>NC_048231.1:28753736-29018700 GCF_002007445.2 Ailuropoda melanoleuca
ATCTTTCAAAAGTGATCTATAGTTTCTAGCATATAGGTCCTTTACGTCTCTGGTTAAGTTAATTCCAAGGTTTTATTTTTTAACATATTTGGTATTTTAAAATTGATATGTAGTCACGGCTATTACAATATTTCTTCTGAGATGTCTTCTGTACGTTTATGGCTTAGATCTCTCCATCTGTATGTCAATGAGGTATTTATGTTTATTTATCTCTGGCATTTTTAGAGCTTGATATTTTTACATTTAACAATTTGCCATACCCATGATTTAATTATATGCTGCACGGTTAAGTTGTAACTTGATTCTTTAAAAAAAAAAAAGAAAACCTAATTTTCCCAGCCTCACTGACTGAGTCAGCCTTCCTTTCTCCCCTGGTTTGCAATGCCACCTTTGCCACACATCAGTCTGAGCTCCTAGGGGTCTCTTTTGGAACTCTTATTCTTTTATGGACACTCCTGTACATTTCTGCCCTCATACCACACTGTTAGTCCATAAAACACAAATCATCAGTCAGGAGCCCTTTCCAGGACACCCTGTCCCTTCCAGAGGCCGCTCTAAGCTGTAAGGCTGTGAGTGAGATCCTCTCCTGGTATTCAAGGGCCTTTGGGCCCATCCCATCCAGGAGGGGAGAAGGATCTATAAACGGATCATTCCACATGAATACCAAATGCTGTCAGGGACAGGAAAGCAGCAGTTCTGTGAGGAAATGCGGAGCCAGGCTTCACAGAGAAGATGGCCTTGAACTAGGTCTTGAACACCGAGAAGGAGGGCACAGCAGGCCAGGGATGCAGGGCGACAGAGTGCCTTTGGGGAGAGCCCACGCCCTGCTGCATGGTGTGGGGAGGAGCAGGAAGGGGCCGGAACACTTGGAGAGGCTGGATTCTGGCAGGCCCATGGGGCCCTGCAAAGAGATGTGTATTTTATCCTACAAGCAACAGGGAGCTCATCGAGGTTTTGACAAAAGGGAGTAACCCACAAATCATATTTGCCTTCGGAGTCATCACTCACCTTGTCGGATGCACAGATGAATGACTAGTAGCCACAGGCTGTGCTCTCTGGGAGTTCCCAACCAAGGACAAAAGACAGGTGTTTCGTGTGTAATTGCGAATACCCCCGTCAAGGGGCAGTGATGGTGATGGGCTGCCACCCTCCTCCACGAGGGATGAGGTCAGGAAAGGCTTTGGCAGGTCTGTCTATCACTCAGCAGGAGGAGAGGCAACGAGGGGATGGGGGTAGGCGTGGTGAGGCTCGAGGAAGGCCTGAAACGAACGATGGTAACAGAAAGAATTGAAGAGGACTTTGTGAGAAAGAACTTAGGTCCACACGGATTCTGGGAAATGGGAGAGAACAGAGGAGGACCGAGGTCTCTAGCTGTGACGTAACAGTGGTCAAGCAGCCCCCAGCCCTCCAGCTGCTGGGGTTCCAGGGGATGAAAACACCCAAGGAAACGGCGGTTACAGCACAGAGGGAAGGCTAGCACAGGGATATGCTCGTATCGCTCACAGGGCCATACGCAGGCACTCATGGAGGGACACACAACCCACTTATCAGAGATGTCATAGAATCGTGATGTCTAAACTGAGGCTTGAGATGCCCTGTAGAAATTATCCAGCCAGAGGAATAAGTAGGTAAGTAAAAGAGAGTGCCAGGCCAAAGTCCAGAAGTTGGTGAGAACACGGCTTGCTTAGGGAGCAGTGTGACGGGCTAGAGAGTATGACAGGGCCGAGCAAGAGGCGAGATCAGGGAGGCAGAGAGGCCCAGAAGGGGTGAGGAACTGGGACTTTATCCTGACGGCACTGGGGAACGACTGCAGGGTTTGAAGCCGCACTGGCAGATGGTAGAGTCACATTTTAGAAAGCTTGCTGGGTTTGTGGTTGTGGCATGGAGAATGGTGGGGGTGGGGCAAGGCTGGCACCACCCAGGCAAGAGAGGCAACCTCCTGGACCAGGGACATGACAGTGAGGGACTGGAGAAATATCCCAGTGCTGGGATCAATGGGACCTGAAGTGTGACCCGATGAGGGATGCGGGGTTAAGCTAACCTCGGGGGTTCTGGTTTGGATTAATGGTGATACTCTTCCCCCAAGTGGGAGGGACAGATTTAGGGGTTGGAGGGGATGACTTCAGTCTGGAGCATGTTCAGTTTGAGGTGTCTGTGGACATCTAAAAAAGGAGATGTCTGGCAGGTTTGGAGCTTACTGGAGGAATCTAGATTGAGATACAGTTTTAATGACATCAGGTTACCAACAGTAATGAAAGCTTAGAGAATGTGTTAGCTCTGTCTGATTATGTTGAAAATGGGAAAAGGACAGGGGCTCCTGGGTGGCTTCGTCGGTTAAGCATCTGACTCTTGGTTTCAGCTCAGGTCATGATCTCCGGGTGGTGAGATCAAGCCCTGGGTTAGGCTCCACATGGAGCCTGCTTAAGATTCTCTCTTCTCCTCTCCCACTGCCCCTCCCCATCTCCAAAAAAAAAATTAAGTTAAAAAAAAAAGAAAATGGGAAAAGGACAGAACACAGGGAGTCCTGAGGAAAACTGACATAGATGTGGGTAGAAGAGGAGAGCATTAAGGAGAACAAGAAGGCAAGTTGATGAGCGGAGCTTGTGTGGCTCTTGCATGGAGACATGGAGGAAGAAAGAGATTAGATGGTTTGCCCGAGTTTCCACAGGTAACAAGTAGCAGAACCAGGTTTTGAACCTGAGGAGTCCAGCTGAGTGAGGAGTACAACGCTGTTCACTTGCTCCTTCCTGTGCTCTAGAAGGTCCCTGGCCTGGAACATTTCACCTGTCACTTCTTACCTGCACAGCTCAGCTCAGGCATCGGCCAGCTCCCAGGGGAAGCCTTCTCTGATCGGCCTCCCCTGGCCTTCCCCTGAGCCCAATCAGAGCTAGGTGACCCCCTCCACTGTACCCCTAGCACCCCAGGAGTCCTCAGGGCCGAGTCAGAATGGCTCTGTGTCTCGGACTGGCCCTGCCTCTTATCAGCTGTGTGACTCTGGGCAAATGACTTTACTTCCATAAATCCCCTGTGTAAAATGGGAATAATAATCCCAAGTAGTACCTACCTCACTAGCTCCTAAAATTAAATAATCCGTGTAAAGCTCAGAGCACCGAGCCTGGCACCTCGTGTCTGGTAGATACTAACCATTGCTGCCATCGTCATCATCGTCGTCATCATCACCCACTTACGCTTGACGTGCTTCCGTCTCCCCCACAGCACTTGCAGGCAGGATCCATGCTTGCTTCTTCATGACGTTGGCGTGAAGCACATCGCCTGGCACGGGTGTTCAGTGAACACTGTGGTATAGATAAAGTTCCGTCTACCTAAGGTCCTCCATCTGACTCAACCAGAACCAAGAGGGGAATCCTGGGAGGAAACAGGGCTGCAGCCTGCAGGCCTCGGAGCTGTGAGGAAGACCCAGAGGCAGGGAGGTCTCTTCAGGCGAGTGCCCCAACCACACGCCCCATGTGCCCAGCCTTTCTCCCAGGAGCAGTGACACCAGGCAGCCTTTATCTGCCCACAGGGAAGGTGCTGAGTGCAAGGGCAGATGGCCTCTGTCCTGGGGGCACCAGGTGATAGTGGGTGGGACCCTGCCACTTGATGTGGTTAGTTCCATTTGGATTCTGGCTTCTGCCGGGTCCCTCATCTCCAATTTGTCCCCGCACACTGACTTCTGTCAGGGCTCTTGTACTTCGCTTCTACCTGGCTATATAATTAGGTAGCTCATGTTTTCTTTGGTTTGGCCTGAAACTATGGGCATTTTCTGACGCTGCCAATAGTAAGGAGTGATCTCTACCAACACTGCAGGTAGGCTTTCTTACCACAGTGACCATGTTCTACCCACAATGCTGTGCTCTCCTACCCACAATGCTGTGCTCTCCTACCCACAATACCATGCTCCCCTACCCACAATGCCATGCTCTCTGCTCACCAGGCTCCACTAGCCTAACCCAGCCTGCAGTCTGGTTCTTGGTCATCCCTGTTCAGCTGTTGTTGTGCTGACGGCCATAATAACAAAAGGGGTTAATAGGACCATTCAAATGGTCAGAACTGCCAGAGTCACCAATAAGGGTGGCTTACAAAATATTTTTCAACCCTTTACATAAATGGTGGTTTCTAGTTTGAGGATATTTGAAAATAAATTATTCTTTTTTTAAAATAATTTTTATTTTGTTATATTAGTCACCATACAGTACATCCCCAGTTTTTGATGCAATGTTCCATGATTCATTATTTGCATATAATACCCAGTGCACCATGCAATATGTGCCCTTCTTAATACCCATCACCGGCCTCTCCCAATCCCCCACTCCCCTCCCCTCTGAAGCCCTCAGTTTGTTTCCCAGAGTCCATAGTCTCTCATGGTTCATTCCCCCTTCTGTTTACCCCCCCTTCATTCTTCCCTTCCTTCTCCTACCAATCTTCCTATTTCTTATGTTCCATAAATAAGTTAGCTAAATTCATTATTTTTCCTTACACACTTGTTTACCCTATTAAGTCCCTTAGCAAACCCTTCCCCTGCAAGAGGTTGCACTGGAAATCTTACTGTGGGAATGATTGCAAAAGCTGTACTGGAGGAGTTGAAAGTAATCAGGCTATGTACAGTGTTGCAGATAAAAATGATTGCATTTATTGAGCACCTACTATGTTTCAGGCATCGTTCTAGGCCCTGGGGATATAGCAATGAACAAGATAGGCAAAAATCCCTGTCCTCTAGGACTACCATAAGATTCGGCAATCCCACTTCTGGGAATTTATGCAAAAAAATTGAAGTCAGGGTTTCAGAGAGATATTTGCACTCCCATGTTCAAAGAAGTTTTATTCATAATAGCAACCTAAATGTCCATTGGCGGATGAATGGATAAAGAAAATATGGTATATCCATATAATATTATAATAGGAGTAATATTATATTATAGGAATAATAATATTATCCAGGCCTAAAAAAGAAGGAAATCCTGTCATATGCTACATGGATGAACCTTGAGGACATTATGCTAAGTGAAGTAAGCCAACCACAGGAAGACAAATTCTGTATGACTCCACTTATATGAGGTATCTAAGGTAGTCAAATTCCTAGAAGCAGAAAGTGGAAGAGCGGTTGCCAGGAACTAGTGGGGGAAGAGGGGAAAGGGGCAGTGGCCATTCCATGGGTATAGGGTTGGTCATGCAAGATGACAAATCTCTGGGGATCTGCCGTGCAGCGCCGTGCACATAGTTAACACTGCTACACTTAGAGCCTTATTAAGATGGTAGATTTCATGTAATGTGTTTTTAACCAGAATAATTAAAATAAAAATCCTGTCTTCATGGAACTAGCATTCTAATGGGGAGAGATTGACAATAAAGAAAGTTGTAAAACACATAGTATATTACATGGTGATAAGTGCTATGGGAAAATTAAGCAAGAAGGAGGGATGGGAGTTCTAGGAAGGGGTTATCACGAGAATAGAGTGGTTGGCCTTTCAGCAAAGACCCGCAAGAGGTGAAGGGGTGAAACTTGCGGCTATCTCAGGGAAAACAGAGGGGCCAAGACGTGCAGGAGTGGATTTGGGATGTTGAAGGAGCAACAGGAAGCCACTGTGGCTGGAGCAGAGGGCGGGGACAGTGGGGGGTTGGAGAAGTCAGCGATGGGATTAGGGAGGGGGCAGATGGAGTCTGCTTTATAGGTTCTTGTATGGGCTTTGGTTTTCATCCCAGGTGAATGGGGGGCCACTGTGGGTTTAGGGCCCTAGAGTCTGTGGCGTGTTTCAGAAGCATGGCTCTGGTGCTGCAGGATGGATAAGGACAGCAATAGGGAGACCAGTCCGGAGGCCACTACAAGAACCCAGGGAAGACATAACATCTTGGACCAGGGCAGTGGCAGGGAAGGGGATGAGAAATGGTTGGGTGCTGACGCTATTTTGGAAGGCAGAGCCAACAAGATTTCTTGACAGATTGGATGGGAGGTGTCAGAGGAAGAAAGGAATCCAGGGTGACTGTTTTGGGCCTGAGCAATTGGAAGGATATAGTTACTCTTTATTGTGAGAGGGAGGACTGTGGGTGGGCCATGTTGGAGGGGAAGGTTAGGAACTCCATTTTGAACTTGTCGATTTGGGAGATCACTATTGCATATTCCAGTAACATAGGCAGCTGGATATATGAGTCTAGAGTTCTGGAGAAAGGTTCAAACTAGGGATGTCACCTAGAAGACATCAGCGTTTAGATGGAACTTAAAATTGTGACACCAGGTGAAATCATCAAGAGAAAGAATACGGAGTGGGGAAGAGGCCCAAGGACTAAGGACTGGGGCACTCTGACACTTGAGAGAAAGATGAAGCAGAGCCAGAAAAGGACACTGAGAAGGAGAAACCACTGAGTTAGGAAGACAACCGGAAGACTCATGTCTTAGAAACCAAATGAAGAAAGTGATTTAATATGCCGAAGGGGGAGGCCTGGGGCAGGAGAGGCCACACCAGCATGTTGTAGGGAGTATCTATTCTATATGAATACTGAAACCATCTAGAATCGTGACATGGTGAGACTGGCGACTGTGAGCCAGGGATGAAAATATTCAGGAATGTCAGGGAGAAACCTCGGGGGCCGGTGGGTGCCTTGTACATTTCGTTTCACAAAACCTGACCAGCAGTCTTGTTGGGTAAGTATTAATATCATCATCATCCCATCTTACAGATGAGGAGACTGAGGCACAGAGAGGTTAAATACCACGTCCAGGGTCACCCACGCATGAATGGCAGAGGCAGAAGGTGAGTGCACCGCCTCCCAGCACAGGACTCTTCCCCTCCCCTCAATCCCCATGTGGGATCTTTGCAGCCCTGCCCACGCATCCCGGGGGCATCTTTCCAGTCGGCTCTATATGACTCCGTTCCAGCGGCTGTGCCTTTGCACGTTGCATAATGAGTATGTTTGGATTCTGGATAAACTAGAGTTTATTCTATGTACAAATAAATATAGAGAAACACATTTACTGGATATCAAGCAGTGAAAAATCTCACATAATTAGACACTCCCATCGGTGCTATTTCAAAAGAATTTGTGCTCATTTTGTTGATTCTGATGATGTATTGCAAGAGTCTGAAATACCATCTGTACCATCGAAGATGGGCTTAAATATAATCCGGCAGAATTTGTGTGATAAACACATTTTGATGAACTTTGATATTTGCACATGCGTATCTACTATTGATTGTAATTCCCAGTTAACCAGAATACTAATTGAACTAGAGTCGATAAACAGCCTGCTAGGCTTGTAAGCGATCTTTTTTATCCCATTAGACTTACCATGTCTTAGGATTCAGCTTTACTGTAACCAAGAAAGTTGTCATTTATTTTTGCTACAAATCAGATGGGAATTGTGATAAACCACCCCCCTTCCCTGGATATCCTCTAGTGAGGATCGGTCCCACGCCCTGATCTGAGATGCACAAGCCTTCAGGTTGACCGCAGGATAGAACGGAGGTAACCAGCCGCAGCCAGAGCAGACTTACAAGGGGCCCAGAGAGAAGGTGGCCCAGAGCGCCAGGGGCCTCTCCTGAGGGGCCGTGCTATGATACAGAGGCTGAAAGTGTTCCATCTGCCCCTGCCAACATGACTTCCCAGCTGGTGTTTATCAGGGAAAGAGATGGGGGAGCAAAGATTATTTGTTTATTATCTGTCACTGATGGCGGGGGGGGAAAGCAGGCTAAGTCCAGGTTCTTAAAAGGAAGCATTCATGATCTGACCCAGGCCTTGACCTGTAAATGTAGCCAGAGCTGGGCTGGCCGCTGGGGGCCAGAGGGGCAAGGATATAACTCCAACATGGGCACCGTTCCACTTCTGAATAGTTTATGGTCTTGTTTTCAGGGCTCTCGGTAACTAGAGGAAAGAAAAATAAGACTGTGGGTAAGGAAAGGCTGGGTGCATAGAGAAATTCAGGCTGTTTGCTCCATAGGAATATAGAGTCATACGTGAGCCCTGTGCCGTGGTAATACTTCTCTGGAGGGTTGGAGAATCAGGGAAGGCTTCTTGGAGGCAGTGTTTGAGGCAGGAGTGGGTGAGTAGGCGTCGTGGAAGAGGAGAAAGGTGACTTTCCTGCCTGTCTGCCTACTTTCTTTCTTTCCAAGTATTCAGCAAACATCTACTGAATGCCTGCTCTGGGCTAGGTGCTGAGGATAGAGCAGTGAACATAACAGACAGGGTCCTTGCCCTCATGAAGCTCATGTTCTAATCGGGGAGATGTGAGAATGGCCAAATATGGAAGATAACCACAGACTGGGAAAGGACTCTCAGAGCACTTGATATTGGAGCTGTTCTAGCTGGGACTGTGGGAGTCAGTGGACCCCTCACTGGAAGAGTGCGTATGTGGGAGCTCCTGGACCCCTCAGCCAGCAGAGCCAGGGCCTCTCTGCTCAGATTAGAGATCAGAAATGGAACCTGAGGACTCCATGCCTGGCCCGCCTCTCCTTCCAGGCACCCGCTGCTTCCAGGGCCATGTGCACAGCCAGTCAGTGGACACGCCGGGCCGCTGCATGCTCTCTGTTGCTAGGGGCTGGCCCTTGTCAACTACAAGTGGCAATGCTATTCCAGGTGCCATGGTGAGGGCAGGAGGACAGGATGTCATGTGCTCCATGTGATTAGGCCATTGTGATGATGTAAGAAATTTTCCCAAGGTGCACAATGAAAATGCAAGTGCACAGAAGTGTCACTTGGCCAACACCGAGTGCAAGGCACAGTGCTCGGGGCCACGCACACCAGTCACAGCTGCCCCTCTTCAAAGATTAGCTCCTCCAACTCTAAGGCATTGTTCTAGCACCTCCCCACGTTAGATCATTCAATCCTCACAAAAATCCTATAGGGAAGCTATTGTTGTTTTCCTGTTTCACGGATGAAGACACTTGAAGTATAGGGTAAGTAATTTGGTCCATGTTAAGGCGATGACAAAAGCTGCTTGAGTTCACATCCTCCCTGCAGCCCTTCTTGCTGAGTGTCCTTGGGAAGGTGTTAGGGCTCAGATCTGACCCAGACAGGCTGATTCCAGATTTGGTCCTCCTAGGTATCGTGTGTGTGCCCGCACACGCGCATGCGTGCGTGGGGGATTGCAGGACAAGAGTGTTTTTAAGGAGCTTCAAACCCAACAGGATACAAGAACTTCTGATCAAGAGCCCAGCCCAGACCCTCAGGCCATGGCACAAGAACACCCGCCGTAGAAAGAGAAATGGTCTGTGAGGAAAGCAGAGGAAACATGCAGTACGTTCTAAGTCAGCTGCCAGGCCCATGGCAAGTACCTAGACATTGATGGGGAACCTGCCACTGGGGAATCCTCCTGCCTTTTGAGCCTTGAAGCACTCGGGCAAGGTTGAAAGAATCTCTCCATTGCGTCTCCTCTGACCAGTCCCTTTTGCCTTTGCGAAGAAACTCATCCAGAACATTCAAAAGCACAAAGAGAGAACTGGGTTGTTGTTTTTTTTTTAATTAACAAATGTTAAAGTTTTGACTACCTGGGGCATGTTGAGCTATGGTCTAGGAACGGACAACAGTTCATCAGTAATTGTCACCGCGAGGTCAGGGAGGTCAGGGCCTGACAGAATCAGGAAAGACCTTTGGCCAGGGCCTTGAAGGATGGGTACATATATTTTAGTTTTGTTTTGGGGTTTTATTGGAGGTTTTATTTTTTTCTAATTAGAAGTGTAAGGAGAGCCTGGGTGGCTCAGTGGGTTAAGTGTCCGACTCTTGATTTCAGCCCAGGTCATGATCTCAGGGTCAGGATCTGACTCTCTCTCTCTCCCTCTACCCCTCCCCCCCGCTCTCTCACTTTAAAAAAAAGAAAAAAGTAATTCCTTCCTCCTGCTGTTTGCCACTAGTAGTAAGTTGTGAAATATGTTTTCTTTTTGGGTATATATCCAAAAGAATTGAAAGCAAAGACTCAAACCCACACTCATACACCAAAGTGCATAGCATCACTCCCCGCGGCCAAAGGACAGAGACAACCCAAGTGTCCGCTGATGATGAATGAATGAACGACATGTGGCTTAAACATACACACGGACTGTGATGCAGCCATAAAAAGGAACAAAGTGATGGCACGCGGTACCACGCGGATGAACCGTGAGGACGTGATCCTAAGCGAAAGAAGCCAGACGCAAAAGGACAAATACTGTCTGATGCCAAAGTCATAGAGACAGAAAGTAGAATAGACGTTGCCAGGGGCTTGGGAGGAAGGGAGACTAGGGTGTTACTCCATGGGCGCAGAGTTTCTCTGGGATGATACCCAAGTCCTGGAAATCGGTAGTGGTGATGCTTGTACAACACTGAATCGATTTAATACTACTGATTTACATGCTTTAAAATGGTTAAGATGGCAAATTTTATATTATATATGTTTTATCATAATTAAAAAAATCAGTAAGAAAACAAACAACTGGGGCGCCTGGGAGGCTCCGTCGGTGGAGCGTCTGCCTTCGGCTCAGGTCACAGTCCCAGGGTCGTGGGATCGAGCCCAGCATCAGGCTCCCTTGCTCAGTGGGGCACCTGCTTCTCCCTTTCCCTCTGCCCCTCCTCCGGCTTGTGCTCTCCCTCGCTCACACTGTTTCTCAAATACATAAATAAAATCTTTTTTGGGGGGGGAAGAAAACAACCAAAAAATAAATGTGGTAGAGGGAAAGGATCATTCATATCTGCGACAGAAGCTGTGAAAGAGGACTCAGTGTGACGGGATTTGGATAGGATTCATATGAAGCAAGGACAAAATTCTAAGCCTCATTTTTAAAAGATTTCTGTAAACAGAGAGAGATACACTATGTTCCTGGTGAAAAAAACCTCAATTTGGTAAGAATGTCATTTCTCCACAAATGAGTCTCTAAATATAAGGCGACTCCAAACAGAATCCAAAAATCTTTTCTGGAACTTAACTAAATGATTCTAAAGCTCATCAGGAAAATTGGAACATAAAAATAAGCGGGGCGGTTTTGAAAAGAAAAAGGAGAAAGGAGCCGGAAGACAAGAGGGGAGGAGGAAGGCAGAGGAGTTGTCACAGATATTGAAAGAGAACTGTTGAGATTTTTGGTACCGGTCCCAGCATGGACAGACAGATCAATGGGACAAAATACAGCATCCAGAACCAAATGTAAGAAATTCGTCTCTGATCAAAGTGGCATTTCAAGAGAGTACAGAAAGAATAGACTATTTAAAAATGGTGCTGAACAGTCTACAGGTGGGACAAAATTTTATAGAATTGAGCACACAGGATGCCTGGGTGGCTCAGTTGGTTAAGTGTCTGCCTTTGGCTCCGGTCATGATCCCAGGGTCCTGGGATCGAGCCCCATATCGGGCTCCCTGCTCAGTGGGGAGCCTGCTTCTCCCTCTGCCTGCCGCTCCCCCGTTCATGCCATTTCTCTCTGTCTCGCTCTTTCAGTCTGACAAATAAATAAATAAATCATTAAAAAAAAAAAGAATTGAACAAACACATGTACAAGTAAATGGGGGGAAATACAAGACCAGTGGATTGAATCAATGTCAACAACCCACTCGTGATATTACACAGTAATTTTGCAAAACGTTAGCCTTGGGGAAAACTGGGTAAAGTAGAAGCAAACTCTGTCTGCATTATTTCTTACAATTGCTTCTAAATCTGCAATTATCTCAATAAAAGTTTCAATGAAAAATGGTGTCAGAGGAAAAACTATTTAAAAAATTTTAGATACCTGCACTCGGAGAGGAATTCATTATGAAATTGCTTTTAAAAATTAGAACCATGAGTGAATATTCGTATATTCCTGGAGGACTTTTCCCTCCATGACTCCCAAAGACAAAAGCCATAGAAGAAAACTAATGGAAACTGATGGCTTTTCCTACATAAAAAATTAAACTTTGGCAAAGCGACAAAACATTTACGTAAAAGGCAGACATACATTGGGCAAAATATTTCAACATACCTAAAAGGTGGCAAGTTAATTCTCTAAAAATATGTGAAGAGCTCTCACAAATCAATAGGAAAAAGAACAAATATCCTAATAGGAAAACAGACTAGACGTAAATAGGAATTTACAAAGGAAGAAATGTAAAAGGCCAATACACATGTGAAAAATGGCAACAAAGCAGAAGATGGTGAAGAAAGAAAACATAACTTCTGGAAGAAACATAGTCGCAGGAGACGGGGAGCTGGTGTCCTATTTACAGATAACAAGGAACTGAGTAAACAGGCTCAGTAGAAGTTTGTTGGAGAAGCAGAGATGAGGAACCCGGACGGACGGCCTGTCAGGGAGAAGGAACACTTCAGATGCTTGCGCTAGAGAAGAGGAAAGGTGGAGGGAAAAAACAATTTTAAGGGGCAAAGGGACAAATTAGGTCAACGTTCCTTGTAGAGCCTGTTTTGCCTAAAACTAGAAATGATGTCTTCATGAGAACATCCTTGGACATTACCTCCCGAAAGCCTCCAGTGGGCGTACGCGCAGATGGGAGAGCCACTGAGATAAAGTTCGGGCTTTGAACTGTTCTCTGCACAGCCTTCCGTCTGAACGTGCCCGCGCTCATTCCACTTGCCGTTCCGCAGTGGACAACGATGACCCGGTCCTTTTCCAGCCTTATGTTTTTGCCACCAGATCCGGTCCCATTTGGCATTAACAGTGCGGTTGACAAGAAGCCCACAGATTCGGGGTGAACCCAAATTCCTGTTTGTTGCTCTGGGCATCTCAGACTTGCTGTCTGACTCTTCGCACCTCCATTTCTTAACCTACTAAGAGGACCCTCGTGTTTGGGCTGACAGCCTGAGTTCATGGTGGTGTTTGTCTTCGGTGTTTGTTCCCTCAGTGGAAAAATAAATCCTAATGCATCAGCCCTCTCTCTCGCCGTGACTAGCTAAAATAGCATTGTGAAACAGTATTTGCAAACATTTCCTCTGGCGGTTAAATTATTATACCAATTCTCTTTGTGCCATGAGCACTACAATGCTTTCTGAAATGGGTTCTCTACTGGCTTTGGTCAAAAGAAAGTTATAACTGCTTTTGGAACTAATAATATCAAAATTAAATGTTTTTAAGGAAAGCCCTCCATAGAGCCCCCTCAAGGAATAGTTTATTACAAAGCAGTGACTCATTTAGATACAGCCAAGGAGGTGCCTCTAAAAAGAACAAGATGTGAGTTGTATGTCTCCAAAGAGTCTTCTAAAGAAATGGAAGAAGGGAAGGGAGGAAGGAAGGGAAGAAGGAGGCCAGACGAGAAGGAAAGAAGGAAGAAGAGGAAAGAAAAACGTCATTTTCTGTAGGGAGCTTTGGTTCCCTAGGGCAAACGCTAATGTTCATAGCAAATATGAAGATGTTTGCCACATGTTTCCAGGAGACTCTGGGTAATGCAAGGCACATAATGGTACAATAGTAACCGACAGTCTTAGGCTGCCGTAACAAGTACCATAGACTGGGTGACTAATAATCAACAGGAATTTATTTCGCACGGTTTCGGAGGTGGGAAGTCTGAGATCAGGCTGGTCTCTGGAACCCTCTTCGGTTTTCAGACTGCTCACTTCTCCTAATCCTGTTTACCTCCCCAAAGTCCCACCTAATACATCGCACTGGGGAGAGTAGGGGTTTCAACATAGGAATTGGCAAGTTCGTGAACGGTCAGTCCATAACACAAAAGAAATTTCATGAGTTTGTAGGGAAGAATTATAGACTGGGGAGAGTGTGTTATCGTATGATGATAACACATTTATTTCTCTAGTCGTATGTGACTCCCTATGCCCAGGCCATGCTTCATTCTTGTTTCATACATCTCAGTAAAACCATAACAGATGAGAGAGCCACCGATATTCTCGAGGTCTTTGCCTTTCAACTGGATTTCTGGAAGCACTAGGATCCTACGAGGGGGCTACCAAGCTGCTGTGGGGAGGGAGAGGGTGTGGGGAAGGCGAGCTGGGAGCCTCCCAGGTCAAGCAGAAGAGGGGAGCTTTGTCTGCTGTGGATCCCATCTGTCACTCCTCCCCAGGGGCCCGACAGCCCTCTCGCCCGCAGCAAGGCATTCAGAAAGGCCGTCAGATTGACTGTGCTTCACCCAGACGCCCGTCAAAATAAAGATTTTTCTGTAACTCCCCAACATGTCCCAGAGCTAGACCTTCTCGTTCATGTTGAAGAAAAGTCAGCGGGGACGGGGTACTTGCCCTGCCTTGTAGTGACATTCTCCTTCACCGAACCGTTTCTTCAGAGTCTGGGGGAAGGCAGTTTTGTTTGAGAGAGAACGTAACTATAGGTGTGGCTTTGAAGGAGCAGTTTCCTACCGTAGGAGTTCAGAAGCCCTGGAACGGGGACGCCTCCCTGAGAGACGTGAATCACATGATTTCCCCCTTTCACACGAGGGCAAAGTCAGAACTAATGACAGCATGTAGTCCAGCCCTCATACTTGCTCGGTGTTGGTGAGGAGACAAAGGGCTGGAGAAGGCATCGAACCCAGAGCTAATTGCACCCCCGTGACTCAGTGTTCTCTCCCAGGGAAACGAAATTGGTCAACTTCCTCTTCAGGGGCTGATGTGCTTCTGATTCCTGTGAGGCTAATTTCTGTTACCTTCTGAGCACAGAAATTACTGTGACTCGTACTAAAGCCCATGATTTAAAGAATCCTTAGGTCTCACACCCTGGTTTTCAGCTTTCATGGGCAGGAGAACAGTAATTCATTTCTGACTTGTACGTGACCTATTGCTAAGGAGTCTAGAAATGTCCCCCAGTTCGGAAATTACCTGAAAAATAGTTTAATCTTCACTACATACGATACCATCTTTTGTCAAAGATGCTTTACTGTTAACAAAACGAGAGAGGAATGATAACCCTGAAAAGAGCAGATTCCAAAGATATCCGGAACTGTAAGAACTCTGGAATTCTGTGTCCACAGCAGTAACCGTCGCAGAAAAATAGCACCACGTACAGGGAAAATGCCATCTCCCTTCAGCCGCCTGGCTGCCCTGTGACGTCTTCGCAGTTGAGAAATGTGACAGATAGACATGTTTTTCATGTGGCCTAACATGTCACCCGCCTGGCCTGTAGAAGGAGAGCTCTCCCCAGAATCCTGGGATGATCGGATTCATGCTCCGCGCACCCGAGTCACAGAATATTGGAATCCAACGGTCCCTAGAGTTCACCTGGGCCGCCCTGTATCACCGAAGGGACAAGCAGAGTAAGTTGTAACCATCCCATACCTAGGTTATTAAGAGTCTGGACTAGAACCCAGGCCCCTAACTAGCAAGCTCCGTGACTCCGAGCAAGTTTTGTCATCTCTGTGTACCCCAGATTCTCACGTACAAGACTTTGCAAGCCTGGCACGAGGGTTGAAGAAGTGAGTTCGTGGAAAGCACTAAAATTGTGTCTGGCTCGGAATTGTGTCTGGCTCCCTACATTGAAACCACCACCATCACCTCATCCTCTCATGTCACTAATCTGTTGGCTCAAGGAGCTGCAATAACCAGTCAGATGGCCTTGTGCTTCAGGACCCAGAGGACTCGCGAACCCGTAGGTCGTAGGACGAAGGAGGAAATTCCCCAGATCAGTATATCCCTTGCTTTTCTCACCACCAGGCGGGGAAACTATGAACTGCTAACTGCAGATAAAGAGTGCAGTTATTAAATTCCTAAAAGCACGACATTATCACCAGCCCTCCTTTGGTCTATTACATCGCTGAGCACTCCTGTCTTGAATGGAAAACTCTAGAACAGTGATTCTCCAGCTCTAGGGTAATGATTGATATTCAGACAGGGAACTGGGCCCAGCCCCAGAGATGCTGATCCAGTAGGGAAGGCTCAGGGGTCTGTATCTAACAAGCTCTTTGGGTAGTTCTGCAACCAATGGTTCAGGTACTCTAGTCAAGAAGCGCTGCTTAGAACATGGAATCTGGGCCTACTTCGGTACCAAGGTGGGCTATGAGGGGGGCAGGTGCTGAGCAAATGCCCATGCAGAAAGCTGATTTACAACCAAGGCCCACCTCAGCCCTCAGCTGTGCTCCTGCCTCTCCCTCCTCCCCCCCCAACCCAAATAATCCCAAACCTCATTTTACAAAAATAAACCATGAACAGCACCCACCTGGTTCCATCCCAGAAAATGGAGCGGCTGGGAGGGAAGTACCACTTCCTTCTCTCCGTTGCCTTTGTCGCCATAGGTAACGCAGGAAGTAGGAAGTCCCTGACTACTTTGGAAGTCCCACCAATCCAAAGGAAGGGGAGCAGCTGTTACGTGTCTGCTGCTGTCTGGCCCCACAGTTATCCCAGAACTTCTGAGAACAGCTCATTCGGACATAATGTACCATCTGAATGTTATCTGAGTCATGGATTGATACACCAAAGAAATTAAGGTTGCCTTTGCCTCTAGGATCCCAGAAGTATCATACCCTTCACTGGTTTTGGTGGGAACCTACTTTAGAATCTTACCCAAGCAGACATGACCTTTGTTTCCGATCTCCCGCCCCTGTGGTCTGACCCCAGGGAGTGGTATCTCCCTGAGTGGGGTCTGTGGTCCTTGTACCAGAATCACTCATTAAAAATGCAAGTTTTCTGGCCCCATTCAACCTCCTGAATCAGAATCTCTAAGGGCGAGGCCTGAAAATCCAGTTTTTGACAGACTTCTTCAGGAATATTCGTGTGTACTGGAGTTCAAGGCTTTTGTCCTGAGTGACTGTGGTTTGCTTCTACCTTATTCACTCGCCTCCGAGTTAGTTCTCACACTGTAAATACAGGTGCAATCAGACCGTCCATCTTCCCTGAAGCTTGGCAGAAGTTTTCCATCTCTCTCTAGGTTGTTTGCAGGTGACTCAGAAAAGGAGTTTATGGGGCGCCGGAGTGGCTCAGTTGGTTGGGCATCTGTCTTCAGCTGGGATCGTGATCTTGGGGTCCTGGGGTTGAGCCCCGTGTCAGGCTCCCTGCTCCCATCCTCCCGCTCATGCTCTCTCTTCTCTCAAATAAGTAAATAATATCTTTTTAAAAAAAAAAAGGTAAGAAAGAAAAGGAGGTTACTTGGGGCACCCGGGTGGCTCAGTCCTTTAGGCGTTCGACTCTCGATTTTGGTTGCGGTCCTGATCTCAGGGTCCTGGGATTGAGCCTCGCCTCAGGCTCCAAGCTCAGTGCAGAGTCTGCTTGAGATTCTCTCTCTTCCTCTGCCCCTCCCCCCACTTGCTCTCTTGCGTGCTTGCTCTCTCTCACTAGCAAGTAAATAAATCTGGAAAGAAAAAGAAAAAGAGAAAGAGAGAGAGAGAAAGAGAAAGAAAGAGGAAGAAAGAGAAAGAGAAGGAAAAGGAGCATACTTGACTTGATGAACAGCCTAGTGCAGGTTTCCTGCTCGTGTGTTGTTGTGGTGCTTTATTTCCAGGACCAGGGGTGAGGCTCCGGGAGGGCAGAAGCTGTCTTGTAATCACCCACCCCCGCCCCAATCTGCCTATGCTCCCGGCACAGCGCGTGCAACCTAACAAGTACGGCGATACTGCCTGATTTGACTGTCACATCGACACTTGTCTCCAATGGCTTTCTCCTCAACCTCTAGAAATGATCCAAGAGGAAGTAAATTTTGATGGTGACACTTGACTGTCATAAACCCTTGTCTTCAAGCATTTTTTTGAGAAGACTCATAAAACTTCATCCACGCTTCTCATAGCCTGTGGAGTACAGATGGTCGCCCCACCTCTTCCCACAGTGCGCACACCTCTCCCTCCATACCTCCTGTACACGTGTCCTAACGGACTGATTTGTCCCAGTTTCTTGTTACCCCAAGTTTCTATTAAGGGACCCCCCCCATCACCACTCTGGCACTCCCTGAAGTGCTTTGTTTTGTTTTGTTTTTAATTACTAGCAGTACTTCCTTTCTCTAAAGGGACAGGATCCAATTTTCTCCCCATTTTAGTTAAGTTGTTAAGACAAGGTTTTATCCATCTGACCAGCTACTGGGTGGTATCTTGCCACCTACCCCTCCAGCTCATTTCCAGATAGGTGAGGGAGAAGTCAGGGCTTGGATGCCCACCGCTGGATGGAATTCAAGGGCCTGCCATGCCCCTGGTCGAGTGCTGACGTTGTCCGGAACAGACCTGATTTCTTAGGCACACGGAAGCCACGGGGCATATCGTGGACTATGGAGGAAAACCCAGACGGGCCAGACAAGGCTAGTTTTACATCCCATCGGGCGTTCCTGGGAGGTTTTCAGTGGTGGTTTGTGAAGAAAGAACCAGTCCAAAGGAGAGATGGAGTCTTAGCTTGATTTTAGTAATTAGTAGGGACTGCTTAAGGGAGATTATGGTGAACACCAACATGGCGCGGTGTGAGATCCCATCAAGCCCAAACGAAATCCTGTTTGTTGGCAGAATTCCGTCTTGCAGAACCCAACAAACGGTGTTTGGGATGGAAGGGCAGTGACTTTTAAAAGTTGTAGAAGGTCTTGAAAAGGAATTTTGAGTGATTAGCTTGCACTTTTGCCTTCGATTTACCGGTGCACGGGGCTTACCCAAGTGCGAGGTGAATGGAAATTGTTAGCTTGGGTAGAGTGTGTCAGTACCTGGTGCATAGCCGGAGCTTCCAGTTTAGGGCTCAAACCCTGGTTTGTCAAATGAAAACTTTCACAGACTGTTACCATGAGCATTTTCTGGTATCATACTGCCTGAGCGATCACTTACCATGAGACACCTCATATAAACAGGTAAGCGCGTGTTTATGTAAATTCACTTCAGCTTATACCCTGGAGGCAGGTAGCCATCAACAGGAGTGTCTATTCCAGAATCTACTTTCAAGAGGTCACTATCAAGCACTCTAAATATTGTTATCAAAATCTACACTGTAGGGGATACTGGCTAGTGTAAGAAATGTTAGAAATAATTCTCCATTGAAGAAATGAATGCTGTGCAAGATAAGGTTGGCCAACAGGTTGTGTGAACCAATGCCCTTGCTTAGATGGGCAGTAAATTCACTGAGCAAACCTGGAACCCACCCAAGGCCTAGGGCGTCACTGTTTCTGTGTCACCTAGAATTCAACAACAAAAAAGGAAATGGGCAAAATAATTGAACGGGCGCACTAAAGAGGATGTCCACATGACCACAAAACATACGAAAAGATGCTCGACTTAACAGATGCTCAACTTAACAGGCATCAGGGAAAGGCTACTTTAGACCACTATGTGCCCACCAGAACGGTTACAATGAATATTGGCAAGAATATGAAGGAGCTGGGGCTCTCAAACCTCGATGAGGGCGGGGTAAAGCAGGGCATCCACTCTGCTGAACACATAATATCGTGTGAGTCCTCACTTCCACCCCTAAGTATGGGCATCCAAGAGAAATGAGTATCACCAAAAGATATGCACCAGAGTGTTTGGAGAAACACTATTCATAATAGCCCCAAGCCAGAAGTGCCCAAAGTATGAATCAACAGTAGAATGCCCTCTTCAGCCCACCGTTCCAGTGCCCTCAGCTGGTGTCTGTGCCTTAATATCACACAGGCTCAACAACTTGCTTGATTTACAAGTGGAATTTCCATTAAATCCCAAACCCCTTGCAGACCTCCTCTTGACACTCTTTAAAATCCCTAACACTCAATTATCAACGCAGCATGAAGGGATGAGCTGGAGCATCCCAGAAATAGTGGGGAGAAGATGCCTGTCGAAAAAATTGCAAGTCCCAGAGAGGAGACATTTCATTATTCACTGCTCTGTAGCAAACTGCCCCCAATTAGTGGCTTAAACAACAATCATGGACATTCTCCTAATTCTGTGGATCTGCTGGGCTCCACTGGTGGTTCTCTGGCTCCACGAGGTGCCAGCTGGTATATCTCATGCTTAACTGGGGCTGGAATGCCCAAGATGGATTTACCCAATATCTGAGGAGGCTGGAATGGCTGGGGAGCTAAGTGGTCACACTTTTTACACAATGACTCAAGGGTCCAGAGAGAGTTAAAACTGCTAGGCTGCTCACCGTCTCAGCCTAGAACTAGTGTAGCATGACTTCCGCTATGTATGATTAGTCAGAGCAAGTCTCAAGGTCACCAGGATTCAAGGGGAAGGGAGATAGGCTTCACCTCTTACAGGGATGGGAGCAGTTTGCTCAAAATCATCTTTGAAAAACAGTCTACCACAGGCAACAAGAGTAGGGGAAGGCCATCTGGATGGGGAACCTGGAGTCAAGCCAAGCCTCCACCCCTCAAGAAGATTACCTGGCTTTTCAGTGCCTCAGTTTCCCCACCTATAACATAGAAAGATTGGGCTAGAAAGCTGTGAATTTCCTCTTGGCTCTAACAGTTTTGGCTCCATAATCCACATAAAGACTGTGTCTAATAAGACCCTCAAGTCCTCCCTCATTGGAGCCCCATTCCCTTCTCCCACATCCCCCATAAGAATAGTCCATGGAGTCTCTTTTTTGTTTTTTGGGTTTTTTAAAAGATTTATTCATTTATTTTAGAGTGAGAGAGCACATGTGAGTGGGGGGAGGGCAGGGGGGAGGGAGAGAGATGCAGAGAAGCAGACTCCCCCTTGAGCGGGGATCCTGAGATCATGACCTGAGCCGAAACCAAGAGTCAGAAGCTTAACTGACTGAGCCCTCCAGGTGCCCCACCGTGGGGTCTGTTTTTGCTCTCCTTCCATCCCAATGAAAACTGGAAGGTCTTGTTTAAAAACACGCACAAACCCCTATGTAGTTTTATCTCACACAAAGAGGCTTAAAATTTCCAAATCAAAAAGATGATGAAAAGTTTATGCGAATCAAACTTTGATTCTCAGTGTATTGAAAAGAATGAAGAGTGATGATTGTTTTGGGCAGGTGTTTCCTGCCATTTGGGGAAATCTTCCAGAATATTTTTACACATTTTTCTTGGTTTAAAAGTAATGAAAGAAAGAAAAAAAGAAGAAAAATAAATAGAAGTAATGAAAGATATAAAGCATTACGAAAAATTAAATCAACCGAATTTTCACCACCTTGAAATAACCTGATTAAAAATTGTGTCTCTTTCCCTTTATGTTGTTTTTTCTGTATATGTTTGTGGCAGACCTTGTTGGTTCTGGGGTCCGTCTCTTTCCCAAGGAGCTTCAGTAAACCCTGGCCAGTCTAAGAGGAAATCCATTCCTCTTATAGATAATTGGTTTGAGAAGAGGGCTTATACTAATTAAAGATGTATAATGGGAATTTTGCCAGGGGGTTTCTGGAAAGGATTCTCTGCTCTTAGAAAGACATACACAAGACAGGAACACAACATTTTCTGGCTCTGGACATTAGCATGTGAGGAGTTAATGCCCAAAGCTGTTGACCTGGGAAGGGACTATTCAACCTGTTGACAGGGCCAGAGCCAGAAAGGTGAAATGGTTTTGGTTCATGGATTATTTGGAAAGCCACCCAACTAGCCACCCAGTTAATTCCTGGAGTCGCCCTACCTCCAAATTTCATGTTCTATGAGATAATAGATCCCCTTGATGTTTAAGCCACCTCTATTTATGATTTGCTATTACTGGCAACCAAAAGCAAAATCTTCACTGCTACCATATATATATATATTATATATATATAATATATATATACACACACACATACACACGCATAAATGCATTTTAGAAAGTTTATTCCTTCATCCAACAAATATTTAATGAGGATGCCCCATGTACTAGGCTTGAGTCATTCTGCAGACACACTTTGGCTCTGCATTTTTCCACTTTATATTTTCTCTAGTTATTAAAAACTCTATGAATATGTCGTTTTAATGGCTACTTTATTTAGTCATTTCCCTATTATCTGACATTTAGGTTGCTGAGGATTTTCATGATTAAAAACAAAGACATGGTGAACATCAATGTACATAATGAGTCACATTTCTGATATTTTGGGGGACATATTCCCAAAAACAAAAACACAGAAAAAGATACAAGTGTTTTTAAGATGCCTGAAACATTCCCAAATTGCTTTCTAGACAGTCTATGCCAATTTATATGTCCCCATACAGCATTTGAGATTTTCTGCTGCATCTGAGGGCACTCTTATAATAGACATTTTTTGAAAAATGTTTCTTGGGCGCCTGAGTGGCTCCGATGGTTAAGCATCTGCCTCAGCTCCGGTCATGATTTCGGGGTCCTGGGATCCAGCCCTGCATGGGGCTCCCTGCTCAGCGGGGAGTCTGCCTCTGCCCCTCCACCTGCTTGTGTACTCTCTCCCTCAAATAAATAGATAAAATCTTTTTTTAAAAAAGTTTCTAGAAAGAATTGTGATCGAAGTCTACAGATACATTTACCCAACAAAGCAATGGCATAAAAAATGGCTATATGCAAGTAATGAATCATGGAACATTACATCAAAAAACTAGGGAAACATAACATAATAAAAAAGTATTTTAAAAAAATGGGTGGGGAGGCTTTCAATGAATAAAGGAGACTTAAAAGATATAATGTTTGGACCTTGCTAGCATCCTGATTCATACAGATCTATAAAAAGATATTTTTGAGAAATCTGAATATGGCCTAGGTATTATTTGGTTTTAAGCAATTAATGTTAGTTTTATTGGGTGTGATAATGTGGTCATGTTGGGAAAACGAAGTTCTTGTCAGTTACAGATGCATCCTTGTTTTTTGAATTTATTTATTTTTCAAGTCCCAATGTGGGGCTTGAACTCACAACCCTGAGATCAAGATCTGAACTGAGATCAATCGGACGCTCAACCAACTGAGCCACCCAAGCACCCCAATGCATCCTTATTAATGGATGAAATGGCGTTCTGTCTGGGACTTCCTTTAAATACTCCAGCAAATAAAGGAGGTGGGGTGGGATCAGGGAACCACGATTGGCAAATTGTTGACAATCACCGAAAGTAGGAAATGAAGGTTTATTATAGTAGTCTCTCTTCCTTTGTGTATTTTTGAAAATACCATCATGCAAAGCTTTTCAATGTTTTACCTTGATTAATTTTTTTTAAAGAATGGTGGTCAACAGAATTTACATAAAATGCTGGGAAACTGCAGGTCTTCTCTCCTCTCTTCATGGTCTAAATAAAAAGCTCTATTGGGGTTGACTAGGACCCTGGCGGTCTCTGGCTGCTTTATATATTCCTGGCCTGAATGACACCAGGGAGCCTGGTTTGGCCCCAGGAGCTGCCCTAGGGGTCAGATTGAAACAGATCTGAAATGGTTCAAGGGAACCAGAATGAAGTAGACTGCCAGGCAACCTTCCTTGGAGTCCTTGGACTCCAAACCAAACTCATGAGTCCTTGGTCCTCAGTCAGCTAGCTCCTGTGTTCCCAGAATCAGGGGTTGGACACAAATCAGATGACCTCAGGCTTGAAATCAGAGAATAAATTATATACTGAAAAGCACCACCTGTGACAATCAGTTTCATTTGTGTGCCTACGAAATACAAGGAGACCTAAATGCATGGGGTGTAGCACATTTTTAAAACCGACTTAATTACATCACTTGTTGGAAGAGGCACACATACATTCAGAAACATGTGTTTTCGTAAATGAAAATTGTAGGGTTTCAGTTTGATGCAAGCCAATCCCCTGATTTGGGTACCAGATTTGGCAGCCACTGTGGTCTGGGTGTCTCTGTAAAGCATGGAACTATAGATGCTTGGTTAATTTCCCTCCCTGGATTCTACTCCTGACGCATACACCTGACAGTGGCTGGTACTCAGCACGGTCAAGTGAAAGAGCACGGGCCTAGGAGACAATCTAGGTTCTGATTCTGGCTTTATACCTTTAGGCAAGTTACTTAACTTCTGTAGTCTTCTTTTTCTCATCTGTCAAATGGGACTGGTAGTCTAATCCTAAACACCCAGCTTCCCAGCAAAGGTGTGAGGAGCCAGTGATACCTGGCAGAGGGCAGGTCTTTGGTGATGCTTGTGTCCTTTTCCTCCAGCAAGAGGAACCCCGAGGCTTCTTATTCCCAATCCAAGGCATCCCTAATGTTCACTGTTATGGGGCTCAAAAAAGGGAAGGCTTTCTATGAAAAAAACCTATATTGTGAGCTTCCACGCTTTTAAGCTCTGACAATAATAGAAGCTATGGAAACACGTCTCCCTGCAGACTGCAGGGGGCTGCCTCCCAGTGCCTCCCCACCCTACCATGTATGCTATTTGCTGTCATTTCTGCCGACTGAAAAGATGGCGGTGCCCAACCCTTTACAGTAGGTAATCAAAACTCGTGGTCTCTCTGTTCTTCAATCAAATTGAATGCTTTAAAACCAAATAAACAAGATAGAATCTAGAAATTTTAAATCCCAGGGACATGTCCCCACATCACCAGACTCATTCATTGGAAAGGTCAGGTGACTGAGCTTGTCAGCTGGCTTCGGTCATGCACCTGGACATCATACATTCCAAGTGAGGCAGCATTCAGGCCCCTGAAGCTGGATGACTCCATTGTGCCTTTATTTTGGCCATTGATTCTCTGTGGCCTTATTTTGTAGATAGCAATTTATTTGTCCCAGCCTGGATGCGAGGTCCTTTGAGGTCAAGGACCCTGTCCAGCTAATCATTGTGTGGCCCAAACACTTAATGCATGCCCTTGAAATTCACAGGTGCTTTAAAATTATTGTTGTCAACTTTAGCTGAGAGCTATTCCTAACCACCCTACTATCCAAGACTAAAATAATTAAGTCCCCTCTGGGATCAGAAAGGAAGATTTTGGAGAAGCAAACATTTGCCCATTTAAATCTTGTGCTACATGAGAAAGTTCTCCTCTGTTAGCAAGAACATCCCCCTCTCCCTCCCCCTTCCTTGCTATTTCTGGGTTTTCCCCATTTTCAATGCCTTTATCCAGTTTCTGGAATATTATTGGGTCCACAAAAGGCCCCAGATAAATGTTTCTCTTTTTTTCTGCTTGTTGCCTCAGTTCTGTCTCCACAGAAGAGAGCCCTAAGACCCATTTGGCCTCACAGCACTGGGGCTGTGGGGCTCCAGTTTTCATTGTTCATTTCTTAGTGCAGAAAGATTTGCAAGCTTCACTGCTTCTGGGAATTCCCTGAGCCAGTGGAGGTGCCCCAACATCCGCGGATAAGTGGGAACTAATCACTCAACACCTTAGTTACTCCTCAGTGTTCTGTGGCCTGGGGAGAGAAAGACATTGCTCTCAGCTCGGTCATTAAACTCAGTAAGTTTTTCTAAATTCTCCACTCTTGCAACCACCTCAATTCAACTTGAGCTTGGGGATAAGAGTGAAAGATACTAGCAAGAGAATACACAGCAAAGACAAAGTATTTCTTTTTTTTTTTTTGAAGATTTATTTATTTATTTGAGAGAGAGAGGCGGGGTAGTGGGGTGGGAGCAGAAGGAAAGGGAGAGAGAGAATCTCAAGCAGACTCTGCACTGAGCCTGGAGCCCAACATGGGGCTCCATCTCACGATCTGAGCTGAAACCAAGAGTTGGATGCTCCACTGAGCCCCCCAGGCGCCCCAAGACGAAGTATTTCTTTACATAACAAAGATATGTAATAAATGAAACCTGCAGTGCCAAGAGCTGCTGAGGGAGTTCCCTGGGAAGAGATGAGGGTCTCCTTTTCTCTGTACCGTTAGGATCCATAACTGTGACTCCCAATGGAAGTACCCCAGCCCCTCGCACCTTCCTTACCACATCATCCTGTCCCATCCAGCTAAAACGCTAGATTCACCGAATCTTCCTCAGGTCTCCTGGTTATAGGTTGTTAACAGCCTACACTCGTGTAGACCCTTGTGCACTGTGGAAGGAAAATCAAATTGAATTGGAAAACCAGATGGCAACACAGTATATGTAGCTAGGTGTTTGGGAAGGGTGGCCCCTTGGCTCTCTGCCCAAGGAGAGAAGGAGGTCCTCACCCCAGAAGCCCACACATGACAATTCTGACCTGACCACTTCCCAGTGTGCTCTGGGAGGCAGCCATGGGCAGTGTGGCTTGGGGACAAGAGGGTGTCATCAGGAAAGAGGCTAAGGGGTGAGTCCTCAAGATCCCAATGATGGGGCCCAAGTTAGGAACCTGAACTCAATTATAAAGAAAAAATGGAAACAAGGTTTGGTTTGAATGAAAGGCTGAACCTAGGGAGGCAGGCTCAGTACTTATTTTTTGAATGGCATTTGTATTCAGAGACTTTGATGCCCATCCCCTCAAACAGATCAGACTTCTCATGGTTACTGAATCATTTTCTTGGAAGGATTCCATGTCCCTCGGTGTGGGCTGACCCTGGGCGCCCCTCAGTGAGAAATACTGAGTGAATCACTGCTCCTTTCTTTTTCTTGGTGTTCTTAGTGATGCCTATTGTCCTGTAGTTGGTATTCTTAGCAACATGTCTGTGTGCATGGGTAGAAAGGTCAAGAAGGTAGAAATTGTGCACAGTAAGAGGTAAAGGCAAGAGAGACGTTTTCTATTTGATCAAGCTATAAAAACCAACACCTCAGTTTTCACTCCCAAATATAAGGTGTATGTTTGAAGAATTTTGTTTAAAAGATGAGAACATCTTGGGGAGGAGCCTGAGAGGGTGCTGGCCCCGCTTGTGAGTGACTGGGGCCCAAGGCCGGGACTGGAGAGGCCGTGCTGTGACAGCCTCACCGCCATGCCCGTCTGTGACATCCTCGCGCAGCCCTTGCCCCTGCGCAAATCCCTTTTCTGAGCCTCTGGTGTTTTGCAGACTGCACCCCTGGCAACTTCCCCCCCTTCCCCTGCTCCAGCGTCAACTCCCTTAAGACCTCTTTTCTTTCCTTGGCTCCGTGGGGCCGTGCAAAGTGAGGTCGACCCTGCTTGAACCTGTTTGTCAGGCATCACAGCAGTGTCCAAAACAGGATTGGCGCCGGGGAAGACTAGATTTCACTGCCCTTTTGACGGATTTCTAATTTTTTTGTATATTGAGAGTAGATTCCCCACCCCCCGGAAACATCTTTTTTTTTAAGTGTGGACTTGTATGTGATGATCGTAGCATCTAGGATTTCAGAAATTGTATGACTTGGTTTATTGACCCGATGAGCAGTTTGTAATCACTTTTTAGTACAAAAATCGCCTGCCTTGTGTTCCATAGTGTCTTAAGACCATTAACCCTGCTGGCACGCCTTTTCCTGTTTAAGAGCCTGCATAGCCTTGGTATTCACTAGTACATTTAAAGTATTCAGTCATCGCTTTATAATAGAAACTACTCCCAGATACTTATTATTCTGACTTTTTCAGATTGCTCATTTGGTTGTTCCCATAGTGGAATCCTCTATGGGCATTTCTCCCTTAATGGAAGTGTGTATTTGAGTTTATCACAGTTTCTTTCTAAAGAACAACCCAGATGCAACTTTGCTACATTGAAGTTTTGACTGAAGTTCACATAGTCCAACTTGTATACCAAAGAGTGACCCTGTTTGCCCTGTTAGGCCCTTTCTGCTTTGGACCAAAACAACTTTCAAGACCCAATTTGATCTTGATGAAGTCCCACAAGTTCATTTTTTCTTTAGTTTCTCTTGCCTTTGGAAATGTGTCACGAAAAAAGTTGCTGTGGGCGATGTCAAAGAGGTTGCTGCCTATGTGAATGCAAGTTGATACAGCCACTCTGGAAAACAGTGTGGAGGTCCCTTAAAAAGTTAAAAATTGAGCTACCCTATGATCCAGCAATTGCACTACTGGNTTTACCCCAAAGATACAGACATAGTGAAGAGAAGGGCCATATGCACCCCAATGTTCATAGCAGCATTGTCCACAATAGCTAAACTCTGGAAGGAGCCGAGATGCCCTTCAACAGATGACTGGATTAAGAAGATGTGGTCCATATATACAATGGAATATTACTCAGCCATCAAAAAGAACAATTTCACAACATTTGCTGCAACATGGACGGGACTGGAGGAGATTATGCTAAGTGAAATAAGTCAAGAAGTGAAAGACAATTATCATATGGTTTCACTCATTTATGAAACATAAGAAATAGGAAGATCAGTAGGAGAAGAAAGGGAAGAAGGAAGAGGGGGGTAAACAGAAGGCGGAAGGAACCGTGAGAGACTATGGACTCGAGGGCTTCAGAGGGGAGGCGGGGGGAAATGGGATAGGCTGGTGATGGGTATTAAGGAGGGCATNCAGTTTATTCAAAATAACATGGGGCACGATGACCCAACTCATCCAGAAAAAAATAAATAATTGCATTTTAAGAATTTCAGTCCGCCTCTACACCCTTGCCTCTAATGTAATCTTCACACATTAAAAAGCAAGACCTGGGCGCCTGGGTGGCGCAGTCGTTAAGTGTTTGTCTTCAGCTCAGGGCGTGATCCCGGCGTTCTGGGATAAGATCCCACATCAGGCTCCTCCGCTAGGAGCCTGCTTCTTCCTCTCCTACTCCCCCTGCTTGTGTTCCCTCTCTCGCTGGCTGTCTCTCTGTGTCAAATTAATAAATAAAATCTAAAAAAAAAAGTAGCAAAATAACTTTAAAAAAATAAATTTAAAAAAAGACCCAATGAATTCCTGTTTCTCTACAGCTGCCCTACAACACCATAATTGTCTAACTGGGAAGTTCCTAATCTCATCTAAATCCTTCTTAAGTTGATGCATTTTTAAGAATAAGAAGAATAAAAGGTAAAGTAAATAAAGCATTAGATAAATTAGTTTGAGAAAAGAATGATCACTTTAGGTCCTTTCTATAAGTTTGCTTAGTAGACATTGATCAGGTTCCATGTGCCTGAGGTGAATTTCGATGTCTGTTCTTCGTTTCTTCTGTTACTTTNCTTCCGATATCTGTGCGCGGTTTCACGGCTCCCCGCTTCGTACCTCGATACTCAGCGCTGGAGATGTTCATTTGTAGAGATCCAGATGTATCTTCCTGCGTCTCAGGCTGATTCCGTGGATATTCCTGCTGGTCTGGTACCTATCCAGCTCAACTCAGGGGACCGGCTGAAAAAGGTGTCCCCTACTCCTCCGCCATCTTAACCTCCTCCCCAAGCATCTGACTCTTGATTTTGGCTCAGGTCATGATCTCAGGGTTGTGAGACTGATCCCTACGTTGGTTTCCACACTCAGCAGGGTGTCTGCTTGAGATTCTCCCTCTTCCCCTCCTTCCACCCACACACGAGCTCGCTCTCTCTCTCTCTCTCTAAAAATAGATAGGGGGCACCTGGATGGCTGAGTCAGTTAAGCGTCTGCCTTCAGCTCCAGTCATGATCGCAGGGTTCTGGGATCAAGCCTCGCATCGGGCTCCATGCTTAGCAGGGAGCCTGCTTCTCCCTCTCCCACTCCCCCTCCTTGTGCTCTCTGTTGAATAAATAAAATATTTTTAAAAATAAATTAATAAATAAAAATAAAATATTTTTTAAAAAAATAAAGGTAGAGAATAGAATAAAAAAAAAAGATGAGAACATCTTGAACAAATTTCTCATTTCTACAGATGCTGGCATTTGCTGTTTCTCTGCCTGGAACACCACTATCACCACCACCACACACACACAACACACACAACACACACACACACACACACACACACACACACACCCCTCTTCTTGACTGCCTAACTCCTCTGTAGCTTTCAAGTATCCCTGCTTAGTCTTCCCAGAACCTCAAGTCTGGGATGGGTTCCCCTCTTGGCCACCCCCAAAGGACGTACTTTCTCCAGCACAACACCTACACAATGTAGTAATCACCTCACGAGCCTAGAGCTCCATGAGGGCAGGGACCAGATCTGGCTTTTTATGGTTCAATCCCCAGTTCCTGGAATAGCACTGAATAAACATTTATACAATAAATGAATTCTGAAGAGTCTGTATAAGACTTTTCCTTGTATGAACCTCTGTCTGTCTGAACAGTGTCTGCTAAGTATAGTTGTTCAGGTTGTGTACTGTACAGGACCTCTAACCAAGTCCGGAGGGGGGGGCCTGAAATCCAGTTCGCATTCTCATCACCCAGCCATTTTTTGCCACCTGCATCCACCTGGAGGAAGACATGCCTTTTTCGGATTTGCACAATGACACCATCCGAGCTTTCAACAGCACAGCTCTGAACAACACTTAGTGTCTTCAAAAGGAAGTGAGAATTCTCCCCCTTGTTCCTGAAGGAAGCCCAGGGCCCAGACGCAGCGTGAAACATCCCCCCCACCGCTTGCTTGAAGGGCTGGGAAGGGCAGTGAATCTGGATTCAGGTAGGACCAAGTGCTTTTATGAAAGAGTAGGACCGAGCGCTTTTATGAAACTCTTTCTTCAGGTCCTTTGCCAGCCATCGCAGTCAAGACCCTGACCGCATCCCCTCACTCTTCTCTCCTCTGGTTTTTGTCTCCTGCAGGGTTTGGGATGACAACTCCGGCAACAGTAGGAGGGAAAATCTTCCTGATCTTTTATGGCCTCATTGGCTGTGCAAGCACCATCTTGTTTTTCAACCTCTTCCTGGAGCGCCTGATCACTGTCATCGCCTACATCATGAAGTCGTGCCACCAGCGGCAGCTCCAGAGGCGAGGGGCCCTGCCCCAGGAGAGCCTGAAGAACCCGGGCGGGTGCGAGGTGGACAGCTTGGCCGGCTGGAAGCCCTCCGTGTACTACGTGATGCTGATCCTGTGCGTGGCCTCCCTCCTCATCTCCTGCTGCGCGTCGGCCATGTACACCTCCATCGAAGGCTGGAGCTACTTTGACTCGCTCTACTTCTGCTTCGTGGCTTTCAGCACCATTGGCTTCGGGGACCTTGTCAGCAGCCAGAACGCCCAGTATGACAGCCAAGGCCTCTACCGCCTCGCCAACTTCGCGTTCATCCTCATGGGCGTCTGCTGCATCTACTCCTTGTTCAATGTCATCTCCATCCTCATCAAACAGTCCGTGAACTGGATCCTGAGGAAAATGGACGGGGGGTGCTGCCGACAGTGCCAGAGGAGACTCCTGCGCTCACGGAGGAACGTGGTCATGCCGGGCAATGTCCAGAACCGGTGCAACATCTCCATAGACACGGACGGGGTGCTGGACAGCGACACGGACGCGCGGCGGCTCTCGGGGGAGATGATCTCCATGAAGGACTTCTTGGCCGCCAACAAGGTCTCGCTGGCTATCCTCCAGAAGCAGCTGTCGGAGACGGCCAACGGCTGCCCGGCCCAGGCCAGCGCACTATCCCGGGACAGNTCCAGAAGCAGCTGTCGGAGACGGCCAACGGCTGCCCGCCCCAGGCCAGCGCACTGTCCCGGGACAATGAGTTCTCAGGCGGGGTGGGGGCCTTTGCGATCATGAACAACAGGCTGGCGGAGACCAGTGGGGACAGGTAGGAGTGAGGAGCGGACACTGGACGTGGAGACCGGGAGCGTGGACGACGAGGGCCGGGTGGACCCTGCGGCTGTCCCGTTGCCCTCTGCAGGCCCAGCCTTAGGAAGCTCTTCTCCAATGAACAGCCACCTTCCCGGGCTGCGGGCCAAGGCCTGAGGCCTTTCTCTTCCTCTTTATTCTCTAAGGTCTGAATCAGCCTTGAGAATGAATCACAAAAGCAGCCCAAGACCTTGCTTGGCTGTTTCTTTACCCATCGTCCTCCAGGGTTTTAACCGCCTAAGGGAGGGAGGGCTTAAGTAAGCCTCCATTTCCTGCTGCTCTGTTCTTCATTTGGAAATAAAATAATAATAAAAATCCCAAACGAAGAGGCTCCTCTTCCCCTGGACCCCTGATTCTGTGAATCCAGATTCACTGCCCTTCCCAGCCCTTCAAACAAGCGGGAAGGTTGTTTCATGCTGTGTCTGGGCCCTGGGCTTCCTTCAGAAGGGATGTGTCCCCATGCCGCCAATAGGGAAGTCACCTGTTCTAGTCTCCGGGTCTTTCTCTGCTGTTTGTTTTTCCTTTCTTTTATTTTTAAGATACTAATGCCGGGCTGAGCTGTCTGTGGGACCTCTGCGTGGTAAGAAAACTAAGTTCAGCTTCAGGAGACACACTTTTGCAATGAAAGAATATAGCTTGATGTTCTGCCTTCAAAGGGTCACAGAGGCCATGTCTTTTTTTTTTTTTAACCAGGGCTTGGGGCCCATTGCAGAGATAATGGCTATTTATTAGAACTGAAAATTGAATAAATCTTCACTTTATTAACTAAGATTACATGAGTGCTCATTACGGACAATGGGCTGGGCGGGGGAGTGCCTAATTAGACAGACATTTATTGTGCTCAGAGAAAAAGGAAACAAGAAATTAACCCTTCAGGATATGAGCATCATCTTGGATTCTTGGCTGGAGAAACATTCTAGGCCAGATAAGAAAATTTGTCTTCTCCTGTGTCATTTGTTTTGGTTTTGCCTTCTGGGATTGTAACAAGTCCAGTTACATAACCTCCCAAGCCAGTGAAACATCCGTGCTGGGAACAAGGGCTGTTGATCTTCTTCATATATTCAGAGAGAACATTTGGGGTTTGAAAGCAGCATCAATAAGAGATAGCTGTTGTTTTTATAAGATAAGGATGGTACACACCGCTATTTTAGAAACGATGAAGAAGGTAGGGCATCGGAAAGAAAAGAAAGCAGAGAACTATGTCTGATGAAACTGAGACATTGAGCAGAAAGCATGAGAGCTGGGAGGACCTTGGGAACCATCCCATATACCTTTCTTGAGTTTTAGACAAGGAGGAAACAGAGGCACGAAGGGACAGCTCCTTGTCTGAACTCTTCGGGCTGACAGCGCAGAGCTAGGGGAACCCAGGTGTCCTGGCGGGGATGTCCGGGCTTGTCTCGCATGCTCCACATAGCTTCGGAAGCTCCCTCCATTGCTGCCTCTTAGGTGGAGTGGCCTTTTCTTGCAGCTGGCAAACCCAAATATTTTCCTTACAATACCAGAAGTACTCAAGAGCAGGGGTCCAATAAGCAGCAGCCCTGGGCTTTGAACGAAGGGCTGTGAGGCTTCAGAGTGAGAGATCTTCATGTCTTACCTTGTATCAAGCATTCTGAAGCTACTGCAAAACCCCCGTTAAGAACCTCTGATCACAAACGAAGCTCCCCGGGGCTTTGCCCTGCGCGAAGCATCGTGGGCGTTGGGAGAGGATCTGGGTCCCTGTCCTAGGAGATCTCTTGATCTCCACGTTCCTGGTATAGGGACTGGCACAAAGGTCCTTGCGTGTTCCAGGGGGCCAAGGAGCATCGGTATAAGCGAGTGTCATCTTCCTAGAAGGTCAGAGTACTGAATGATTTGGGCAGAGAGATGTTGTATCAAAACACACAGTTCTATTTAGGTAGGATCCAAAACTGGAATAAACTTTTGAGCTAGCCATGAAAAAATTTGTGAACTTTGGGGAATTTTCCTGAGGAGTCTTCGCAGGGTCTTGGAGAATGAGTTTGTTTTGCTCTGGGTTGAGGTTCCCTGGTGGAAACGTTTGAGAACCAGCGTAAGGACGGAATTGTGGTACATTTACAATGGATGATGGGAATAACGTTTACCCCCAAAAATGGCAAACAAGGAATTTATGTAGTTAAGCCTCTCTGTAGTTACTCTTAGGCATGAACTGGTTAACAAGGGAATTTCTAGGTAGTAATATAAAGCTGGAGTTCAAAATGCGGAGCCCACAAATCCTTTCACATTGTTGCATTTGTACAGGCACACCTTAGAGGTACTAGGGGTTAGGTTCCAGAACACCACGATGGCAGTAAATATTGCAATAAAGCCAGTCAAATGAACTTTTTGGTTTCCCAATGCAGATGGAAGTTATGTTTACAATGTACTATCGTACATTAAGTATGCAATGGTATTGTGTCTTTTAAAAAGTACATACCCTAACTTAAAAACACGTTATTGCTAAAAAATGCTGACTGTCATCTGAGCTTTCAATGAGTTATGATCTTTTTGCTGGTGGAGGGTCTTGCCTTGATGTCAATCGCTGCTGACTGACCAGGGTGGTGGTTGCTGAAGGTGGTGGGGTGGCGCTGTGACAGTTTTTTTTTTTTTTAAGAAATTTTTTTTTTAAGATTTTATTTATTTATTTGACAGACATAGAGACAGCCAGCCAGAGAGGGAACACAAGCAGGGGGAGTGGGAGAGGAAGAAGCAGGCTCCTAGCAGAGGAACCTGATGTGGGGCTCGATCCCACAACGCCGGGATCACGCCCTGAGCCGAAGGCAGACGCTTAACCGCTGTGCCACCCAGGCGCCCCACTGTGACAGTTTCTTAAGTAAGACAGCAATAACATTTGCTGCATTGATTGACTCTTTTCCCACAAATGATCTCTCGGTGGCGCGTGATGCTGTTTGATAGCATTTTACCTACAGTAGAACTTCTTTCCGAGCTGGAGTCAATCCTCTCGAACCCCGCTGTGGCTTGATCGACTGTTTCCAAACCCTTTGCTGTCATTTCAACCGGCTTCACAGCAGCTTCACCAGGAATAGATTCCATCTCCAGAAGCGACTTTTTTTGTTCATCTGTAAGAAGCAACTCTTCATCCGTGAAGGTTTTTTTTACAGACTTTATTTAGTTTTAAGTAAACTCTACACCCCATGTGGGGCTTGAAGTCATGACCCTGAGATCAAGAGTCGCCTGCTCTACCAGCTGAGCCAGCCTGGCATCCCTCACCCATTACAATTTTATCATGAAATGCCAGCAATTCACTCATGTCTTCTGGCGCCCATTCTCCTTCTGGTTTTCTGGCTAATCCCACATCTGTCCTCGGAACACACGCAACACCTATCGATTAAGTTCACCATCTTCTATGGCACAGTTGGTGGCACCCTAGACAGTTACAGCAGTAACATCAGAGATCACTGATCACAGATCATCATCACAAGTTTAATAATAATGAAAGGGCTTGAAACGTTGCAAAAATTACCAAAGTGTGACACAGAGACACTAAATGAACAAATGCAGTTGGGAAAATGGTGCCAATAGACTTGCTCCACACAGGTTGCTATAAACCTTCAATTGCTTAAAAATGTGGTTTCTGGGGCACCTGGGTGGCTCAGTTAGGAGTCCAACTCTTGATTTCACCTCAGGTCATGATCTCAGGGTCATGGGATCGAGCCCCACGTCAGGCTCCACACTCAGCGGGGAGTCTGCTCAAGACTCCCTCCCTCTGCCCTTCCCCACCACGTGCTCTCTCTTGCTAAAAATAAAAGTAAATAAATCTTTAAAAAAATGCATTATCTGCAAAAAGCAACAAAGGGAGGTGCACTAAAATGTGTGTGTGTGCACACAGACATGAGAGGGAGCACACACGTACATGCATCTGCCTTTTCCTGCTACCAAGCCTCGCCCTTTTCTTCATGTTTCCAAGGAGGTCCTTCCATCTTCACTAGAGTTAGAATGTTTATTGCTATTTCCTCTTGTCACCTTTGTCCCCACTCTGCATGTCCCTAACCCTCCCTACCAATTCTCTCTGCCCCCTACTCTGGACTGTGTCACATGGCCTCCCCATCAGAAATCACACTCTTCTGCCCTTGCGGCTTACTGATCAAGAAGAAAGTGACTATTTGCAGAAGGCATTGCAGTTGGCCTGAGCGCCTCTGTTCAGGAACCCCGAGTCTCCCTTAAGTGATAAAGGGACCAATTGACTTGACGTCCATGAAGCTCCTGGGCTTCATCCTTGGCTAGGCTCACAGCTAGCCTGTCTTCTCTGTGATGCTAGGATCATGAACTGGCCTTTCATGAAGGGGCCTCAGAGCCAAGACATGGGGTGTCTCATGGGACCCTCATCCCATACCACTTGCACAAGCTTTGGGGTATTTCCATACGGCCTGAAATGATATCTTCTCAATATTTTAATCAACTCAGTTTTTAATTAATTTTGTCTTTTTTTTTAAAGATTTTTATTTATTTATTTATTTATTCGACAGAGATAGAGACAGCCAGTGAGAGAGGGAACACAAGCAGGGGGAGTGGGAAAGGAAGAAGCAGGCTCATAGCGGAAGAGCCTGATGTGGGGCTCGATCCCATAACGCCGGGATCACACCCTGAGCCAAAGGCAGATGCCCAACCGCTGTGCCACCCAGGCGCCCCTTAATTAATTTTGTCTTAAAAAGAAATTTGTCTAACTAAATGGGGGGCTTGTATCACTTGCTATAAATAGAAAATACAGTCACTGTAAAAATCAGTACAACGAAGACAAAACGATGTTACTAAATTCTAGCCAGATCCTGAATCCTGGTGAAGACTCGAAACCTGAGACCCTTTCCCTCGGTTACAAATGCAGATTGGCAGGTGTGGGGGAGGTGTGAAGGACACTGGCACCAAACAGGCTTTGTGATGTAACCACAAGGACTGGAAGTGAATGAGAAAGGGGATAACTTCCTCATTCTGTGCTTTGATGTGAATTCATTCCAAGCCCCAGGGTCCCTAAAATCATTTCACCGTTCACCCAAGTCACGGGTGCACATCCCACACTGGGGACTACGTAGACATCACAAAGCACAGCAGTTTCTGAGGTGAGGCTAACCGCATAGGGAAGAAGAGTTCTTAGGTTTGAACACCTGCCCATAAGCACCAGTTCCGTTGTGAGAGAGGGTGGGCAGGTGTCTCTGTGCCCAGTCCCTCCGCACCCATGATGTGGAAATGGTAAGGATAGCAGATCAAATGAGATGATGCTCAGGGCAGGGCTTTGTGGCCCCCAGGAGCGGCCCGGGCAGTGGGCACTGGCTGTCCTTGTTTTGTCCTTTTGTTTTGTTCTTGCACTGACATCCGGTGCTTGCCACACTGTGCTTTACTCATGGTTCTCGATTATTTTTTTTTTAAAGATTTTGTTTATTTATGTGACAGAGAGACAGCCAGTGAGAGAGGGAACAGAGCAGTGGAGTGGGAGAGGAAGAAGCAGTTTCCCAGCAGAGGAGCCTGATGTGGGACTCGATCCCAGAACGCCGGGATCACGCCCTGAGCCGAAGGCAGACGCTTAACGACTGCGCTACCCAGGCGCCCCTGGTTCTCGATTATTGAATGGCATCACTGTCGGCGATGGTTTTATACTAAACGAAAAGACCCTATCAACTTTATTTCTGTTCCACTGAGTCCTTTCATTTTAGAATTAGCTGAGTTAATTGTACGATTTGACGTAGTAAAATGTTTGGGGAAAGCTGTAATACTAGTGTCTTGTATATTGCTAGAACTTTCTGGTTTTTAAGGCTTCTCCATCCGCAATTGTAATATTTTTACCTCCATCACCACATTGTGAAGTAGGCAGAGCACTTATCTTCAAACTGCCTTTAATCTTTTCTGAAAGAAGAGAGAGAAATAATCACACTTTACGTAAAAATTAACTGGGCTTCAGATTGACAGATTGGAGAATAAGCTTTAAAATTACACAGATTAGGGGCGCCTGGGTGGCACAGCGGTTAAGCGTCTGCCTTCGGCTCAGGGCGTGATCCCTGCGTTATGGGATCGAGCCCCACATCAGGCTCCNCCCCACATCAGGCTCCTCTGCTATGAGCCTGCTTCTTCCTCTCCCACTCCCCCTGCTTGTGTTCCCTCTCTTGCTGGCTGTCTATCTCTGTCGAATAAAGAAATTAAAAAATCTTTAAAAAAAAATAAAATAAAATAAAATAAAATTACACAGATTGGATTTGAGTTTCAGCTTTTTCACTTTCCGGCTATAAGAACGTGAAAGTTACTTAATGCTTGAAAGCCTAGTTTCCTCGTCTGCAATGTAGGAATAGTTGTATCCATATCACAACGTCACTGCCGCAGATAAATGGAATGTTCTGGGTCTGGGCTCTCATGCTGTGGTACCTCAGCCCCTGAGGGTAAAGAGGATATGTTATGGGGCGCCTGGGTGGCACAGCGGTTGAGCGTCTGCCTTCAGCTCAGGGTGTGATCCCGGCGTTATGGGATCAAGCCCCATGTCAGGCTCCTCCGCTATGATCCTGCTTCTTCCTCTCCCACTCCCCCTGCTTGTGTTCCCTCTCTCGCTGGCTGTCTCTATCTCTGTCGAATAAATAAATAAAATCTTTAAAAAAAAAAGAGGATATGTTACAACATTCCAGAAGCCAAAGAAATTGGGAACCTACCCCTTCTTATAGGTCTTTTCTTCATAAACCTCACTGGGTGCTCACAGAAAATCCAGAATGAGCTCCAAGAAAGTGTCCATGATGGTACAAACCTTGGGGAGGGGAATGGCCACCATGTGCGAAAAAAAGAACTCTACCAAGACCTTGCTTTCCTATTTTTTCTAAGGAGCAAAAACCTTAATGAGAGGAGAGACGGGCAACAAAATCTGCTTCCTTTGGACACTGGTGAAAATTCCTTGCAGCTAGGGGTCGAGAATAGGGGGGACAAATCCCTACATGGGGGAAAGGCAAGAGTACGTGCGGCACCAGCAGCTACAGCCCGAGGGACAGGCAGGAGAAGGGAGAAGACCATGCCCCTGACACCCAAGGACACGGTAGCTACCTAACACTACGACTGAGTCAGAACAACAGAAACACTCCCAGCATGCTCCCTACCAAGCTAACAAGCTGCAGATAACAAGTACCAGCAGAACACTATGGAGCGGGTAAGAGCGCACCAAGAACCCCTCTGGGAGACACAGGGCAAGACCTAGAGCTCACTCCAGCAGACTTCGCTCTGACAAATCCACTTACACCCTACGCATAAGATACTGCGGCAGGAACATGAAGCCCGAGGTGCGCAGAGGGGAACTAGAGCACCAGCGAACCTCAAGTCCAGCCCAGCTCCTAAACAGATGAGTTCAAATACCCACACTACGTGTTTGTCTGTAGGAAAAGCATGCTTGTCTCTAGGCACACAAACTCTTCACCCTAGTGTCTGCTGACAGACACAAGGTGTCAGCTTTCAACAACAACAACGACAACAACAACAACAAAAATATGAGGTGTGCAATCAAAAAACATTCTCCAAACAAAGCAATCATTGGATCCAGACTCAGACTTGAAACAGATGTTGGAAACATCCTGGTAGAGAATTTAAAATAACTATGATTGGCATGTTAAATGTGCAAAAGGAAAAAATGGGCATCGTGCAAAAACAGATGGCTAATTTCAGTAGAGAGATGGAAACAATGAAGACAGAATTAAGTGGAAATGCTTGAAATATAAAACATAGTAACAGAATTGAGTAATGCCTTCAATAGGCTTATGAGCCGACGGACACAGCTCAGAAAAGAATCCATGAACTTGAAGATAGGTCCATAGACATTACCTGAACTAAAACATGAAGAGATGGGAAAGTGAAAAGTGAACACACCATGACATCCAAGAGCTTTGGGACAATATCAAATGGATGAGCACACAAGTAACTGGAATCCAAGGAGAAAAGAGAACAGAGCAGAAGAAATATTCGAAGAAACAGTAGCTGAGAATTTTCCAAAATGAATGGCAGAAACCAAGAACCGAGGAGCTCATAGAATGCCCCGCAGGTGGTATCTATAAATATACCGCCCACCACCACACACATCACCTACACCTAGGCATATCATACTCGAATTGCAGAAACAAAAGGAAAAGAAAATCATAAAGGCAGCTGGAGAAAAAAAATAACATTACATTCATAGGAACAACAAAAGAATTATAGCAGACTTATCATCAGAAATCATGCAAGTCATAAGAACACAGTGTGACATCTTTAAAATGCTGACATTTTTAAAAAAGAACACTTTTGATCCAGAGTTCTATATTCCTCAAAAATATCTTCCAAAAATGAGGGAGAAACAAATACTTCCTCAAACAAAAACTGAGAGAACTCCTTGCCAGCAAACCCACTCTTCAAGAAATGTTAAAGAACTTTGTGTAACATTCTTAATAATAGGAGAGAAGGAACAACTCTTCCATATGGAAGAATTCCAGTTAATAAACATAGAAGGAATCAGGAAAATAGAGAATTAACCTTTGGAACCCAGCGGTAAGAATCGCCGCAGATGAGATCTGCTGTTGATGCTACAGTCAACGACACAGATGAGGAAACAGGGTCAGGATATTTACGGTCCGAAAGGATCTCTGCCAAAATACGGAGTAATTCCAAAGAAAAAAATAGTCACTTGACAGTGGTGAGTTCTGGCAGGTACCAGATTGATCAAGGGAGCAAAGTTAACAGCCACAACAGTCCATGCCAACGTCAAGTACCACTGAAAGGACAGACTGAGAAGGGGGCAGCATCCCCGGGGCAACCCCCACGCTAACGCCAGTCTGCTCAAGAGGAACGTCAGACAAACCCAAACCGAGGGCCATTCTACAAAACAAGGGACAAGAAATCTTCAAAAGTCTCAAGCTCACAGAAGAGAAGACAAGACGGAAGAATAGTTTTGTTTTTTTAAGATTTTATTTATTTATTTGAGGGAATGAGAGAGAGAGAGAGAGAGAGCATGAGCCGAGGGAGGGGCAGAGGCAGAGGGAGAAGCAAACTTCCTACCCAGCAGGGAGCCCCATGCGGGGCTCAATCCCAGGACCCTGAGATCACGACCTGAGCTGAAGTCAGACGCTTAACCGACTGAGTCACCCCGGCGCCCCTGAAGAATTGTTACAGATTATGGGGAGCGTAAGGAACCATGATGGCAAAGCATAGTAAAGGATCCCAGATTAGATCCTGGCACATAACGTAACGAGGACATTCTTGGAAAAACTAGGGTGGGAACCAATGAATTCTGCAGCCTAGTTAATGGTATTCTACCAAGGTTAAATTCTTAGTTTTGACAATCGCCTTGTGGTTAAGAGGTTAACATTAGGAGAAGTTGGATTAAAGGTGTATATGGAAAGTCGTACTATTTTTACAACTCGACTGTATGTCTAAAATTATCTCAAAAAGTTAAGAAGAAAAAAGCCAAGACCTTCTCAAGATTGCCCACGGCCAGTCACACCTCAACGTGGGCTGTGACTTCGGTGAACGTCTATGACTCCAATTCAGGTCTCACATCCGAGGCAGGCATTGGCCATTGATCTAAAGCTGTGTGTGGCCCCCAGAGCGCCTGGGACCTTGTGGGACATGCAGATTCTCAGGCCCCAGCCCAGCTTCAGGAATCAGAAACTCTGAGAGTAGGGCCAGGCAATCTGTATTTTAACAAGTCCTCCAGGGCAATTTTTTCTAGTAAAGAATGCCAGCCTGAGCGCGAGCTATCAAGGGCAGGTAGGAGACCCTCCCCTGGGGTCCAGCCCGCATCACCACCAGGCTCCGCCTCCATGGCCACATCCTAATGGCTCCCTGAAATGAACCTCTTTTCCTCATCTCAGAACCAATTCTAATTATTTTAAATTGCCCAGATACAAAATAACTACCCTAACAACTTTGCTTCCAGTAAGCTATTAGGTGAAGGTAATGACTTAGCCTCCTGGATTGATGCAGAAGGTGGCACTTTTTTTTTTAAGGAATCTTATTTTTTTAATCATCTCCTCGCTGTCCTTGGGTAGATTTCTGTGTATTCCTAGGGCATTCAGTGATTGAATTTTGTTGAGTCTGCCCAGAAGCTGCCCTTGGATTTTGGTCATTACAGAATGACCTGCCAGCAGGAGTCAAGCATCTAGTATGTACCACCTTCCTCCAAACCGTCAGAATCCCCTAGGGAGACTTTTTATGCAGATCCTGGGTCTTCTCCATCAGAATCTCTGCGGACCAGGGAATCTGAATTTTTAATATGCATTTCCGTCACCCTCCCATAAAAATTAGTATTTTTGCACTGTCACATTTGGGAGGTGCTGCTTTGTGGGATGAGGTGGGGGTCGAAGAAACGGGATGGCCTCGGAGAAGGTGCAGGACCTGCGTCAGACCTAGTGAGAAGGATTTATGGATGCCTGAGATAATTACAGCAGAGCTCTGTGCATCCAGGCTGGTTAGGCTGGTGGCCACTGAGATGACCCAAAACCTGCCCAGTGCACCTGTCCCCACGATTTGTTCCCAACTTTCTCTGACCCGTGCATGAGTCTGGGCACCACCCCCACCCATTTGTCCGAGCATTCACCTCTGCTTTCTCGCAGGCTCTCGTAAGTCAGTTCAATATTCAATAAATATCAAAGCCTGCCCGGGGTGAGCTGTTTGAAAGGACAGAACAAATCTCAGGGCAGTCCCTGGCTTCAGGAACACAGTGAACACTGCAAGAACACATTATGTAACTGAGGACTGAAACAAACTATTAAAAAATTTCCAGGGTGATGTCAGGAAGGGATGGGAGTCCACGTGGCCTGGGAAAGTCAGGGAGGTCTGCATGGAAGAGTGTGGCTGGGAGCTAGGACTGGGAGAGTGGATACCAGAAGGAAAAAGCGCTCTGCTGAAGGCATGGGTAGGTAAGAAAGGAAGAAGGAAGACCAAGGATTCCAAGGATGGAGACTGCGTCTTCCATGATGAGTGTTTGCGAACACCTCCCAGACACAAGGAAAGAAGGAGTGCGAGGCGAGTCCAGAGCTCGGGGATACTGCTTGCTCCTACTTTTCTGGAATTCTGTTTCTCCATCCTCTAAGGAGGATCTGCGCTGACTCTTCTCCTCCCTTTACGGGAATCTCTGGTTCTTTTCTTCCTGGTCAGCCTGGGCACTCTGGGAAATTCACTAACTTCAAGGACTCTTTACACGTCCCCTGAGCTGCTTGAACTCTACCTTGTGGGAATGGAGGGCAGAACCAGCCTCAATGCCTCATTCTCCTGGAGGAGAAGGAGTGGGGCAGAGGTGTGTTCAACCAAGGGGCACCGCCTGGGGAAGGTGGACAGGCAGCCACCCATTGTGTGAGCAAGGGACCGGCAGAGGAACAGAACGAATAGCATGTATTGATATGTAGACAGAGGTTTATTGTAAGGAATTGGCTCCTGCAGTTGTGGGGGCTGGCAAGTCCAGATCTGCAGGGTTAGGCCAGCAGGCTAGAGACCCAGGGAGGAGGCGATATTGCAACTCTTGTCCAAAGACAGTCCAGAGGCAGCATTGCCTCTCCCTCCAGTGACTTCAGGTATTTTCTCTGTGCCTTCAACTGATTGGATGAGGCCCACCCATGCTCTGGAGAGCAATCTGCTTTACTCAAAGTTCACCCATTTAAAAGTTAATCTCATCTTTAGAATACTTCCACAGCAACATCCAGACTGGTGTTTGACCAAATACCTGGGTACCTCGGTCTAGCCAAGTTGACACATAAAATTAAACATCACACCCATTAAACCCCTCAGAGCCTGAAGAAAAAAAAGAGTCAGAAACCATCCTAAGCCCTGAAACCCTTCTCTAGTCAGGCTTCAGGGGAAATGCAACAAATGGCACACTCTCGCCCTAGACAACCGGATGTCAGCTTTGAGGAAGGGATGAGCCCTCCTCTAAGTTTCCAAGGACCTCCCTCGACCACCCCCCCAGTTCTAGGGGTGGCTGCTGCTTTCTTTCCTTGCTGCCTCCTCATACCCCCCCCAAGAGTCCTCTTTCTCTGCTTTGAGTAGTTAACCACCTCTCATCAGGTTAACAACTGTTTCTGTTCCATTTTCCCTGTTCAAACTGCTGGCATGGCTTCTGTCTCCAAATGAACTCTAAGTAAATCAGAAGAGAGCCCTAAGGAGATGGCATCCCATCCTTTCCTTCCCTAACACAGCCGGGAGAGGAAGGAAGAGAGAAAAATCCATCTGCAGTTCCTACTTCAGTCTTCTTTCCCCTTGCACTGGGCATTCCCTACTCTCATATGTTAGAATCATTTGAAAGCTTTAAAAACACATGATGCCCTATTCCTGTCTCCAGAGATTCTGACTCCGTTGGTCTAGGATGATACTCGGTCATGAAGATTTTTTAACAGCTTCCAAAATTGTTATGAGAATGATTTTCATGAAGTTCTAAGTTTATCCTCTATAACTTACTCTATATTCTGTGTTTTTATATATTTTTTAAATTTTCCCTGAGCTATATTTTGCAAGATTTGTTTGGAAAATTTTAGCCTGGCTAAGGAGGGAGGTGGTGTTGTCCTGAGAGCCTAGAAAGAACAGTGTGAGGATGAGATTCAGATCAGACATCGGTCCCTTTTCCCCTGCAGTGGCCCCTCATACTCTCTTCTTGGTGGGGGCCATGTGTTGAAATATAATTTTCCAAACATGAAAATCATATGTCCCATACAAATATATAATGACCAAAAATAAAAGATTTCTTTAACTCAGTGAGAGAACAAGAGGAGACAGACAATGGAGCATAACAAACCAGACTGAGGGGATCAGGATATACAGAATACCAAGTATTCTATACACACACACACACACACACACACACACACACACACACACATTCATGCCGGGGAAGAAAGAATGCCAAGGTAGGATTGCTAAATTAGATACAAAACCGGTAAATGTGAACAGATCATTTTTATAAATCCAGTAGAGGGATTTTTCTTAAGAGACAAAAAAACAAAAACAAAAACAAAAAAAAACCCTAGAAACAAATAGACTACAATGTTAATGGTAATTAATTCTGAGTTGCCATATGCCTCACTCTCAATTTCTTCTTTGTAGTTACCTATTGCTTTAAAATATTCAAAAATGAAAATAAAAGTATAGAATAAAATGGGTTCAGTACTGAGCAGTGGAAAAATCAGACAGATGAGGATTTGGATATTGGCAATTGTGTTAATTTCTCTGACTTTCAGCATCCCCGCCAGTGAAACAGATAATTACCCTAATCTTACCGCTGAGTTGCACAGTTTATGTGACTATAAAATGACCAGAAGTTCCTGGCTCAGAGCAAGCATTCAATAAAAGAATTAACTTACTCTGTTCTTGAAGACTCCACGATGTGTTTGTGGACCTTTGTCTCCCTCCTGCCTTAGGGTCATCCTGGCAGCTCTCTTTCTCAGCTCTCACTGCACCTGTTGGACCAGCCACTCTCCACTGTGCCTCCCCTAATTAGTGCTCCTAAAATAGACACCTGTCCAAGTATCCAGGGTACCCAATATATTTTAAATTATTTATTAAATATGAGTTAATAAGACTGAACAAGGATCTAAGCAAGAATGACTAGCTTTCCTGTTGGGGTTTTATGGCAGCTAATTCAAGCATTTTAGGGCCGAATCTATGCCCTGCTCTGTTCATGCAATCACTCATTCATTTAGAAAACACTGACTATCTACCACCTGTCAGTTCCTGCCCTGGGCATTTGAGGTAGAAAGACGAATAAGGCACAGTCCACTCTTTGGAGATTCATGGACTTGAGACTTTATTCTACAGTATGGAACTTGTCGAAAGATTGGCCCCAGATACTTGGATTGATGTTAATGTGAATTTTTCTGGCCCCTTAATATCTAGATAAGATCAGTGCAAAGCCCTCTCCTCCCAGCCCTGGAGATTGCTGTGAATTCTGGAGGTGCTAATACTTGGGTAGTCATCTCTGGCTCTGAGATTCTTAGTAATCTAACTAGTGTTTTCTTTTTTAATGGATCTTTAAATGCCTTCCTGTGTGAACACATGTGTGATTTCTGTTGTATGAGCTCCTCATAAGCACATACATAGTATTTTTCTGGCTTTTCTCTCCCTCCTCTCTTCTGTGATGGTTAATTTCATGTGTCAGCTCGACGGGGCTGCTGGATGCCCAGATATCTGGTTAAACATTTTTTCTGGGTGTGTCTGTGATGGTGTTTCTGGAAGAGATTAGCATTTGAATCCATAGGCTGAGTAAAGCAGACTGGCCTCCCCCATGTGGGTGGGCATCATCCTATCCCTTGAAGGTCCCAATAGAACAAAAAGGTGGAGGAAGGTTGGATGTGCTCTCTGCCTGGCTACTTGAGCTGGGACATCAATCTCCTGCTCTCAGGGCTCCTGGCTCTCCCGCCTTCAACCTACACTGTTTTCCTGGGTCTCCAGCTTGCAGAGGACAGACTGTGGGACTTCTCAGCCTCCATGATCCCATGTGCCAATTCTTCATGATAAATCTCTTTAGGGGCGCCTGGGTGGCTCAGTCAGTTTAGCATCTGCCTTCAGCTCAGGTCATGATCCCAGGGTCCTGGGATTGACTCCTGCATCGGACTCCCTGCTCAGCTTCTCCCTCATCCTTTGCCCCTCCCCCCACCTGAGTGCTCTCTCTCTCTCAAATAAATAAAGTCTTTAAATCTCTTTATATGTTTTATCTATCTATCTATCTGTCATTCATCTAGCTCCAATTGGTTCCATTTCTCTGGACACCCTGATATTCTTCCCACCTCACATTCTCATCCTCTCATGGATTAGTCTGGGTCAGGGTTAATGATGCTTAACTGACTGAGCCACCCAGGTGCCCATGGACTCCATGTTCTTACTCAGCTTAGCCCCTGTGATACTTCAGTTCTTCCCCTCTCTTAATTTCCTGGTGCTTTAATCTCTTCACTTCAAAAGCCCATTTTTGGGGGCCTCCCGTGACCGGACCTGAGCCAGTTTGGTCATTTATAATGGTTAGGTTCTCTTTGCAAAAAGACAGGGACCCCCAAAACTCTGAGATGAAAGAGAGTTAGCTCCCTCCCCCAAACCTCACCACCAGGAGCTAAAAAAGCAATTCTTAGACCAAATGCCACCCTACATAGAGACATTTATTAAATAACCACTTAGTAGCGTGCGGGTCCCAAGCCAGATCATGCTGCCTGTTCCGTGAGCGCATGAAGTCCCAGCTCCTGTCCCTCACATTCTCTGACCACACTCCACATAAAACATGCAGCAAGAGAAACGGACCAACAGTCAGCGTCTCTGTGTCAGACTCGAGACCATCTAGGGCCGTGGCTGAGGACTGGGCTTCATCATTAATCCTTTCTCTCCGGCACGTTTCGTTTCTTCGACTGGCCCTGTGACGACAGCTAACACTTACTGAGTTCTTGCTGTGTGTCAGGCACTTTGCTAAGTGAGTTTTGTACATTATTTCAGGCAGTCCCCCTAATACCCATAGGAGGTAGGAAAGGTCCCCTTGGGGCACCTGGGTGGCTCAGTCACTTGAGCGTCCAACTCTCGATGATCTCAGTTCAGGTTGTGAACTCAGGGTCGTAGGATTGAGCCCCACGTGGGGCTCTGTGCTCAGGAGGGAGTCTGCTTGTCCATCTCCCTCTGCCCTTCCCCCCACTCCCTCTCTCTCTCTCCAAAGTGAATAAATAAATCCTAAAAAAAAAAATTAAGTGTGCCCAAAGTGAAAGGAACAAAGAGGTACGTCTGGCTCATACCAAAGCTTTGAACACTTACCGTGCACCACATTGAACCCCTGCCCCCCACGCTAGTCTGCTCCCCGCAAAACAGAGTAAAACAAGAAACAAGAAACAAAAGAAATTCCTTTGATTTGCCACCTCATCTCTCCCCTTTCCTTCAGGGCCACACGTCCCCCAGCAAGGTTTGGGGTTGCCATTCCTCTTCTGTACCCATCTCCCCTCATCCTACACACTCAGGCTTGGCCTCCAGCACACCACTGTGGCCACCAACACCACCAACGGCAGCTCACCCACAGCCTCTATGTTGTCAGATCCTGTGGACGCTTCGAAGTGGACCTTACTCCGTCTCCCGAAGTATTCGCTTCTGTGGGCCACAGCCTCCCAAAAATTGTGTCTGCCATTTTGTCCCTACTCCTCTGGGCGCGGGGCCCCCTCCTCTTTCTCATCCATCATGTACACATTCTCCAGGGTTTGCTCGCAGGCACCCACCTGGCTTTCTCTTCTGCTCGGTGGCACCCTGGAGCCCCGTTGATAGCAATGTCCTGCTTGTTGTGGGAAAAAAGAGGCAAAGCAGGTTTCAACCTGTGTAAGGGATGCTTTCTTTGCAGACGTTGCCTCCCTGTAATGCTGTAAATACTTCAGTATGAGAAGTGTAGTGTGCGAGGCTCCATCCACAAGCGAATCCAAACCTGAAACAACTCTCTAGGGTTATCTAATTCGCATTAGCAATGACAGAAGCGTATTCAGGTTAGTGGAATTATAAGTGAAGCATCGGGACCCCCTGCGTGATTAAGGATGAATACTGACCCTCCCTTATGATCCAGAAGCTTCTGGACCTCTGGTTTGACCACAGGGCTTATCTTCCCTGCCATAAGGATGCTGTTGCTGGAGGCTTTTGTGCGTGGGGTAGATTTGTGTCTCTGAAACAGGCAGACACCTTTCCTGAAATTCCAACCTTTTGTGAGACTATCTGGGCAGTTTACTAATAAACGCCTGCATGTTTGGCAGAACTGGGAGCGAGACTTGCTCTCATTATCACATACCCCCTGGTAAGGGTTGTGGGGATGGGGTCATGGAGCTCCTCCCTGCCCCCAAACACCACAAGCCGCCCGGAGTCATCAAAAGAACCTGACATTCAACGAATACAAGATTAGCTTTTGGTATACAAAACTGCCTTTGGAAAGGATAGCATCCAGTTCAAAAAAAAAAAAAAAGTCCTACTTGTGGATTTCTTTGATATTTTTAAAAATAAATGTTCTGCTTTGGAGTAATTTTAGATTTATAGAAAAGTTGCCCAGATAGGACAAAGTTCCCATATACCCCTCAGCTGGCTTCCCCAAATGGTAACCTTGTACCCAATCCTGGTGCAATTGTCAAAACTAAGAAATAACCTCGGTACTTTATGGTTAACTGTTCTACAGTTAACCATACAGGGGCTTCACTAGTTTCACTAGGTTTTCCACTGATGTCCTTTCTCTGTTCCAGAATCCAGTTCAGGAAACCACACTGGATGTAGTCCTCGTGGCTTCTTCCCAGTCTGCTCTGATCTAGGATGGTTTCTCAGTCTTTCCTTGTTTTTCATGTCCTTGACTGTTTGGAAGAATACTGGCCACATATTTTGCAGAAGGTCCCTTGATTTGAGCTTTTTGATATTTTCTCACTATTAGACTGAAGTTGTAGTTTTGGGGGAAGAGTCAATGTCTGAGGTGTCCCCACAATGCCCACTGAAGCCCCTCCACAGGGCAGGGGGCCCCAGAGTGTTCTGCAGGGGTCGTAGGCTGGGAAGGGAGCCTGAGGGATTAGGAGGTGGTGCCCAGGAATTACATGATGAGACGTCACCCTGAAGACCTGTGTCTGTTCTGTGGCCATAGCAGTCCCAGGGCTAGAGGAAGGTAATGATCGTTGTTGAGGGAGATAAATATATCCGAGGCTGATGGGGGACATGGCCAGCTGTGTATGGGAAACCCCAGCCCCTGTCTATATATAGTAAACAGACGGGCCAAACATTCTAGTTAGAGACTTCTGCCAACTGGTTTTCCACAGTAAGTTGTATCTTTCATCCAAAAAAAGGAAGAAAGGAGGGAGGGAGGGAGGGAATGAAGGAATATAAATCACCCTGGATTATATTTGGCTTTATACCAAGGCAATCATAAAATATAATTTCGAAGATGTTTTACAGAGGAAAGAGATCCCAAAAGTCACACCACAGCCCTGCTCCAAGGGCAGGCAAGTGAAATTCCACTCTTAGTTATCTCTGGATTGAATGCAGGTCCCTGAGGAACAGGGTTCCAGGGACTTTAACTTGGGGGTGAATGTTTATCAACCGGTGTTCCTAATAAGAGGGGAAAGATACAGCCAGAGAGGCTGAGTTGCCCACAGAGGTGGGGACAGAAGTCACTGAAGGCAGACTCCACAATATTGCTAAGGGCTGGACTTGACCTTGAGAATGCTTGTTCCATTAGCTCCACTGGGACCAAATCCTCATTCTACCCTAACTGGATTTGTGGTAAATGGCAGCAATAAACGGACAAATAGGCTAACAGGTTAAGTTAGTTTAAAATCAGAAGTGAAATGAAATGCACAGAGCCCCAGTCTCTGGAGGAGGAGGCAGGATTACTGTTAATGGAGCACAGCCAGGCATGCCCTGCCCTTGGGGAGCCCGCTGCCTGGGGAGAAAGGCGCAGAAGTAAACAAATACCCACAAACTAATATCACATTAAAGGGACGGTGGGAGTACAGAAGTGGAAACTCATGCCTCAGGGAGTTAAGGTTGACTTCATGAAGAGGTTACATGTAGACTGGGTCTTGATGGATGTGTAGGAGTTTGCTGGATGACGGATCGATGTGAGATAGTGAAAAAACATGGGTGTTGAAGCCAAGCAGACCAAAGGCACAATCCCAGCTCCATTCTTTACTATTCATGTGACCAGAGACAAATTATTTAGCCTCTGAGACTCAGCTCCCCTACCTATAAGATACCTAACATGGGGGGTCCTTGGGAGGACTGGAAACAATAATGTACATATAGTATCTAGGTGCTGCTTGGAACCCAGTAGGTTTTCGTAGCTCGCAGTCATGAGAGGGGAAGGTGCATTAGAAGTCGAGGGTGTGTATGAAGGAGTGTTGGAGGGATGAGTCACACAATGGTTGGGGAGAGGGTGTATTGGAAAGGCTTTTGGGGTCCAGAGAACCTGGGTTTGAATTTCTTCCCATCCTTGACTTGCCAACACTGTGGCCTGGGGTAGTTATTCAACTTCTCTGTGACTGTGAAATGGGGATAATAACAGCACAGCCACATGGGGCTGTCATGATGGTACAATGAGCTAACGCTTGTAAAGTGTCCAGCGCAGCATGAGCCATCCGTAAGTGGTGGCTATTATTTCTGTTGTCATCATCCTCGTTCTTTTCTCTCTGTCATTACTGGGAAGAGGAAGTGAGGGAATGGGGCTAAGAAACAACAGACCATATCTGGCCCTCCACATACCCTGATGGTAACTATTGGTGGGTTTATCTCTCTGCTGTGTCTTCCCACCAGAATGTGAGCTCCAGTGAGGGTGGGGTCTTTGTCTTGTTCGCTGCAATGAGGCCAGTATCTAGCAGAGCACCTGACCCATAGGATATGTGCCATAAACATATGGAGGATGGATGGATGGATGGATGGATGGATGGATGGATGGATGGGAGGAAGGAAGTGTGGGTGTGTGGGTGGATGGATGGATGAGAGGGAGGGAGGGAGGGAGGGAGGGAGGAAGGAAGGAAGGAAGGAAGGAAGGAAGGAAGGAAGGATGGATGGAAGGATGGAAGGATGGATGGTTGGTTTGGGAAAAGCACAAGCCCATTGCAGGGAAGGCTCAGAGCAGGGCTATGACCACGGCTCCATTCTGAATGCTGTTAAAGCTCCAGAAAGTTTTCCAGTAGTGGTCCTTGGAGAATGGACCTGGAAGGAGGCAGGTGGGAGCCCTTGCAGGTGGGTGGAGAAGTGGGTGGAGATGGAGCGCACCCAGCTCCTGAACACGAGTGCAGTTAGCTAGACCTCCAACAGGATCACTGCCAGCCCTAGCCACTGGCCTTGGAGGGCCTGGCCTAGAGGCCCAAGGAGGGATGGGGGGGGCATGAGCTCTGCACCTGCTCAAACTCTGATCATCCTTTGTCACCCTTTTCTGAGTGTTAGGAGACCTATGTTCAAGTCCTTATTCTGCCGCTGCTGTGTCACTTAGGCCAGCACCTGGGCTTCAACATCCAGATGTGGAGGGAGGTGAGAAGACCTACCCTCTAAATTGTAGTGAGCACAGAATTATGTTCACCACCTGGCACAGTGCCGGGCGCAGGGGAGGCACTCAACAGAGGTAGCTGCTGGTATTACCACTGTCATAATTATTATTAACAATAAAAAGGCACTTTATAAACTCTTACACTTATTACTAAATCCCCAAGGATTCTTCCATTTTAGCTGAACAGCTAAAGACAACTGTTCCTTTCTCAGCTGCAAACTCGCCCTACAGATGAAAAGCCACTTGGGGCCGTGGCCTGTGAGAATCAGCCGTGAGTCATCTGCTTTCTCCTGGCTCACAGGAGCTGCTGAGGCACCTGCACTCTCTCTCTCTCCCTCTCTCTGTCTCTCATCGTCATCTCTCTCTCTCTCCATCTGTCTCTCTCCCATCTCTGTCTGTATCTCTGTACCTTGCTCTCCTTTGCCCCTCCTAACTCTTCAACGTCAAAGGTACTTTATTTTCTTTAAAATGGTTTATAGTAGAGCCTTTTATTCTATTTTTTGAGAGGGAGAGAGAGAAAGTGCGAGTCAAGGGGAGGGATGGAGGGAGAAGGAGAGAATCCCAAGCAGACTCCACGCCCAGCTCAGACTTGATGTGGGGCTCGATTTCACAACCCTGAGATCATGACCTGAGGCAAAATCAAGAGTCAGATGCTTAACCGAGTGAGCCACCCAGGCGCCCCTCGAAGGCACTTTAAATATGCTCTCTTTCTGAGGTCCTCCCAGCCTTACCCTCTCCCACCATGTATCAGAAGCAACCCGCCTCCCCTCTGCTCCCTCCCCACTCGCCTCAGTTCCCTGGAGGGCTTTGCACAGAGCCTCCATTTCTTCAATTGTCCAAGTGGATATGACACCACCCATCTTCCCATTCCATGGGCTGTGGGGGATTCAGGGAGAGAGAGCAGAGAAATTTCCCAGCCTGGTGCCAGGCACAGAGAATGTGTTTGGTAAAGTGGTAGTCATACAATTGTTTTCTGATTTCTATGTTTGCACCTCATTCCTTCCATTTCACTGTGAGTTTTGGGGTCAGGAGCTAAGCTCTGGAATCATCTCTGGATGGATCCCAACAGGTGTCATAGGGTCAGTGTGGGGAGGGAGCGAGGGAGATAGAAGCGGGAGAGAATGGAGGGGGTGATGGGCTGTTTCTGCCCCAGGAACATTTCAGAGAGAACCCTCTGCTGGGGAGGGTGGGTGCTGAAAGCAAAACATGGCTCACACTCCCTCTTCCTTCTTGCAAGATAGGGCCACCAGAGGGACAAGCTTCCATGGGTGGGACTGGTGGGTGAGTTCAGGTGCGTGGAGTTGGGTAAGACCTGGGAGGCGGGGACCTGGCCTGGCCCACAGATGTAGTGATAGCCGCTGCCTTAGGGGGGACGTGAGGACATCTGACCTTCCCCTGCAGCTGAACCGTGAGGCCAGTACAATGGCCTGCGCTCCACAGATGAGGAAACAGAGGCCCCGAGAGCCTCACTTGCTAAGGTCACGCCTGTGTCCAGCCGGCAGCAGGGTCTCCAACCCAGCGCCACCCCCAACGCCTAACTGCGCTTCACTGTTTTCCTGCCGCACAGGACTGCACCGTGAAGGGTGGGCAAGGTGAGGGGCCAGACTCTTCAAGGACGTGGATGAAGGGCATCCAGGTTCATAGGCGAATAAGCCTTCCTTCGGGCCCCAAGCCTTAGTGCAGGAAGCATGGGGCAGACAGACAGAAGGACACACCTTCTCACCCACATGCCAGAAGTCTCGTCCGTGCGAGGCCTCTAACCTCTACCCACACCGCTCGCTGAGACCTGCCGTGTGTCAGGCACTGTGCCGGCCCCTTTCACGGATTTTATTTCATTTCATACCCAAAGCAGAGAAGCCTGGGTGGCTCAGTAGTGAAGCGGCTGCCTTAGGCTCAGGTCATGATCCCAGGGTCCTGGGATCGAGCCCCGCGTCGGGCTCCTTGCTCAGTGGGGAGCCTTCTCCTCCCTCTGCCGCTCCCTCTGCTTGTGCTCGCTTGCTCGCTCTCTCTCTCTCTTTGGCAAATAAATAAATAAAATATTTTTAAAAATACTCAAAGGAATCCTAGGGGGAACATATATTCATTCCCATTTTACAGATGAAAATCTGAGTCAAGAGCTTAAGGAAGCTATGGTCATACAATCATTAGGTGTCAGTCACGGGACCCTACTGTCCATCCCCAAGTCCCCAGGGAGGCTCCAGGGAGCGCCCACCCTGCTGTTGAGTCCCACCGTGCGCCAGAGCGCCAGGTGACCATAGCATCACTTGAACAGCTGGATTTGTAAAGGAGCAAGTCCTTGGGGGTGTTATCAGTTTGCTTTGGCTATCATAATACTGCCTAACAAACACCCCAAAACTTGAGTGGCATCCAGAGGGGAGCACTGACTGCCCTCAGGGGTGCAGGGCTGGGCATGGGCTGAGCCAGGCTGTGCTCCCTGGAGGTGGCTCCGCGCCAGGGATCTCTCGTCCTCCACCCGGACTCGGCAAGCTGCCGGTGAATGCTCTTCTCGTGCTGACGCAGAGGCACCAGGGGGCAGGTAGAAATGCAAAAGGTTAAGCACCTCATCACTTCCATCTCATTCTACTGACCAGCAAGTCACCTGGCCAACCCCAAGGGCAGGGGACCCGCACCAGCCCGTGGCAGGGAGGAGAAGGGCAAAGTCACGTGGCACTCGGCGGGGATTTGGGGAGCCATTCCCTCGCCCTCTGTCCTGGCGGGCGGCAGCACCGGGGAACATAGACGAGGGAGCAGGAGAATCTCAAGCTGTCTCCAGAAGACAACAGAATTGTTTGTCGCCCACGTCTCTCTTATCACGATGAACTGGTGTCACTTTGACTAAACACACTTCAGCGGGTCGTGAAAAGATATTAGCTATACTTGTTCTTTACCTCATTGTCTCTGATAATACCAACAGTGATATAACTTACAGTTGTCTTCAAAGCATTCCTGATCTTCGTGGTCCTCACATCAGCCCCGTGAAGTGTGCAGAGGAGGGATAGCCCGCGATAATGCGTAATTAAAGGCGACAGCAACTGTAACACCAACCAACACTTCTTTAGTGCATGCTGCACTCCAAGGCTGGTTTACACAACTGACTCATTTAATACAGACTAATGGCTCTCACAGGGGCTCTGGAATCAAAATCCGCTTTGGAATCCCAGGGTTTCTGTTTCCCAGCTGTGTGGCCTTGGGCAACTTACTTAACCTCTCTGTGTTAGTTTCCTAGAGCTACCATAACAAATTCCCACACGCTGGGTGGCTTAAATAACCAAAATCTAGCCTCCGGAACTGTGAGGCTAGCAAGCCTCTCTTTATAAGGACACCAGACGTACTGGAGTAAAGGCCAAACCTATCCGCGTGTTACCTCCAGTGCTCCCCCCCCCATAACTTAACTAATAACATCAGCAATGACCCTATCTTCAAATAACTGAATAAGGTCACGTTCTGAAGTTCCAGGAAGGACATGAATAGGAGGCGGTGGGGGGCAGAGGACACGGTATCTTGCCCAGCACACTCTCTAAGCCTTGTTTGTCCTTTTCCATCTATAAAATGGTGCTGTTGGTGGGTTCTAGGTTAGGATATGGCAGGAAAGCTCTTGGCACAGAGCCTGGCCCCTCGAAAGTGCTCACCAAACAGAAGGTTTCATGTCCCTGTCACCATCATCCCTACTTTACAGTGAGGGAAACGAGGTCTGGACAGGCAAACTTGGTTGTCATCCCATCAATGGCAGAGCCAGGTTCTCAAATCCCTGAGCCAGTGTGCCATGCATACAGTAGATGCTCCATAAATGCTCCATGGCAACACCCTGAAACCCAGTGGGCATACACCAAGCCGCAGAGCTCTACGATTGCTCCAGGATGGAAGGAGAAGGAACCTGGAGGGTCTGGAGCCCAAGCCCCTCGCCGGTCAGGGTTTTCTCCAGCTCGGCCGTGCAAGCTGGCTCCTTGCCTCTCTGCTCTCTTTGAAATCAGCTCTTCATTCCACTGCTCTCTGCCCCGTGCGAAGAGCCGACACACCTGAGTAAGGAGGCTTACCATTAATATCACAAATCGGATTCCACAAATTAGTCAATCCACGGCTGGCAGCCGTTCGGCTGGAATTTTTCCAGCAGCTGGCTTTTCAGCTGTTCAAATGCCACGGGGACTGCCGCCTTCCCAGGGACTCTGCTCTGTCAATAAGGCTTTGCTGAGAGAGAGAAAGCCAAGTTTTGACATTTAGCGAACGCTCTTGTTAACAAAGTCTACCTAATCTTACCTCCGCGAGGGCTTCCCTGGGCACACGGCTGCTTTCTCCTGGAAGCTGGGGGAAGCCTATGGGAATGCCATGGGCATATGCCTTGGCAGGTGCCTCTGGCTGCCAAGATATGGGCACATTCAGGCAGAGCCAGGCCCAGGCAGACTGCGATGGAGGCAGAAGTCAGTTCAGATGCTGGGCTGCTTGGCTTCTGTCCCAGGACCCATTGTGTCCCCCAAGATCTCAGTTCCATTCTCTGGGAAGTTTCTTGTGTTTCCCCCATACACAAGCCACGGAGTCAGGCACAGGTGGCAGGGCACAAACACAAAACCATTACGGTCCCTACTCCCAAAGCTTCCAGGCTCCGAAAAAAGATGAGACAGGAACCACCTCCCTAATTAAGTCAACAAATGAGAAAGTTCTAAGAAAGGAGGGCAGAAGCACAACTTTGGGCAGGGGGATGGTGTCAGGGAAAGCTTTATTGATAGGTGGCATCTAGGTGGCTCTTGAAGGTTGAGTAGGAGTTCAACAGCTAGCGGCAGAGTTGGAAGTACGAGTAAAGGCAGGGAGGTGGGAAGCCCAGGGCATGTACCAGAAACGAGAACTGGTCCCATTTGGCTGAAAAGCAGGGAATTAGGGAAGAAGCAACTAGAGAGGTGAGAAACCATCACCGTCATCATCATCATCGCTCTGAGGTGTCAATCCATAAAGCTACAAGCCCTAGAAAATATCTAAAGCTCACCAGAGTCCTGACTTTGCAATGTGAGGGATAATTCAGAAGCCAGAGTAATTGTTTAGCAAGGTTCCTCCACGGCCGTGGCTAGGACACACCTGCACCCATGGGGGGACGCACACAGCAGTCTAGCCCCCAGAACGGGCTTTCAATCCACCCAGCTCCATTCCATGCCCGTGGCACCCGAGAAGGCAAGGATTGTAAACCCACCACACAGATGGGAAAGGTGAGGCCCGGGGTTTCGAGGCGGAGAATGACATGCTTAGGATCTCCCAGTGGTAACTAAAGGGAGGCAGATTTTTCCCAATCACCTGACTGTCATTTCAGAGTTTTCTGTCATGATTCGGTGCGTGTTTTCCTTGAGGGGCTGGAAGTAACAAGGTTAGAGGAGGAACGATCCCGTGAGCCAGTGACTGGAGCAGGCTGGTACTTGGAATTGCAGAGGAAATGGGAAGAAGGGGCTCCCGAGGCCGATCCAGCAGTGAAGCCCGACCTGAGTCTGGAAGAATCTTACCAGGAGCAGGAAGATGAAGAGAGCCAGAAACTCCAGGTAGAGGGAACAGCCTGTGCAAATGCACTGCGGAACGAAATGCAAACTGACTAGATTGTATGTTCCATTAGAACAGGAGCTTTGTGTAGCCAGCAATACGCCCAGTGCCTGGCCCGTGGTCGCTGCTCAGTGGATACTGAATGAATGAGTGAGTGAATGGACAGCTAGTTCACTGCAATTCAGGTTGAGTTCAAACCAGAAGTGGTTTTAATTTTCTCCAACCTGGGGACGCTGGGTGGCTCAGCCAGTTCAGCATCCGACTTTTGATTTCAGCTCAGGTCCTGATGTCACAATTGTGGGATCGAGCCCCCCACCCCCCACGCCCTCACCATGCACCCCCATTGGCTCCGCACTCAGCTTCTCTCTCTCTCTCTCCCTCTCTGCTTCTCTCTCTCCACCTCTCCTTCTGCCCCTCCCCCCAAATAAATAAATAAATCTTTAAATTTTTTTTTCTCCAACCTGTGCTTTCACCCCTGCCTTGAAAAATCCTGGATATTTTGGGCAGATCCCAGCATTTTGGGTCATATCTAGGATTAAAACCACATTTTCAGAAGACTCACTCCAATTAGGAAGTCTACCCCAGTCTAAAGCATCCCTCATCCCCCAACTCAGACTCAATTCATAGCTCAAGACACCCCTCCGCCCACACACAGCAGGGGTGAGGGGCGGGGCCTCTCCTTTTCCACCCTTCCCCCTTCCCACTCTGTCCTCTGACACACCTGGCAGGAGGGATTAGAGATGCTGCAAAAGTCTGTAATTGAATCTGAGCTCCTCAAGGGAGTGTGTTGCATTTTATTCTTTTTATTGAGATAGAGTTGACATATAACATTGTGTTAGTTTCAGGTGTACAACGTAATGATTCTATATTTGTATAGATTCTGAAGCCATCACCACAGTAAAGACAAAATCATTTTCTGGTGATTAGAACTTTTCGGATCTACTCTCTTAGCAACTTTCATAAGGCAATGCAGGGTTATTAAGTCTAGTCGCCATGCTGTGCATTACCTCCTTAGGACTTTCTTATCTTATAACTGAAGTTTGTACCTTACGACCACCACCTGCATTCATTTCACAGCCCCCGTCCCCCACCCCTGCCTCTGGCAACCCCCAAACTGTTCTCTGGATCTATGGGTTTGGATGTTTCGGGTTTTTTTTAAGAATCCACATATAAGTGAGATTATATTGTATTTATCTTTTTCTGTCTATTTCACTCAGCCTAATACCCTCAAAGTCTATCCATATTATCCTGATGGCAAGGTTTCCTTCTTTTCTTATGGCTGAATACTATTCCCGTGTGTGTGTGTGTGTGTGTGTGTGTGTGTGTGTGTGTGTACACGTTGTATTATAGACACATTGTCTTTATCCCCTCATCCATCAGTGGGCATTTAGGTTGTTTCCAGGTCTAGGCTATTGTAAATAATCCTGCAATGAACATGGGGGTGCAGATATTTTTCGAGCTAGTGTTTTCATTTCCTTCAGACAAATACCCAGAAGTAGAATTGCTAGATCAGAAGGTAGCTCTATTTTTAAATTTTTGAGGAACCTCCATACTGTTCTCCATTGTGGCTGCAGTAATTTGCATTCCCACCAGCAGCGCACGGAGGCTTCCCTTTTCACATCCTCCCTAGTGTTTGTTGTCTTTTTGATATTGGCCCTTCCTCACTGTGGTTTTCATGTGCATTTCCCTGATGATGCGTGGTGTTGAGCACCTGTTATGCACCCGCTGGCCATCTGCATGTCTTCTTTGGAAAAATGTCTATTCAGATAGTTTGCCAATTTTTCAACGGANCGGATTTTATTTCATTTCATACCCAAAGCAGAGAAGCCTGGGTGGCTCAGTAGTGAAGCGGCTGCCTTAGGCTCAGGTCATGATCCCAGGGTCCTGGGATCGAGCCCCGCGTCGGGCTCCTTGCTCAGTGGGGAGCCTTCTCCTCCCTCTGCCGCTCCCTCTGCTTGTGCTCGCTTGCTCGCTCTCTCTCTCTCTTTGGCAAATAAATAAATAAAATATTTTTAAAAATACTCAAAGGAATCCTAGGGGGAACATATATTCATTCCCATTTTACAGATGAAAATCTGAGTCAAGAGCTTAAGGAAGCTATGGTCATACAATCATTAGGTGTCAGTCACGGGACCCTACTGTCCATCCCCAAGTCCCCAGGGAGGCTCCAGGGAGCGCCCACCCTGCTGTTGAGTCCCACCGTGCGCCAGAGTGCCAGGTGACCATAGCATCACTTGAACAGCTGGATTTGTAAAGGAGCAAGTCCTTGGGGGTGTTATCAGTTTGCTTTGGCTATCATAATACTGCCTAACAAACACCCTCAAAACTTGAGTGGCATCCAGAGGGGAGCACTGACTGCCCTCAGGGGTGCAGGGCTGGGCATGGGCTGAGCCAGGCTGTGCTCCCTGGAGGTGGCTCCGCGCCAGGGATCTCTCGTCCTCCACCCGGACTCGGCAAGCTGCCGGTGAATGCTCTTCTCGTGCTGACGCAGAGGCACCAGGGGGCAGGTAGAAATGCAAAAGGTTAAGCACCTCATCACTTCCATCTCATTCTACTGACCAGCAAGTCACCTGGCCAACCCCAAGGGCAGGGGACCCGCACCAGCCCGTGGCAGGGAGGAGAAGGGCAAAGTCACGTGGCACTCGGCGGGGATTTGGGGAGCCATTCCCTCGCCCTCTGTCCTGGCGGGCGGCAGCACCGGGGAACATAGACGAGGGAGCAGGAGAATCTCAAGCTGTCTCCAGAAGACAACAGAATTGTTTGTCGCCCACGTCTCTCTTATCACGATGAACTGGTGTCACTTTGACTAAACACACTTCAGCGGGTCGTGAAAAGATATTAGCTATACTTGTTCTTTACCTCATTGTCTCTGATAATACCAACAGTGATATAACTTACAGTTGTCTTCAAAGCATTCCTGATCTTCGTGGTCCTCACATCAGCCCCGTGAAGTGTGCAGAGGAGGGATAGCCCGCGATAATGCGTAATTAAAGGCGACAGCAACTGTAACACCAACCAACACTTCTTTAGTGCATGCTGCACTCCAAGGCTGGTTTACACAACTGACTCATTTAATACAGACTAATGGCTCTCACAGGGGCTCTGGAATCAAAATCCGCTTTGGAATCCCAGGGTTTCTGTTTCCCAGCTGTGTGGCCTTGGGCAACTTACTTAACCTCTCTGTGTTAGTTTCCTAGAGCTACCATAACAAATTCCCACACGCTGGGTGGCTTAAATAACCAAAATCTAGCCTCCGGAACTGTGAGGCTAGCAAGCCTCTCTTTATAAGGACACCGGACGTACTGGAGTAAAGGCCAAACCTATCCGCGTGTTACCTCCAGTGCTCCCCCCCCATAACTTAACTAATAACATCAGCAATGACCCTATCTTCAAATAACCGAATAAGGTCACGTTCTGAAGTTCCAGGAAGGACATGAATAGGAGGCGGTGGGGGGGAGAGGACACGGTATCTTGCCCAGCACACTCTCTAAGCCTTGTTTGTCCTTTTCCATCTATAAAATGGTGCTGTTGGTGGGTTCTAGGTTAGGATATGGCAGGAAAGCTCTTGGCACAGAGCCTGGCCCCTCGAAAGTGCTCACCAAACAGAAGGTTTCATGTCCCTGTCACCATCATCCCTACTTTACAGTGAGGGAAACGAGGTCTGGACAGGCAAACTTGGTTGTCATCCCATCAATGGCAGAGCCAGGTTCTCAAATCCCTGAGCCAGTGTGCCATGCATACAGTAGATGCTCCATAAATGCTCCATGGCAACACCCTGAAACCCAGTGGGCATACACCAAGCCGCAGAGCTCTACGATTGCTCCAGGATGGAAGNGTTGGTGGGTTCTAGGTTAGGATATGGCAGGAAAGCTCTTGGCACAGAGCCTGGCCCCTTGAAAGTGCTCACCAAACAGAAGGTTTCATGTCCCTGTCACCATCATCCCTACTTTACAGTGAGGGAAACGAGGTCTGGACAGGCTAACTTGGTTGTCATCCCATAAATGGCAGAGCCAGGTTCTCGAATCCCTGAGCCAGTGTGCCATGCATACAGTAGATGCTCCATAAATGCTCCATGGCAACACCCTGAAACCCAGTGGGCATACACCAAGCCGCAGAGCTCTACGATTGCTCCAGGATGGAAGGAGAAGGAACCTGGAGGGTCTGGAGCCCAAGCCCCTCGCCGGTCAGGGTTTTCTCCAGCTCGGCCGTGCAAGCTGGCTCCTTGCCTCTCTGCTCTCTTTGAAATCAGCTCTTCATTCCACTGCTCTCTGCCCCGTGCGAAGAGCCGACACACCTGAGTAAGGAGGCTTACCATTAATATCACAAATTGGATTCCACAAATTAGTCAATCCACGGCTGGCAGCCGTTCGGCTGGAATTTTTCCAGCAGCTGGCTTTTCAGCTGTTCAAATGCCACGGGGACTGCCGCCTTCCCAGGGACTCTGCTCTGTCAATAAGGCTTTGCTGAGAGAGAGAAAGCCAAGTTTTGACATTTAGCGAACGCTCTTGTTAACAAAGTCTACCTAATCTTACCTCCGCGAGGGCTTCCCTGGGCACACGGCTGCTTTCTCCTGGAAGCTGGGGGAAGCCTATGGGAATGCCATGGGCATATGCCTTGGCAGGTGCCTCTGGCTGCCAAGATATGGGCACATTCAGGCAGAGCCAGGCCCAGGCAGACTGCGATGGAGGCAGAAGTCAGTTCAGATGCTGGGCTGCTTGGCTTCTGTCCCAGGACCCATTGTGTCCCCCAAGATCTCAGTTCCATTCTCTGGGAAGTTTCTTGTGTTTCCCCCATACACAAGCCACGGAGTCAGGCACAGGTGGCAGGGCACAAACACAAAACCATTACGGTCCCTACTCCCAAAGCTTCCAGGCTCCGAAAAAAGATGAGACAGGAACCACCTCCCTAATTAAGTCAACAAATGAGAAAGTTCTAAGAAAGGAGGGCAGAAGCACAACTTTGGGCAGGGGGATGGTGTCAGGGAAAGCTTTATTGATAGGTGGCATCTAGGTGGCTCTTGAAGGTTGAGTAGGAGTTCAACAGCTAGCGGCAGAGTTGGAAGTACGAGTAAAGGCAGGGAGGTGGGAAGCCCAGGGCATGTACCAGAAACGAGAACTGGTCCCATTTGGCTGAAAAGCAGGGAATTAGGGAAGAAGCAACTAGAGAGGTGAGAAACCATCACCGTCATCATCATCATCGCTCTGAGGTGTCAATCCATAAAGCTACAAGCCCTAGAAAATATCTAAAGCTCACCAGAGTCCTGACTTTGCAATGTGAGGGATAATTCAGAAGCCAGAGTAATTGTTTAGCAAGGTTCCTCCACGGCCGTGGCTAGGACACACCTGAACCCATGGGGGGACGCACACAGCAGTCTAGCCCCCAGAACGGGCTTTCAATCCACCCAGCTCCATTCCATGCCCATGGCACCCGAGAAGGCAAGGATTGTAAACCCACCACACAGATGGGAAAGGTGAGGCCCGGGGTTTCGAGGCGGAGAATGACATGCTTAGGATCTCCCAGTGGTAACTAAAGGGAGGCAGATTTTTCCCAATCACCTGACTGTCATTTCAGAGTTTTCTGTCATGATTCGGTGCGTGTTTTCCTTGAGGGGCTGGAAGTAACAAGGTTAGAGGAGGAACGATCCCGTGAGCCAGTGACTGGAGCAGGCTGGTACTTGGAATTGCAGAGGAAATGGGAAGAAGGGGCTCCCGAGGCCGATCCAGCAGTGAAGCCCGACCTGAGTCTGGAAGAATCTTACCAGGAGCAGGAAGATGAAGAGAGCCATAAACTCCAGGTAGAGGGAACAGCCTGTGCAAATGCACTGCGGAACGAAATGCAAACTGACTAGATTGTATGTTCCATTAGAACAGGAGCTTTGTGTAGCCAGCAATACGCCCAGTGCCTGGCCCGTGGTCACTGCTCAGTGGATACTGAATGAATGAGTGAGTGAATGGACAGCTAGTTCACTGCAATTCAGGTTGAGTTCAAACCAGAAGTGGTTTTAATTTTCTCCAACCTGGGGACGCTGGGTGGCTCAGCCAGTTCAGCATCCGACTTTTGATTTCAGCTCAGGTCCTGATGTCACAATTGTGGGATCGAGCCCCCCACCCCCCACGCCCTCACCATGCACCCCCATTGGCTCCGCACTCAGCTTCTCTCTCTCTCTCTCCCTCTCTGCTTCTCTCTCTCCACCTCTCCTTCTGCCCCTCCCCCCAAATAAATAAATAAATCTTTAAATTTTTTTTTCTCCAACCTGTGCTTTCACCCCCGCCTTGAAAAATCCTGGATATTTTGGGCAGATCCCAGCATTTTGGGTCATATCTAGGATTAAAACCACATTTTCAGAAGACTCACTCCAATTAGGAAGTCTACCCCAGTCTAAAGCATCCCTCATCCCCCAACTCAGACTCAATTCATAGCTCAAGACACCCCTCCGCCCACACACAGCAGGGGTGAGGGGCGGGGCCTCTCCTTTTCCACCCTTCCCCCTTCCCACTCTGTCCTCTGACACACCTGGCAGGAGGGATTAGAGATGCTGCAAAAGTCTGTAATTGAATCTGAGCTCCTCAAGGGAGTGTGTTGCATTTTATTCTTTTTATTGAGATAGAGTTGACATATAACATTGTGTTAGTTTCAGGTGTACAACGTAATGATTCTATATTTGTATAGATTCTGAAGCCATCACCACAGTAAAGACAAAATCATTTTCTGGTGATTAGAACTTTTCGGATCTACTCTCTTAGCAACTTTCATAAGGCAATGCAGGGTTATTAAGTCTAGTCGCCATGCTGTGCATTACCTCCTTAGGACTTTCTTATCTTATAACTGAAGTTTGTACCTTACGACCACCACCTGCATTCATTTCACAGCCCCCGTCCCCCACCCCTGCCTCTGGCAACCCCCAAACTGTTCTCTGGATCTATGGGTTTGGATGTTTCGGGTTTTTTTTAAGAATCCACATATAAGTGAGATTATATTGTATTTATCTTTTTCTGTCTATTTCACTCAGCCTAATACCCTCAAAGTCTATCCATATTATCCTGATGGCAAGGTTTCCTTCTTTTCTTATGGCTGAATACTATTCCCGTGTGTGTGTGTGTGTGTGTGTGTGTGTGTGTGTGTGTGTACACGTTGTATTATAGACACATTGTCTTTATCCCCTCATCCATCAGTGGGCATTTAGGTTGTTTCCAGGTCTAGGCTATTGTAAATAATCCTGCAATGAACATGGGGGTGCAGATATTTTTCGAGCTAGTGTTTTCATTTCCTTCAGACAAATACCCAGAAGTAGAATTGCTAGATCAGAAGGTAGCTCTATTTTTAAATTTTTGAGGAACCTCCATACTGTTCTCCATTGTGGCTGCAGTAATTTGCATTCCCACCAGCAGCGCACGGAGGCTTCCCTTTTCACATCCTCCCTAGTGTTTGTTGTCTTTTTGATATTGGCCCTTCCTCACTGTGGTTTTCATGTGCATTTCCCTGATGATGCGTGGTGTTGAGCACCTGTTATGCACCCGCTGGCCATCTGCATGTCTTCTTTGGAAAAATGTCTATTCAGATAGTTTGCCAATTTTTCAACGGATTGCTTATTTTTTGATATTGCTTGTTTTGAGTTGTATACGTTCTGGATACATTTTAGGTATTCACCTTTTTTTTTTTTAAGATTATTTATTTATTTATGTGACAGAGAGAAAGCTAGAGAGCACAAGCAGGAGGAGCGGCATAGGAGAGGGAGAAGCAGGCTCCCCGCTGAGCAGGGAGTCCCGATGCGGGGCTCGATCCCAGGACCCCAGCATCATGACCTGAGCCGAAGGCAGTCGCTTAACCAACTGAGCCACCCAGGCACCCCTAGATATTCACCTTTTATAAGAGATTGTTTGTAAATATTTTCTCCCATTCAGTAGGCTCCCTTTTCATTTTGTTGGTGGTTTTCTTCACTGTGCAGAAACTGTCCTTTGTTGTAGTCCTTTTGCCTGCTTAGTTTTGCTTTTGTGGCCTTTTTTTTTGGTGTCAAATCCAAATAATCATTACCGAGACCGGTGCCAAGGAACCACCACCTATCAGTTCTTGTAGGAGTTTCAGGTTTCAGGCCTTGTATTCAAATCTTTTTTTTTTTTTTCACATTCAGGTCTTTAATCCATTTTGAGTTAATTGTTGTGTATGGCATAAGATAAGTGGTCCAGTTTCCTTCTTTTGCATGTGTCTATTCAGTTTTCCCAGCACCATTTATTGAAGAGACTGTCCTTTCCTCATTGTATATTCCTGACTGCTTTGATGAAGCAAAGGTAATTGACCATACATGCGTGGGTTTACTTCTGGGCTCTTTATTCCGTTCTGTTGATCTATGTGTCTGCTTTTATGCTGGTACCACACTGTTTTGAATACTATTGCTTTGTAATGTAGTTTGAAAATCAGGAAGTGTGATACCTCCAGCTTTGTTCATCTTTCTCATGATTGCTTTGGCTATTTGGTATCTTTCGTGGTTCCAGAGTATCTTGCATTTTGGAAGGGCCATTCTTCTTTAAGCTGGACTGTTTCATCTCTCACAATCTGTCCAGCATCCCTGTCCACTAAATGCCAGGACAGCTCCCCTCCCTGCCATCATTGTGACCACAAAAAAACACCCCCTCGTGCTTACTCCCTCGCCTAGGGAATGATATTATCTCATTTTGAGAACTGAGTCTTAGCTGGGGCTATTTGTCAGTCTGTTTCAGCTGACGTCCCCTGGTCAACATGCCAACTCTTTCATGAAGTGCACTGGGGTTCTGTCAGGGCTCCCTGTGGATACCTCCACAGCGCCCTGCCCCCTGACTTTGGCTTTGCATTCTCCAGCTGACCTCTCATGACCCCCAGCTCAGCTCTTTCTGTGGCATCCACTGGTTGCATGATGAGACAGATGTACAGGCTGTCTGTGACTGTCGTCTCATTCTACCTGCCACCACGAGCTGCCCCGGTCATGCTCCCATGTGGGTACCCCAACTCCAGGCACACACATCAAGTTCCCACCAAAATTACTCCCTCCCAGGGGAGGGGGTGGGGGAATGGGATAGACCGGTGATGGGTAGTAAAGAGGGCATGTATTGCATGGTGCACTGGGTGTTACACGCAACTAATGAATCATCGAACTTTACATCGGAAACCAGGGATGTACTGTATGGTGACTAACATAATATAATAAAAAAAACATTAAAATAAAAAAAAATTACTCCCTCCCAGGCTGCAACCTGGTGCCCAGACACGTCTGTAACTTAGCCCACCTGCAGCCAGGGAGCAAGATACCAGTCCCTGTTGTTATGGGAACCCCTGTCTCTAACTACTTGGGTTTTGCTCATGTGACTTGAGTGGGGGAAGGGAAAATCTGGAGGGCTTTCTGCTTCCACATGTGCCCTCCTCTCTCCAATGTCTAGTCTTCCACGAGAGGGGCCACTATGGCTGCTAGTGGGAGTTGATGGGATTGAGCCCTGCAGGGGTCTCTCTCTCCTAGCAGGTGGAAGAATGTGTCTGTTCTCCATTTTAAGGTTTCTCCTAACTTCTGAAAACAGCCACCAAAGCCTTTTTCCACTTCCCTTTACAAACGAATGAATAAACACAGTTCTTTGGGAAACTGTAAGTAGATCTCTGAGCCTAGAAGTCAGGTTGTATGTAGAGTAGATGAGAGTAAATGAGTCAGCTAGAATCCTGGATTATATGTAGTAAGTGATTTTTATGCGCTAAGCTCTACGGGATGGGCTTCCAATGCACCATCTCAGTTACAACCTAATTTTACGGAGAAAGAAATTGAGGCCCAAAGAGGTCAGGTGACTTGCCCAAGGTCACCCAGCGGAGAGGTCAAAAGGCTGGGCCATGGCCCAAGGTGGTCTCAGGAATGCCATGTTCTGAACCCCTGCTCTGATTACGTGACGCTCCTGGGAGACCCATCCTGGGAGCAACCTGGACCACAAAGCCCTGAGGAGAGGTCCAGATGGGTCCTTTTTATGCCAGTGATTGATATCCCAGCATCCACCACTCCCAGGCTGTGGGAAGTCACGCTACCATTTTACTAATGAGTTCAGCCCTTAGAAAACCAGTCCCCACCCAATCACCATCCCTCTGTAGCCTCTTCCTGGTATGTCGGGTCAATACGTTCATCCTCAGTCTCTTGCTGATGCGTGATTGTCAGACGCTGCCATCCAGATGCACAAGGAGAACGGCAAATGGCGCCAACAGTGCCGGACTTGGGGAACCTACGGCAGGGGGGACAGAGAGCTGCTCGTGCCTCAAGCAAATGTCTGGCCACAGAAGATGTGGTGAGGACAGACCAGCTAACACACCCCGCTGAGAGCTTCAACAAGAATGACCTGTTGTGCCATGAAAACCAACCCGGAAGTGAAAGATTGAGGATCAAACTCTTTTATGGCCCGTTGCCGAGCTCGCCCTACCCTCAGCATCAAGTTCATGCTTTGCTCACTAGTGGAATGGATGCAGAATGCCATTATACCCTAAATTTCTTTATTTGTTATTTTTATAATTATTCTATTTTTTATAAAGATTTTATTTATTTATTTATTTTTTAAAACTTTTTTTTTAAAGATTTTATTTACTTATTCAACAGAGATAGAGACAGCCAGCGAGAAAGGGAACACAAGCAGGGGGAGTGGGAGAGGAAGAAGCAGGCTCATAGCTGAAGAGCCTGATGTGGGGCTCGATCCCATAACGCCGGGATCACGCCCTGAGCCGAAGGAAGACGCTTAACCGCTGTGCCACCCAGGCGCCCCTATTTATTTATTTATTTATTTATTTATTTATTTATTTATTTATTTATAGAGCAAGAGTGAGCACTAGTGGAAGGGGCAAGGGGAGAGGGAGAATCCTCGAGCCAACTCCCTGCTGAGCACAGAGCAGACGCAGGGGTTCGATCTCACGACCCTGAGATCACAACCTGAGCCGAAATCAAGAGTCAGGTGCTCAACCGACTGAGCCACCCAGGCGCCCTTATTCCTTCTATTTTTAAAGAATTGATCTTCTTCCATGTTTTTTCTCTCTTTCTACTTTCTCTTCCATTCCAGCCCTTGCCTTCAGAGACTGATCAGACTGGGGAGGCAGAAAGAAGACGGAGGCCAGGGAGAAGTCCAAGGGAAAATGGATAGAAGGAGGGAGGGACAAAGGAGCTTCGGCCTGCACATGGCCACAGTGCCGACCCCCCCACCCCCCGCAGGTACCCTGGGAATGGCCGCTGATGGGGAGCCTTCCCGAGCTTGGTGGGCGGGACACAGACGTGATGGGTCCAGGAGGCCTCAGCCATGCCTCCTCCACAGGTATTTACCGAGTGCCTCCTGGATGCCGGAGGTGGTGCTGGGGCACAGAGGCAGGAAAGGCCCACAGCTCACAATCTGCGGGGAGAAAGAGGGGCATGAACAGATACTTCTATATAAAGCGTTTTGTTTTGTGTTGTGTTGTTTTAAGAAAAGCAAATAGTGAGTCTCTAGGGAATGACGTTGCTACAGGTTGAACTGTGTTCCCTTCCAAAAAAGATTTGTCTTAAGTCTTAACTCCCAATACCTCAGGATGTGGCCTTATTTGGAAATAAAGTCATTGCAGATATAATTAGGTTAATTAAGTTAAGATGAGGCCATGCTGGACAAGAGTGGCTCTACCCCACTACGACTGGTGTCCTTCTAACAAGATGGCCCCGGGAAGACAGAGACTGAAGCCATGTGGCCTTGAGCCAAGGGACACAGGAGGCTAAGGCAGGGCCCTATGGCTTCTCCCAAAGCTTTCCAGAGAGTGGGACCTCTCCAACGCCTTGATTTGGGCTTCTCACCTTCAGAATCATGAGACAGTACGTTTCTGGCATTTTAAGGCAGCCAGTTTATGGTACCTGGTTACCACAGTAGTCCTAGAAAACTAATACATACGCTGAGTGGGGAAAAAATCCCCGAAGGTTACAATCTGTATGATTTTATTTATGTAGCATGCTTGAAATGACAAAATTATGGAAATCAGAACAGATTCATGGTTGCTAGGGCTTGGGGGATGGGGAGCAAAATGAGTGTGGCTGTAAACAGGGTCCTGGTGGGGATGGGCATTCCTGCATCTTGATGGCCCCACTGCCAATATCCTGGTCATGACACTGAAACAGGACCCTGCTGTTGCCTTAACTGCCCTCATTTTGACCTCAGTCTGTGCTTGCTGACTGATTAAGTTCTTCTTCCCAGCTCATCCCTTACCTCGGGCAGAAGACCAGGCAGGCAAAGAATCCCATGGTGGGAACCGAAACTACCCCTCCAGAAGTAAGGACTGCCCTGACGCCAGCAGGACCCCGCGTGATTGACCCCAAGACAATGACCGACCTGACCTCTGTTGCCCAGCTGCATGCACCCACTGACCTTTGTCCCACCGTTTTCTTATATAACCCTAGAAGCATTTTCAGCACTTTGGAGACAGCCTTTGGGACACTAGCTGCTGTCTTCCCAGTGCTGGCCTCACTGAAATAAATCTCATTCTCATTTCGCCATTGCTTTCTCTCTGCTTCTGGATTTACTAGGGCAAGTGGCCGAACCTGGTCCTCTTGGGATCCCTGGAGCAGGTGCTCTTGGTCTTTGGTAAATCACCCCTAATTTGCAGATGAGAAATTGGCACTCAGAGACATGAAGACCATACGGCTGATGGGCAGTCAGGTCTAACTTAGACATTCTGGCTCCCAGCCTGTATTTTCTTTGCCTTTTTGTCTCTAGAAAATCCAGAGAGTTTTCAGACTGGGATGCACCCTAAGTTCACATTCTAGAACTTCCCATCCAGTTGTTCTATGCCTCTGCTAACTGCTGGGGACCCCATGACCTTTGCTTGGGGACATCTCCACCTGGCTCCCTCCTCCTTTCAGATCCCATCTCAAACACTGTGGAGATCTGCTCAGAGCCCCAGAGTTGGTATGAAAATTACTTTAAGCTGAAAACATTTGAAATTCAACAGATGCAGAAAGAAACCTTCTCAGAGGCTCCCTTATCTGACTAACAGCTGCAACTTCTAGGAAATGAGGCTTCCATGAATTCCCTCTTTGGGACAAGTCTACTTCCAGGAGAGAGACAGGTAAACCTACAAAAAAATTCCTCTGTGGGGGAGTTTCATGGCCCTGAAGAAGATGGAAAGGCTATGAGTACCTTTTTAGACAAACATCATCACAAACTTTCTATCTCCCATTTGTTTTCCTAAAAGTCCACTTGTCTTTCCTAAAGAGACCTATTTGTCTTTCCCGTAGAAGCCTCTCTTCCCACTTTCTCCTACTAAGCTTAGGTATATAAGCCTCTAACTTTATGCATGTATTGCGCTACCTACTTCTTCTGTTAGCTCCCTTTTATTTTTATTGTGTTATGTTAGTCACCATACAGTACATCCTTAGTTTTTGATGGAAGGTTCCATGATTCATTGTTTGCGTATAACACCAAGTGCACCATGCAATATGTGCCCTCCTTAATGCCCATCACTGGGCTAACCCAATCCCCCACCCCCCTCCCCTCTGAAGCCCTCAGTTTGTTTCCCAGAGTCCACAATCTCTCGTGGTTCATTCCCCCTTCTGATTACTCCCCCTTTCTTCATCCCTTCCTTCTCCTACCGATCTTCCTATTTCTTATGTTGCATAAATGAGTGAAACCATATGATAATTGTCTTTCTCTGGTTGACTTATTTCACTTAGCATAATCCCCTCCAATCCCATCCATGGTGCTGCAAATGGTGGGTATTCATCCTTTCTGATGGCTGAGTAATATTCCTTTGTGTATATGGACCACATCTTCTTAATCCATTCATCTGTTGAAGGGCATCCCGTCTCCTTCCACAATTTATTTAGGTCCACATTGTGAACAATGCTGCTATGAACATTGGGGTGCATATGGCCCTTCTTTTCACTACATCTGTATCTTTGGGGTAAATACCCAGTAGTGCAATGGCTGGGTCATAGGGTAGCTCTATTTTTAATATTTTAAGGAACCTCCACACTGTTTTCCAAAGTGGTTCTACCAGCTTGCATTCCCACCAACAGCGTAAGAGGGATCCCCTTTCTCCACATTCTCTCCAACATTCGTCGTTTCCCGCCTTGTCAATTTTTGCCATTCTAACTGGCGTAAGGTGGTATCTCAATGTGGTTTTGATTTGAATTTCCCTGATGGCTAATGATGTTGAACATTTTTTCATGTGTCTGTTAGCCATTCATATGTCTTCATTGGAAAAGTGTCTGTTCATATCTTCTGCCCATTTTTTTATTTGATTATTTGTTTCTCATGTATTGAGTTTGAAAAGTTCTTTATAGATCTTGGATACCAGCCTTTTATCTGTAGTGTCATTTGCAAATATCTTCTCCCATTCCATGGTTTGCCTCTTTGTTTTATTGATTGTTTCCTTTGCTGTACAGAAGCTTTTTATCTTGATGAAGTCCCAAAAGTTCATTTTTGCTTTTGTTTCCCTTGCCTTTGGAGATGTGTCATGAAAGAAGTTGCTGGGGCCAATGTCAAAGAGGTTACAGCCTATGTCCTCCTCTAGGATTTTGATGGATTCCTGTCTCACATGGAGGTCTTTCATCCATTTGGAGTTTATCTTTGTGTATGGTGTAAGAAAGTGGTCAAGTTTCATTCTTCTGCATGTAGCTGTCCAATTTTCCCAGCACCACTTATTGAAGAGACTGTCTTTTTTCCACTGGATGTTTTTTCCTGCTTTGTCAAAGATTAGTTGACCATAGAGTTGAGGGTCCATTTCTGGAGTCTGTATTCTGTTGCATTGATCTATGTGTCTGTTTTTGTGCCAGTACCATGCTGTCTTGGTGATCACAGCTTTATAGTATAGCTTGAAATCTGTTAGCTCCTTTTGTTATGAATACAAATAAGCCTTTTTTTCTCCTGTTAATATGTCTCTTGTCAGTTTAATTTGCATGTCCCCATTGACTGAATCTAAGAGGGTAGAGGAAAAGTTCTTCCTCTCCCACAACAGCAACCACCCCAGGACCTCTTGTCCCTGACCCTCACATCTGATCTCTACCCTGGCCATATCTCCTCACCCTACTCCCTGAGCACTTATCCCACAAGAGTTACATGATTATTATTATTGGGGACAAAGGTTTCTAATGCCCAGACACTGTCTTTCAGATGCCACATCTCCTGCTTACTCCTGTACCCTTGTATCACTGTGTCCCTGCCCTAGGCATCTGGTGGGGCCTCCCTAACTAGTTACTGGTTGAAGGAATGGGGTGTCCTGCTCAGGTGTTCTCCACTGTGTCTGGCCACATGCAGAGACATTTAAACTGAGTGTCACCTCCACTCCCCTCCAGGGTTTTCAAACTTGGCTCTTCAGGCTTCTTTCCCTCTTACTTTCAGATAGGTTCACAGGATCCCCATCACCTTGAAAAAGCCTCATCTGACCCAGCTTCCCTTTCTGTTCCTGTCCAGCTCCTCTCCTTTCTGTAGAAGGATTGCTGGAGCCAATACTCCATGTCCCCAGAGTTTATTTCTCCTGAACCTTCCATCCTGCTTTGAGCTCCATGCCTCGTTCTCCCAACCCTCTTCATCACACAGAACATTTATTTTTTTCTAACTCTGGAAGTAACAGGTTCATTAAAAAGTAGAGGAAAAAAGTATAAATGGGGCAGGTGACTGGGTGACTCAGTGGGTTGAGCATCTGACTCTTGGTTTTGGCTCAGGTTGTGATCTCGGGGCCCTGGGATCGAGCCCCAAGTCAGATTCCACATTCAGCAGGGAGTCTGCTTGAGATTCTCTCTCTCCCTCTCCCTCTGCTGCTTCCCCTGCTCGCTCTCTCTCTCTGAAATAAACAAATAAATCTTTTTTTTAAAGATTTTATTTATTTATTCGACAGAGGTAGAGACAGCCAGCGAGAGAGAGAACACAAGCAGGGGGAGTGGGAGAGGAAGAAGCAGGCTCATAGTGGAAGAGCCTGATGTGGAGCTCGATCCCATAACGCCGGGATCACGCCCTGAGCCGAAGGCAGACGCTTAACCGCTGTGCCACCCAGGCGCCCCCACAAATAAATCTTTTTAAAAGAAATTGTTCTACCACTCAGATAGATACAATCCCAGCTAATAGTTTGATGTGTTTTGTAAGCTTTTTTTTCTTACATATAATAAGCAAGTAAGCAAAATTGGGACCATATTATATATTTAGTGTTATATTTTCCCTTTTTACTAAGAATAGTATCACTAGCATTTATCATGAATATTTTCTCATGTCATTAACTACTCCTTGAAAGAAATGTATTCTAATAATCTATGATATTCTATTACGTAGGTTTAGTTCCTTCATTCAACAAATGTTTGTTGAACACCTACTATGTGCCAAGCACTGGGGAACAAGTCAGAGGAGGACCCTGGCCTCATGGAGCTGAACTCTGGTTGGGAAAGGACAGACAATAATGTGATATTTTGGTTGTTGGATATGCCATAATGTATACAAGCCTGTATTTTTTGACATTTATGCTGCTTTCACATGTGAGAGCAGGGACTCCATGTCAGAAAGATCTGAGTTTATGTGCCTTTGATACATTACTCAACCTCTTTATGCCTCAGTTTCCTTATCTGTAAAATGGGTATAAAAATAGCATTTCCCTCACTGAGGTAAATGAGATAATGCAGGCCAAGCACCCAGCACGTGGTAACCACTTAACACAAGTCAGCTGTCATTATTATCACCACAAATGAACGGAAATCCATGTGTCCACACTTAGTAATTTTTGTAGGATAAACTCCTAGCACTGGAATGAGCTGGGTCAAAGTTTGCATTTGTAAAGCACTGACATATTTGCCCCCCAGGGGAAGACTCCACTCCCATTTAGAGTCCAAGGGCACTGGTGGAACGTGCCTGGGAGATCTCCTTACGAACCATGTCCACTGGCCTTTTGGTTCCCTGTCCTGATTCTTCTATGCTGCTCCGTGCACCTGACACCACTGACCTCCTTGAGAATTCTCTCCCCATCACTTCCTTGACATCTTCACAGCCAGGACTCCCGTCTCACCCTCTCTCTGCGCTCCCCCCCCACCCCCGGCCAATGCCCCTCTGACTCCTGTCTGATGACAGCAATTCCCTAGAGTCAGCCTTGGGCCGACAGGACTGACCCCTTCCTCCACGTCCCCCGCCTTGCAAAGCCACATGGCTGTGGCCAGCACCTCTGTGAAGACCGTGTCCACAGTCACCTATCTACCTTCCGTCCTATATTGTGATTTTCTTACCTGGAGTTCGTTGAGCCTCTTGGATCTGTGAGTGAATGTTTTTTCACCTACTTTGAGGTGTTACCAGCAATTCGTTTTTCACAATTTTTTTGTTTTGCCTTTTGTATTCCCCTTCCTTCTGCGGCTGCATTTACGTGTATGTTATAACACTAGATGCAGTCCCAGACCCCTGAGACTGTTCATTTTTTTCCTTTTTCACTTTCTCCTGTCCTTTGGGTTGTTAATTTCTATTCATCCATCTTTATTTTTTTTAAAGATTTTATTTATTTATGTGACAGAGAGACAGCCAGCGAGAGAGGGAACACAGCAGGGGAGTGGGAGAGGAAGAACCAGGCTCGCAGAGGAGCCCGATGTGGGACTCGATCCCAGAATGCCAGGATCACGCCCTGAGCCGAAGGCAGACGCTTAACGACTGCGCTACCCAGGCGCCCCTATTCATCCATCTTTAAATAACACTGATTCTTTCTTCTGCCCGTTGAACCCACCTAGTGAGTGCTTGGGATTTTGAGTAATTCGAATCTTGACCCGTACCACTTCTGAGCCAAGTCGCCCCAACCTTTCTGAACCCCAGCTCCTCATAAAATAGGGGTGACGATACTTCTTTCTCAGGTCTTAGTGAGAATTTAATGAGATAGAAGTGTGCCAAGTGGGTTCATGTAGTAATTATTCGATCAATAGTACTGATCGACTTTTCTAAAAATTACACTTTTAATTTTGAGATAATTATGGATTCACATGCAGTTGTTAGAAATCATACAGAGAGATCCTGCATATCCTTTACCAGCTTCCCCCAGTGATAACATTTTGCACAACTGAGTGCAATGTTCTTAGTGGGGCCCAAACAGATGGGGTTTGTCCTCTCGCTGCTGGCAAAATCCAGAGGCGGAGACACAAGCTGGGTTGAAATGAGAAAGAGATTTATTTCAGTGAGGCCAGCACTGGGAAGACAGCAGACTAGTGTCCCAAAGGCTGTCTCCAAAGTGCTGAAAATGCTTCTAGGGTTATATAAGAAAAAGGTCAGTGGGTGCATGCAGCTGGGCAACAAAGGTCAGGTCGGTCATTGTCTTGGGGTCAATCACGCGGGGTCCTGCTGGCGTCAGGGCAGTCCTTACTGCTGGAGGGGTAGTTTCGGTTCCCACCACGGGATGCTTTGCCTGCCTGGCTTCTGCCCGAGGTAAGGGATGAGCTGGGAAGAAGAATTTAATCAGTCAGAAAGTATAGACTGAGTTCAAAATGGAGGCAGTTAAGGCAACAAGTGGGTCCTGTTTCAGTAACACACAGAAGTCAAAGCATTCCTGTACATCATCTGGGCTCGTGGCTGAGAGGGTAGCCACTGGACACTCAGTAGAAGTGCAGGCGGAATCTAAAGTCTTTGGCTTTAGGGCTCCTGGGTGGCTCAGTTGGTTAAGTATCGGCCTTTGGCTCAAGTCACGATCCCAGGGTCCTGGGATCGAGTCCCGCATCAGGCTCCCTACTCAGTAAGAAGTCTTCTTCTCCCTCTGCCCCTCTCCCTGCTTGTGCACTTTCTCTCTCTCTCTCTCTCAAAAATAAATAAATAAATAAATAAATATTTAAAAAATAAAATAATAAAGTCTTCAGCTTTAGTTTATCTCTGGAGATCCAGAGCTCAAGGCAGAAACAAGGAGGAAGGGGGTTGGGGGTGGGACTGGGAGTGACCTGGTTCCAGCACCAAGAGGAGCTCAGGCACGTCTTCCTCCGGTATGGGTGGCCAGCCAGGTGGAGCCTGGACAGAGGGATGGAGGTGGACACAGTGAGGCCAGAGAGTAGATTCCAGAAGCGGTGCCTGAAGGGTGTGGGGGAGGGAAAATAATTTTCCCTCTACCCTTCTAGGTTCTTGGCTGAGACACCCCTTTAATAAAAAGACCGATTAAGAGGAGAAAAATAAAAGTTTAATAACATGTATATCTCCAATACCCCTGGGAGAGACCTAGGAAAACAGTATCTCTCAGAAATGGCCAGAGCTATTCCCTAAAATACCATGTTCAGCTAAAGATAAAATGGGAGGTCACCAGGAAAACACAGAAAACAAGGGTATGGTTGTTATGCAGACATAAGTCTTTGCCTTTTCCTTTGATAAGAGTTTCCAGAGAGTTGGTCATGCCCCTCTTCCTGGTACAACAAGGGAGGCACAGATGATCTCCCTTTTACTTGTCAATGTCTCTTACAAAAGGGTAACATCTACTCAGTTTTCAGAGCTGCTCCTATGTCTGCAGGTTCTTAAAAATAACCAGCTTAACAACATTCTTAGGCGGGAGAAGCGTGTTCTGGGATGACAAATTCTGCTCCCCTTCAGGGGCCAGGGTTTGAGTCTGATAGAGGCCAAATACCAGGCTAAGCGGACAGAAGGGGCTTCGTGAGAAAGAGGACGGGCCAGGCCTGGGGAGCACCTCAGCAGAGGGTGCCCAGGGAGAGGATCCAGGCCGTTTGGGAGCCTAGCACCAGAGACCAGCTCTGAAGGGAACGTAACTGGTCAGGAGAAACCGGCCCCTGCGCAGTATTTGGTTGTGTGGCGTCCTCTGCTGGCTAGTATCTGAACTGCACGCACCTTTTGACCACCCAGAAAACTGGCCCCGGTTCATTCCTCCTTCAGTCACCAAGCCCAGAAGACACACCCACAGGAACAAGCCGCCTGGGCGCTAAAGCTGGGGGTTATTTTCGGTGAGATTATCAAACTTCAAGTCATCTTACACAAACGCTTCATTTAAAAAGTATTTAGCAAACATATGTCGTGCTTACTACATGCCAGGCACGATTTTAAATACTTTACAAATGTCACTAAATTTGTCATTCCAAGTGGTTCTGTGGGTAGGCTCTATTAGTACACCCATTTTACAAATGGGACGTTTCATGCCTGGGGCCACCCACTGATATGCCATGTGAGTGGCAGGCTGGGGTCAAATCCGGGCAACCTGACTTCAGTCTGTGCTCTTAACCATTATGCTATCGTAGAGAACAAGATGGAGTCACTCACGTCAAGCAGTGACGCAAGCACCCAATGGTGTTGCCGCTAAGGCAAGGTATCGCTGAAACCAGCCCAGGATGACAACACCCAGAACCCATAACCAGTAGAACCAGAGAAGACCTGCAAAGGCCCCAGACTGATTAAACCCCTTTTAAAAGAGAGGACTTCGCAACAAACTGTCAGACTCTCCAGACGCTGACCTTTTATGTCTGACCACATCAGAAAGGCAACTGCCCCCAAAGGCTCTGCCCCATTGATCTTGGAACATCACAGAGATTCTCCACTGGACATGAGACGCAGCAGGTGCCAAGAGCTGCCCTGAACCAGCACCCCCAACCGCGTGCCCTTCACCCCCAGCTGCGTGTTCACAGACTTCCCATTTGGCTCATTGACTTCTTACCTCTTGTTGTATCACGTTTGCGGTGTGACTTTGTCTTGTGCGTTGCTTTGTGTGACATGAATGAAACCAAGTTAAATGCGTCATGAAATGTCCTTGAATTTGGAATCCCGAACCTGCTTTACAATTAGGTTAACCTTGCGTTAGAATCAAGTTGACATTGTAGAAAGACACGCTCGCGGATGTACCTTCATAGCGTGCTTGTGACAGGGGCATGGTCCAGGATTCTGTGTCATGAGCTCACTGCATGTTAGACAATTTGGGAGAATCAGAAGAGACTCCTTGAGATTTGCTTGAACTGACTATAGCAGAAGTAACAATAATAAATTGGGGACTAGATTTGTGTGAATATAGACTTTCCAGGCATCTCACTTGGGGTAAGATCCTAAGGTATCAGCAAAGGCAGGTGAAACCAAAAAAGGTTCCATGCAGGACACAATCGGCAGCGGAAGCTCATCTGGGGCTGATCCCTTTGCAAGCGGGGCCTGATGTGGAATTAGTCAAAGCCGAACCCAAGAGAGACCATTTCAGGAAGGCACTTGGAGGGCTAAGAAAAATCAGACCAGGAGCACCTGGGAGGCTCAGTCAGTTAAGCGTCTGCCTTCGACTCAGGTCATGATCCCAGGGGCCTGGGATCGAGCCCTGTGTCAGGCTCTCTGCTTAGCGTGGAATCTGCTTCTCCTTCTCCCTCCACCTGCCACTCCCCCTGCTCATGCTCTCTCTCTCTCTCTGGCTCTCTCTCAAATAAATAAAATCTTCAAAAAAAGAAAAACCAAGCCATTTGGAAACATTGCAAAAATATTTGCCACTAGTGACCAAAATAACCTATAATCTGGCAGAAAGACATGAAAATTGCGGAAAAATATGAATATCTATCCCAGGTATAAGTGGGAAATAGAGCTCTACATAGTTAAGAAATTATATATAGCCGCTGCTAGGGTACAAAAATGGAAGAAAAATGTGGGCACTAGATAAATTCCTTAAAAAGGTGGGAAGAGGGGTGCCTGGGTGGCTCATTCAATTAATCCTCTGACTCTTGATTTTGGTTCAGGGCATGATCTCAGTGTCGTAAGATCGAGCCCCGTCTGGGGCTCAGCGCTGCTGAGCATGGAGCCTGCTTAAGATTCTCTCTCCCTCTCCCCCTCCCTGCTCGCTCTCTCTCTCAAGAAAGACAGACAGAAAGAGAAAGAAAGAAAGAAAGAAAGAAAGAAAGAAAGAAAGAAAGAAAGAAAGAAAGAAAGAAAGAAAAAAGAAAAAAGAAAAGAAAGAAAAGAAACCACAAAACAAAATGAAAACACGTGGGAAGGGCCAAGAGGCAGGGCACCACATTTTGTGTGGAAGACCCGTGGTACCCCCAGAGTCACGAGTCAGAAAGAAGCTCACTACAAAGACCCTGGGAGATGTAACCACGGATCTGAAGGACCCCAAAAATGTAAAGCCCTTATCGTCCTGAGAGCCTACTGCCAAGTTTCCCATCTTACCAATGAAAACCGCCTCGAAGCCAGACCCGGACCAACAAAAGAGCAAAGAGTAGTATTCTATTGCTTATAAAAAAAATAAGGAAGAGGAAATTAATGAATACTTTAAGGGACAAAACACCCTTGGGACCACTCATCCTTAGGAAACTATGAAGGGGGGGATTTATGAAAGCAGGCCTATTATTACAAGGAAGAGTATTAAAATTTTTTTAAGATTTATTTATTTTATTTTAGAGATAGCATGAGTGTGCTGGGAGTCTGCCTCTCCCCCTGCCCCTCCCCCCACTCTCGGGCTCTCTCTCATTCTCTCTCTCAAATAAATAAATATAACATCTTTTAAGAAATTTAATCAATCAATCGATCTATCAGGAGTCCCTGCGTGAAGGGTTAGCGGAGATAATAGATCATGTTTTGATGTGTTTTGGTAAAGCCTTTTGGGCACTTTTCCCAGAAACTGAGAAGGCGAGTGACTTCTGTGACCGCATAACAGATCCTTTCATACATGCCATGTTTTCTTGTTCTTTGCCACCACATGGAAGAAAGACTTAAGCTACCACTAATAATAGCTTTTGCTAATGGGTCATTATGTGATCTTTGGTATGTGACACAGAAGGCTTGAGTGACATTTTCATTACTAACTTCTTTCCTGTTCCATTTATGTGAACAACAGTTCTCAGCCCAAACATCTATAAAAATGACAGATAAGAATAGAACTGAGGAGGGAACCCTCCCTTGTTCTATCAATGTCATTGTCATCCACAGACAGATGACGTCGGGAGAGACATGTCTGTTGGCTCCATTCAACCAAAACTTCAGGAGCTCCTAACACATGCGCAGCTAGAAGACCTCTGAGGCGCTTCCAGCGCTGGGGGCTGTGACTCTAGGGCCAGAGATCTGCCTGCTGGAGGACCCTGCATCGGCCAGCGCCCAGCCAGGACGACAGACACCGCTCCAAGCACTTGCAACAGAGACTTACTGAAGGTCTGAGAAGCCAACACAGAATAGGAAGCAGCTCGGAGGTTGGCAGCTATAGGAAGTCCCTGTCACCACTGGAGGGGACAGACAAAGGACGGTTCGAGTCCCTGGGCCAGTCACTCTGTGGGAGCTAGAGCCATGGTTGTCCTGACCAGTGAGCATCCCGCCTTCCATTCTCCCACCAGAGAATGCTCATTGACCTAACCTGGCTGACACGATGGCATGGAGAGGGCAAGGAATGGATCGGAGGTACTATTATTATCCTCTTGAACATATGGGGACAACTGAGGCACAGAGAGGGAGGTGACATGCCCGTGTTTGAATAGCTAGTGTGTTTGGCAGAGTAAGGATTCCCCAAAGATGTCCATGTCCTAACCTCTGTAACCTGTGAATATGGTAGGTTACATGGTAAGGGGGACAAAGGTCACAAATGGAATTATGGGTGCTAATCAATTGACCTAAAGATGGGGAGATTATGCTGGATTATCTGGGTGGGCCTCATGTGATTGCCAGAGTCCTTAAAAGTGAGAGGGAAGGGGCACCTGGGTGGCTCAGTGGGAAGAGCATCCTATTCTTGATTTCAGCTCAGATCATGATCTCAGGGTCTTGGCATCAAGCCCCATCTTGGGTCCAGACTCAGCGTGGTCTGCTTGTCCCTCTCCCTCTGCTCCTCCCCACCCCACGCCCACGCTCTCTCTCTCTCAATAAATAAATTAATTTTTAAAAAGTGAAAGAGGGAGGTAGAAGTGGAGTCAGAGAGAGACGTGAGGACAGAAGCAGGGCCAACGTTCCCGGCTTTAAAACAGAAAAAGAGCAACAAGCCAGGGAATGTAGGTGGCCTCTTGAAACTGGAGAAGGCAAGAGAATGGATTCTCCCTAGAGTTTTGCTAGTGGAGGTCAACAGCCTCAAGACTTTCTATTATAATATTTTAGTGATGATGAAAAGGAAGGAGTAATTTCCTAAATTTTGTACCTGTTGTGTGTGAATTAGTGAAATATTTTTAGCATTTCACAACTAAAAGCCCTAAATTAATCAGGAGCAGGAAAAAAACAAAAAACAAAAAACGAATTCATCTGTCCAGTTCAGCAACAGGCAGCATTTTGAGCACCTGTAATGGAAGTTTCCAGAGGCCAAAGGAATGCTTGTTATCTTTCTAATGGCCATGGGGATGTAATAAATGATCAACTTTCCCAAGTAGGTGCAAGATTAGTTATTTTGGGACAACATTTGGCATCATCACAAGTCACAAATCATCACGGGAAAAAAGAAAACATCTAAGTAACTCATTAGACAAGGGAATACTCTCAGATGATCACTTTTATTCCAGAGACCAAATAATTGCTTAAATGTTGGTCCAAAACTATATGTCAACTTCGCAGTTCCAAATCCCATTCCAGTTCTTGGAGCAGTAAGTGAAGTTCTCAGTTATGATTTTTGCATATTTTAAATACTTTATATTTTCATAATTGTCTTAGTTATTTTTTAAAGTCCAGGTCATTGTCTCAAATTGTTGACAACAGCCAACAATTGTTGACAACAGTTAAATAATTTCTATTTAAATTTTTTCCAAGGAAGATATTCACAAGATTCACATTTTGCTTATAAATTATATCGTTGCCCCACCGACACCAGTCCCCAGAGCGCGACTGCGGCAGCGAGGGATTTGGTCCTTATCGGCTTCCGTAGCGTCCCTAGGCAACTTCCGCTTCTGAGGGCCGCCTCGGCGGGTGCGCTTCCGGCAGCGGCGGTTCGAGCGGCCGAAGCAAGATGGTGAGTGACTAAGGGTTTCGGGCGGTGGTCACGGCGCGACGGGGTCGGAGCGGCCCGAGACGAGAGGACGAGGCGGTGCCCGAGGCACTCTGTTTGCCCGCTCTCTTGTCCGCCCGCCCGGTCCTGTCGGGGGACGGAGACTCCCAGAGACAGTGCTTGGGTCCGCCGCGGCCCGGGGCCGACAGGAGGGCCTGGCCCGGGGCACCTGGGGCCGGGGCTCGGCGCGAAGGGTCCCCCTGGCTGACTAGTGGGGCGGCAGCGCGGGTCAGGGCGTCCGGCTTTGCTGCTCCGCCAACCCGGGCCCTGCTGACCCGCGCGGGGAGTTTCGGCGGGAGCCTGCCGAAGCACCTGGGACGAGTGCCTTCGGAGGCGCTCAGGTGAAGGGCTGCGCGTTTGGAGGAGAGGGAGGGATTCGTTCCCGCTGAGGAGGGGAGAGCGCAGTCGTGGGAGATCGCACGGAGTGGGGACATTTGGAGGAAGCGTTGAAGACGGACGCTTTTCCGACAGCTGGAACTCGGAGGGACGCTCCCGTGGTGCATTAGGAATAATAAAAACCGCTAGCATTTATTCGTTAGTCCACTAAGCGGGTATTTGTTGAGCACCTGCAAATTGGGGCGGGGGGGGGCGGCGGGCTCTGCTCTAGGCACTGAGGGCACAAGGGGTGAGTGTAACTGGTGAATCTCTCTTCATGGAGCTTGCATTCTAGGCAAGGCAGACAAAAAATAGAAAAATGAGACCTGTAATACAATGCCCGATGCCGTGGAGCGGGATAGAGATGGGTGGGATGGCCATTGTTATGTGACTGTTTCATTGAAAGGGAGGGGAGGGGTGGCTGTTTGTTACATAGGGTATCAGCAAAGGTCCCTCTGAGGAGGTGACATTTGAGCAGAGCTCTAAATAAAATGAGAGAGTAGCCCATGCAAACATCTGAGGGAAACGTGGTCCAGGGAGAAGGTATAGTAAGTGCAAAGGGCCTGAGATGGAAATGTGTTGAGCTGGCATTCTGAACATCAAGAACGCCTGAGCTCATAATCATATAGGTCTTATAAGGACTTTGGGGTAGCGTCCTAAGCATGTGCCAGGTACTTTTCCAGCATTATTATTCTTCAATAATAGCTGACATGCAGTGTTACATTAGTTTCAGGTGAACAACACAGTGATCGGGCAAGTCTTACTATGCTTTGTTCACAAGTGTAGCTATCATTTGTTGTTAGACGATGCTATCACAATATTATTGACTATATTCCCTATGTGTGCTGTACCTTTGTACTTTTATCCCCGACTTATGCATTTTATAACTGTAAGCCTGTACCTTCTGCTCCCCTTCACCCATTTTTCCCACCCCCCCTTCCCTCTGGCAGCCACCAGTTGTCTGTGTTCATGGGTCTGTTTCTGCTTTGCTTGTTTTTGATTCCACATATTAGTGAAATCATGTGGTATTTGTCTTTCTCTGCCTGACTTTACTTAGCTTAATACCCTCTGGGTCCATTAATGTCACAAATGGCAAGATGGGGGGGTTGTTTTTGTTTTTTTTAATGGCTGAGTAATATCCATGTTTTGTGTGCATTTACACACCACATCTTTATCCATTGATTTATCAATGGACACTTAGGCTGCTTCCATATCTTGGCTACTGTGAATAATGCTGCAATAAAGGGTATTTTCCGGCATTTTCTTATTCTTTATAACAGTCTTTGCAGTAATCATTATTATCCTCACTTTACCAAGGAGGAAACTGAGACACAGTAAGTGGCTGTTAGTGTTTTCTAGAGCACGTGCAGTAGAGAAACACACAGATATTGGTGTCCAGTAAACCTGAGTGATTCCCAGCCACATCTCTGACAAGCTCTGTGATAATAGGCAAGTCACTTAACATCTCTGGGCCTTGGTTTCCTTATCTGTAAACTAGAAGTAATGACAGTACCAACCTCATGGTGTCTGTAAGAATTAAATGAGATGGTACCCTGAGAATGCACACTGCTTGCCATATAGTAAGGGCTTAATAATGGATATGTTTCTTATTATTGGAGACCGAGAAACATCATGTAAAATGCCCCACACATGAAGAAGTTTGGGACCCGTTTAGGAAAACATCCTCCTGTGGGGCCAGACTTGCAGGATCCTGAGAAAGGTAGATGAACAAGGGAAGGGTCAGTCACAGCCAGTTTGACAAGGGCCAGGTATGCCACTGTAAAGAGTGTGGACGTTACACCATAAATGCTAGGGAACAGTTGAAGGCTTTTGAGGAGAATGAAAGGATCAGCTAGCTCTTTGTTTTAGAAGGTAATAGCTGGAATGGTGAGGGGAGAACTGTTGTGGGAATCTCAGTTGGGAGGCTAGAGGCCTGGATAAAAACAGAGATGGGATCAACAAAAGAGAACGAAGAACTGAACCAGATGGGTTTCAGAACTCAGATTCTGTAACCAGATTGATAATTAAAATCCTGACCCTAACATTCCTTTTCACCAATAATATGGTATTGCTAGTAGTTACTTTGAGTCATGCAAATGCTGAGTGGTTTACATGCATTTTCCATAACAGGAGCTAGTATCATCCCCACTTTCCAGTTAAGGTCGCCAAGGCTCAGGGAGGTGACCAACTTAACCTGAGGTCACATAGCCTATTAGTGATGGAGTCAGAATTGAAACCTGGATGCATCTAATTCCATAGCCCATGTTCTTAGGCTTGTTGCAGCTCCTCATCTAGAAAGTGGGAATAATGAACCCCAGCTTGAAGGACGGTGTGGAATTAATGAGATGGTAAAAGAGAACGTTTAGTATAGACTTAGTCGCCTAGTAAGAAACCCACACACATTAGCTGCCCCAGCCAACAGCAGCTTTCTTTAGGAGGTAGAAGTAAATGTTAAAGGCGTATGATTGGACAGCCTCTTGCAGTGTAATAATTTTGTCAAACAAAATTTCTCAGAGCCCTTAAATACCTTCTTCAGAATAAAGCACAAAATTTTAAGAATCCTGCATGTAGGGAAATATTTTTGACCCTTACTCTTTCAGGTAACCATGATACACTTGTTCTGTCTTGATAGTTAAGCTGGCAGTGTATTAATTTAGAGGTGCTTATGTGGAAGTGATTTGAGGGGAGAGGGCCCCTCTATTGAAGTAAGTTTACGGTTACTTAAAATGCCATCATTTTTGAGATCTGTTTGTGTTAAGCATTGCCCTGTAACTGAGGGGTCTGTTTTATTTTTTTATTTTTATTTTTTTTTAAGATTTTATTTATTTATTTGACAGAGACAGCCAGCGAGAGAGGGAACACAGGCAGGGGGAGTGGGAGAGGAAGAAGCAGGCTCCTAGCGGAGGAGCCTGATGTGGGGCTCGATCCCAGAACACTGGGATTACGCCCTGAGCTGAAGGCAGACGCTTAATGACTGCGCCACCCAGGCGCCCCTGAGGGGTCTGTTTTAAAGTCCAAAATCTCATGAGCTTATTATTAATACACTGAGTTCTTGATACCTTAAAGTGATTTAGATTTTCAGGTTGGCAAGAAAGACCTACCCGAGAGTCCCAGGCTTTAGAGAAGGGAGGTATATAAGTTGCTACTGAAAGGAAAGTCTCCTGGGTTTTGGTGTGATCTTAGTAAGGAGTAAATGATTGATAAATGATTGTTGAATAGGTAAAATGATTTAGCTTTGATGGCCTAATTTCATGAAACATACTCAGTCAAGTAGTTTTATAATAAAGAATGTCAAGCTCTATATTTTCCCCTCAGAAAAGGGTGTTCTTAGAATCCCAACCTCCTCATGATACAAAAGTTACAACAGTTTCGTAATAGAGTCATCCTTGATTTAAGATGCAACTAACAGCTTTTCAGGAAAAAAAGAAATTCTGCCATATGCCAAATGTACATGTTGACCTCAGGGTACACCTTAAGTTCAGAAATGTTAAAATGAGGAGGAGGTCTTGATCCTTAGAATCACAAGAAAATAAGAAGGATGTTCTTTTGAAGTGCTCATATTCTGAATGTATACCTCGGATTTCTTTTTTCAGGGTCAGAGTCAGAGTGGTGGTCATGGCCCTGGAGGTGGCAAGAAGGATGACAAGGTAAATAAGCAAGATGGATCTGTGGTGCAAGTAACATATCCTAGATCTCAGCTGAGAAGTTCTTTGGGGATTCATGACTTTGAAAATGCAAAATAAGTGATCCTGTAATTATTTACCCAGCCTGGCCTACAGATTCAATGTCCTTTTCATGTTTTCGAAAAGATAATTGACCTGTCAAGTAAGTAGTTGTGAATTAATGGTTTTTAAATGTATAAACTAATATTACAGAGTGTTAAAATAAATTGCCTGTAATTTTAGTGTTTAATATCCACAGATGTGAAGAATTGTCTTAAAATTATTTCAGCTCAAACTTTTGGTATGCAATTCTGAATTCTGACCTCTAGTCCTTATTGAATAACAACTATCATTGTGTATTATAAAAAGAAAGATCAGTTACGTTCACCAGTTAAAACTGCAGGAATGTAAAACCTACTTTGTTTTTTTAAAGATATTATTTATTTGAGAGAGAGCAGGGGGAGGGGCAGAGGGAGAGGGAGAGAGAAACACTCCCTGCTGAGCATGGAGCCTGATGGGGGGCTCTGTCTCATGATCCTGAGATCATGACCTGAGCCAAAACCAAGAGTCAGACGCTTAACTGACTGAGCCACCCAACTAGTTTTATTTTTAAAAGGACAGTTTTTAATAGCATTCTGGAACATAAGGAAAATTACAGCCACTAGAAATAGAGGATGGTCCTACACAAGTTTGTGTTTTGATGTGATTTGTGTGGTTTTTGTTTTTCCTGCTGTTCTAAAAATTCAAGGACAAGAAAAAGAAATACGAACCTCCTGTGCCAACCAGAGTGGGGAAAAAGAAGAAGAAAACAAAGGGACCAGATGCTGCCAGCAAGCTACCCCTGGGTAATGACACAGCCCCGCCTTGCTCTCTCTCGATTCCATTAGGAACCATCTGTGTTTGTGGAGCTTAGAGGTCTGGACATGGCGGCAGGAAGTGGGGTGGCTGAAGCTCTGACTCCTGTGTGTGGCACTCGACTCACTAGGCTGGAATGAAAGCTATAGTTTAGTTTTAGCAGCGTCCAAACAGTATACAGCTGTGTCTCACTTTAAGAAACTCCACTAATTTCCTTTAAGTAAGCAGCTCTTCTAGTGTATGAAAAGCATAGTTTTAGGTTAAAAAACGCAGGTTGAGCTTGAATAACTTATAAACACATCTTTTTCATGAAGAAATGGAATGCCATTGTGTTGGAATTCACATCTTGTGATGCATGAACATAAACTGTTTCAGTGACCTCGTACTGAACATAGACTAAACTTCAGACCCAGTGACCTAACCCAGCCCACCTCTCCATCCTCAGCCCCTACCACTCCTCTTGCTCGTTGTTCCCACAGCCCTGCCTTGTGTTCTTTGACTTTTATGCACATCGGGACTTTTTTTGTTTTTTTTTTGAGAGAGAGAAAGAGCACATGTGCACAGGGTGGGGGCGTGGAGGCAGCATGGGGAGGGGCGGAGGGAGAGAAAGAGAATCAAGCAGGCTCCATGCCCAGTGCAGAGCCTGATGGTGCGGCTTGATCTCACGACCCTGAGATCATGACCTGAGCCAAAATCAAGAGTCGACTGAGCCACCCCAGGTACCCCACACATTAGGACTTTTGCTTAAAAATGTTTTTCCCTTGGGGCGCCAGGATGGCTCAGTCAGTTAAACATCTGACTCGATTTCAGCTCAGGTCATGGCCTCAGGGTCATGGGATTAAGCCCCATGTCAGGCTCTGTGCTCAGCAGGGAGTCTATTTCTCTCTCTCCCTCTGCCCCTCTCCTCCTCCTTCCCCTCCCCTGTGCTCTCTCTCTATAAATAAATAAATCTTTAAAAAAATGTTCTTCCCCCAGTCCTTCCTATGGCTGCCTGCTTCTCCTCACTGCGGTTCACATACCTCCCCAACCCCCATCTAAACAAGTCTCTTCCTGCTTAGATGAAATAATTTTTAAAATACTGCTTGATTAAGAGTGAAGGGAGTCAGGCAATGAAAAACATGCCATAAATCTGCCATAATGAATCAATATGGTATTGGTAAAAATAGACCATCAGATTGGCAGAAGAGCATAGGAGTCCAAAAACAGTCAAGTTACATGGATAATGAATATATGGTAAAGAGAACATTTGAGTTCTGTGGGGAGAGGGTGAGTTTACATAAATGGCTGGCATCTTTATTTGCTATTGAGAGAAAATGAAATTAGACCCCTTGCTTTTTGTCAGATGGATTACAGATATGAAAATAAGTAAATAAATGAAAAATCAGGAATATGCTTAACCTTAGGAAAGGAGAGACACTTTGAAGAAACCCACAAACCACAAAAAAATTTGACATTTTTATCTTTATATGCTAAAATTCTTGTGTAGCATGAGACTTCAAGGCAAAAGAACACAAAAGAGTATGGAAAAAAATGTTTGCCACATATGTTATTATCACTGATATTTCACAGTTCTCCCAGGGGTGGATTCCTAAGGTCACTTGCAACAATGTATTCTGACTGGACAGCACTTGTACCTATTTTTGTTAACACAAATGGGGAACCAAAAATCAAAGCAAACGATCTTTGGGGTCATTGATTTTTTTTCTTGCAGTTCACTTAGCAGATGTCGTTCGACCTCGTCCCTGTTTTTACCTGCTTGCTTACAACTGCCAAAGTCCCTTTTCCCTTAGCATCTAGGCACCTGCTTACTTAACATCACCAAACCTTGAATTTCTCAGTCTGTTCAATTAAAATATGCTTATTTTAAGTCTTAACCTTTTTTCCTTAAGAGTGAACTTAATTGCAAACTTCACACTCCAAATAAAACTTTCTTTTTAATTATAGTGACCCCTCACACTCAGTGCCGGTTAAAATTATTGAAGTTAGAGAGAATTAAAGACTATCTTCTCATGGAGGAAGAATTCATTAGAAATCAGGAACAAATGAAGCCTTTAGAAGAAAAGCAAGAGGTAATTAAGAAATTAATGTAACTTTTGTTTTACAAATTAACAGTTTTAGGTACTAAATCGAATTCAGTGAATAAATGAAATTCAAGTAGTTGACCCATTCGGACTGGCTGCCTTTTAAAAAAAAGCATCACCTGCCTGGTAAATGTAGTAAAATCTAGTAAATCTAGTAAAATCTGTCAGCCTTGTCTGCTTTTTAGGTCTAATCTGCTTTTCCTTCATGCCATACTCTTACATAGGAGGAAAGATCTAAGGTGGATGATCTGAGGGGGACCCCAATGTCAGTAGGAACCTTGGAAGAGATTATCGATGACAATCATGCCATCGTGTCTACATCTGTGGGCTCAGAACACTACGTCAGCATTCTTTCCTTTGTAGACAAGGATCTGCTGGAACCAGGCTGCTCCGTCCTCCTCAACCACAAGGCAAGTTGATGGTCTCTAAGCGCCTAGGAGCTCTTTCTCCTTCCTCTCAGATCTGTCCATTTGTGCCACTCTGTGATCGGCGTTGCTTTGTTGTGAATGGATTGTGTGAACCTCACATTTCTGCATTAAAACTGAATGTCCTCTGTTAGGTGCATGCTGTCATAGGGGTGCTCATGGATGACACGGATCCCTTGGTCACAGTGATGAAGGTAGAAAAGGCGCCCCAGGAAACCTATGCTGATATCGGGGGGTTGGACAACCAAATCCAGGAGATTAAGGTAGGTCTAAGAACCAGCTCTGGGTTTCTAGATTTTTGGTTTCTTACTATCTCATTTAGGGTGCTTAGAGTTATTTTGCATATTTTGTTTTTTCTTTAGTGATCAGACCAGTAACTGGCTCAGAGCTTGCCAGTTGTGGAGAATTGTATTTGTTAATCCTGAGTTAGGTAATAGAAACAAATTGTATGATTGTTGCAGCAGCTGCACCTTATATGCAAAGCTTAATTATTATCAGTATGGATATATAAGGTTTCCGTTTGTGTTGACTTCAGCTGTGGCTATCTGGAAACCTCCAGTGATGTGCGGGGACAGTGTGAGTGGGGTGAAGGGAAGTGGTTGTGCAGGCTGGCTGTGGGCCAGCCATCTCATCTGCAGGTTGCTTCATCTGTAGGGGGGTCGTGCAGAGCTGTCACCGGTCACCACCAGTGACCCCGCAGACAGCTGGGAAGTAGCCATCCTGTCCATCAGTGTAACCGCAATCAGAAAATCTCGCCAGCTCCTGTCTGTAGTTTAATTGAAAAGGGTGTATTTCCACTTTAAGTTCCTTTTGCTCAGGAAGACCTTAAATGTTGCTCAAGGCGGACTTCTACGAGAAAGTGAGAGGGAAACTGGGTGCAATAGGAAGGGGACGGGTGCTTCGAGCTCAGGGAGGACAGATGTCCTCACCCATCTGTCCCTGCTGCTAGACGATGTCAAGCATGTTGTCTCTAACAAGAGTGACCTTTTAGCTTATTGTTATTGAAAGTGAGATGATATATCCAGGATGCCAATTCATGGATCTGATAATTTCAGTAAGAAACCATTTCATTTTTACCAAGCATTTGTTTTCTATAGGAATCTGTGGAGCTTCCTCTCACTCATCCTGAATATTATGAAGAGATGGGTATAAAGCCCCCAAAGGGGGTCATTCTCTATGGCCCACCTGGCACAGGTTTGTACGCTCTGTGTTTGACACTTTCTGGACGCTCAGCTGATCTCTTGAGCTGCAGCATTAATTTGTTATAATTATTTAATTCTTGAGTAAGGATGCCACAATTCCTTAGTTCAAAACAAGGTTTTCTAAACATTTTGGACATTTTCTGAGTAAATATGGAACTACATCTATTACATAAAGGTATATTTATCCGTATAGTAGATGCTAAAAAACTGAATTATCTTAGACTTGAAATTGTAGACTTAACAGATTTTGATGTGTTGTTAAAAACAATAGTGGGAATTGCAACAAAAAATAAACACCAGTAGGTAAGCCCTCCCCCCCCCCAGAATGCCTGCTCAATGTGAATGCATTTACAGTTTCTTAGAACAACTCTCTCTACTCAAATATATTAGATATATATGCTGTAAAACGTAAGATTTTCAAGTATTCGTAAGAGTTAATGTGAGTCTATTAAAAATAGTTTATAAGACACAAACCAGGATGCTCATCCTTGGCTGTACATAGAAATCACCTTGAAGCTTTAAAAAATACCGATGCCTGGTCCCATCTCTGAAAATGCTGATCTGTTCATCTGGAGTGTGGCCAGGTATCAGAGCCATGATGGAGAACCATGGAGTTAAAAGCTATTCTGTGCTGTTCAGATTGGGTTCATTCTCTGGTCCACTGTACTGAATGAATATAATGGATGAATAGATGCAGATACAAATACGTATTTGGTTCATCGTGCAATTAATTGACCTGAGTAAGTTGTACAGGACTCAGCAGTTCACAGCTATGTAAATTCCAAAGGAAGCACAGTTATTTGAGTGAAGGGATCACTGAGGATTGCCCACAGTGGAGACATTGGGAGACAACTGAACTCAGAGGCGTGGAGCTTTTGCAGCTCATCATCTCACAGCCCAGGAAATTCAGTTTCATCAGAGAGGCCGGTGACTAGCACAAGGCCGCAGGAGCTCTGGGAGTTGAGCAGGTGTCGGGGCTGGAGCTGCAGCTGTGGGCCGCCTTCGTGCATGTGCACTGGCAGGGGCCGATGTGAGGAGCCGGGGTGGAGCACAGGGTGGCCCGCGTCAGGAGGAGGAAGAGCCTGGTTCGGTGATCCCGCTGGCTACTGAAGTGTTCCAGCAGCTGGCCGTGGCTGCTTCTGGACTATCAGGTGCCATCCGCTTAGGAGGTCCTTTTTGTCTTCTGTTCACCATCCTTAACTGGTACTCCAAGGGAGAAGTCCATGCTTCTAAGCCCTCACACCTGCTCCTCTGCCTTTCTGACCAGAAAGACATCGTGGCCCTGTCTTATTGCAAAGCTAGTACCTTGTCCTCCCTCCCACTCGAACTAAGTCTTCTGTGTCACTCACCAGCAGCCCCCTCCCCCTGCAGGCCTAAGCTTGGTCCTTTACAGCTCTGCCTCTAGCTGCTCCTGTGTCCTGATGCCCCTGCTTGGCCCTGTGCCCATGTCCTCACCATCAAAGGGGCCAAGGTCTTCCAGCCCTAAAGTTCACAAGATGGCCACCAAATCTCATTTTTGACCTAAAATAGAGATATCAAGGAATGGAGCAGTTTGAGATTGTCCCTAAGAGGAATGACCCTCACGAGGGCACACCAGAGACTGAGACGTCTCTAGAGCTTTCAGCAGTTCTCGGTTGTGGGCTTCATCGGGAGCCTGTCCTGTCTCAGCTGAGCCTCAGGCAAGCCCCCCCAACACAGCCGAGACTGTCAGCCGCAGGGACTGCAGGCCTGGTCCTCCAGATCAAAGTGCACTTACTTAGGTCAGACCTATGGTTCTCAGGCCGCTTTCCCATCACGGATAGTTTCACAGGAGTTGATTTTCAGTCTCTAACCCTGGTTGCATGGGTCAGGTTAATTATCTCTGCAGCTCTGAATAACCCAGTAAAATGCACTTTCTGACATTGTAATGAAGAATTTAGGAAGACTGTGAAAAATAATCAAAACATTATGTAGGTTTTCTCCGTTTCCTCTTACCTGCTTTGGAGAACAGAATGTCCAGATACCTGAATGGGGGCATGCCTTTTCATTCACAGGGATCTGCCCATTTCTGGTGCCCATTTAAGTGACAGAGTTTTTAAATTAAAACAGCATTTTTTTCCTTTCTCTTTTTAAATCTAAAATAGGTAAAACCTTACTAGCCAAAGCAGTAGCAAACCAAACCTCAGCCACTTTCTTGAGAGTGGTTGGCTCTGAACTGATTCAGAAGTACCTAGGTGACGGGCCCAAGCTTGTTCGGGAATTGTTTCGAGTTGCAGAAGAACACGCACCATCCATCGTGTTTATTGATGAAATTGATGCCATTGGAACAAAAAGGTACACTTCTCTCTTTGTGTTGGGCAGAGGTAAAAACCCCGGAGCTCTTCCCTGAGAATAATCATGGCGTACTCCCTGTATGCCCTGCACATGGCTTTGCCACAGGTCCTGCCATACATGGCACTCTGGGTGCTTTAGGCTGTGCTCTCCCAGGCGCCAGGTAACCACCACCCAGGAGTTGTGACTGCCTGGAGAGTAGTCCATAACCGCGTCCCCAGCATCTGCTCAGAGCTGGGCATCATCTGGACTTTGGGGACACAGCCGCTGTATGCAAGCCTCTGCCCTCCAGGAGCTCCTGGTCGGGTTGGGGGCTCAGACAGCAAACATGGAGACTGAATTAAATTGTAAACTCGGGCATGAAAACTTCTACAATTTAAATAACGTGATCTGGCAGTTGGGAGTGTGTGCTGGTTTTGTTGTTAGAATTAATTGAGGGCGTCAGCGTTTGTGTCGGAGGCCTTCCATTTCCCCTTCAGATCAGTTTGGTTTTCACTCCTCTTCTTTTTCAAAGATACGATTCAAATTCTGGTGGTGAGAGAGAAATTCAACGAACAATGTTGGAGCTGCTGAACCAATTGGATGGATTTGATTCGAGGGGTGACGTGAAAGTTATCATGGCCACAAACCGAATAGAGACTCTGGATCCGGCCCTTATCAGACCAGGTCAGATTGCTTGTTCCATCAGGGACAGCTACTGTGTTGGTGTGTCTGTGTCTAAGTGCATGGGCAGGGGATTTAAAAATGATACATATCAAGGCAAGTACACAATTGAAGTGCAGAGTAACTTACTAAAAACAGCGTCCCGAGGTCATGGGTGAGTGAGGACAGAATGCAGCTGGTGTAGCGTGGCCCCTTTAATTCCAATCTGAAGTTGTGATCTTTTCTCTTTCCCATACTGAATATTTTTTTCCGAAGGAATAGTTCATATGCAAACTCAGGTTCGTTTTTTTACATGCAGGTCACACCAGGAAGCAGCAGTGGCTAATTTGCTTATGCTTATGTAATGTTTTCAACATCATCTGTCCTTTTCCACTACTTAGGCCATTCAGGAGCCATTCCTTTATTTCTAAGGGTACCAGAGCAGAGAGGATTTCTTTTAAATGGGATGAATTCACATGTAGACATTTACAAACTACAAGAGGATTGTTCACTTTGTAGGACGTGGACCCCCCTGCCCACAGGGTGCTGACTGAAACTGCACGAGTGAGGACACGGGCTCAGGCCCTCCGTGAGCTGGAGCTGACCTGGGGGCTGCACAGGGCTGTGATTGGAAACCTTTTCTACCCACAGGCCGCATCGACAGGAAGATCGAGTTCCCCTTGCCGGACGAAAAGACCAAGAAGCGCATCTTCCAGATCCACACAAGCAGGATGACGCTGGCTGATGACGTGACCCTGGACGACCTGATCATGGCTAAAGATGACCTCTCTGGTGCCGACATCAAGGTGAGAACCTGGGCTGCGTGGCATCTCTCAGCTGTGCGTGAGAGTGTTAGGACATTTCTTCCCCGATGACCAGAATTAGAGCAGCACCCGGCAGCACTGAATCTGGGTCCAGCCTGCCCTTCAGGTGAGGACCTAGGTCTTGGTCAGCTGTAAGGGCCACGGTCAGGATGGCACACGTCGGGCCTTGTCATGCTGGCGCCTGCACTCCGCTGCGTATCGTGGGCCTCTGTAGAACTAGGTTAATGTCTTTGTTGGCGAGTAAGAAGCTCTTTTTAAAATCAAAATTATTTTAAAATTTTGCATCAACTTTATATTTTGAAAAATTTGAAGTCTTCAGAAAAGTTGCAACAATAGTAAATACCATATACGTGTTTCACCCTGATTTATGAGATGTTACCATTTTACTGCTTTATCTTTTTGTTCACAAATAGACTTTTTTGCTGAACCATCTGAAATATCCTGAGGGCCATAACCAGATAAAAACTTCAATGCCAGGATTGTGTTTTTGTCACATCACGTTGAATGGGTTCCTGTTTTACTTTTGGCAAGTGATGACTGAGAAAATAAATGTATCACAGTGAATACTGTCCTGAGACTTACAGTTAGCCAGAATACGTGTTCTCTTCTGACTGTGGGTGAACAAACTGGATGGATGCTTGGCTGCCGCTCAGTTTCCTGGTATAATTGCAGCTGGTGCCCAGGAAGAAACATGGCTCCCTGTAACGGGTGGAGGACTGAGAACTTTTCCGTCAGGCCACCCCCGCTGCTTAGAACCCAAGCCAGTCTTCCTCCTCAGAGCCACCTCAGATCCTCTGAGAAAGTAAAATTGGAGTGCGTAAAACATTCAAAAGATCTAATCTTTTCCCAAATGGTTTAAGCAGTTTGTTTAGTCTGGGTGTCATACACCTTATTTCACTTTCACCTCGAATGGATGCAGTCCAAATAAAAAATCTCTTTCTGAACATACTGTTCTTTTTTACAGGCGATCTGTACAGAAGCTGGTCTGATGGCCTTGAGAGAACGGAGAATGAAAGTGACCAATGAAGACTTCAAGAAATCTAAAGAAAATGTTCTTTATAAGAAACAAGAAGGCACCCCTGAGGGGCTGTATCTCTAGCGGACCCCAGCTGCCTTCAAGGAAACGGTCGGGGGCTTCCCAACCCCTTGAAGGGAGGAGGCTGGGGAATTTGCCCAGAGGAACTCCCGTTCCAGTTGATCTTTCTTAGCGAAACCTCCTGTGTACCTTTTTGAGCGTGATGTGTAGGACTTCCCCCCCCCCCGGCTGTTGCTCTGTTGGTCACGTGCAGTGCTCTGTCCCCAATAAAGCGTGTTCCTTCTCAAACACTTCACCTTCTTTCTGGAGCCGCCCCACCTGGCGCTCAGCAGCAACAAGCAGGTGGACCTGGGCGGTGACAGGGAATGCAGACTTCGGCACTCTTGTCCGGCCTCACACGCCCAGAGCCGGTGGCAAAGCTGGACAGCAGGTAGTGGGGAAGCGTGACCATGGAGCCAGTGAGTGGTCTCTGCTATTGAAGCAACACAGGCCGAGTGTGGCCGTGGCTTCAGAAGGAAACGCAGCTTTCCATTTTGGAAGGTCTGTGAAGCCTGCGGGTTCTCGGCACTCTGGGGGCAGGAAAGTGTGGTGTTCCTACCAGGAATCTCCACAGGCCTGGGCTGACGTCTCTCCCCTGCCCTGTCATCCCCTGTTCTCCAGGGCGTTCAAAACCACGAGAGAGCTTCCCCCTCTCCTTCCCTATTTCCTGCACTTCTCTCCTTTCCGAGCAGGTCTGTGTTCAAGCCAGTGGTGAGTGGGGCAGGCAAGGCAAGCGTCCACTTGGTTGGCTGGCCACCTTCCTCACAGGGGCTCTGACTTGCCACCCTTCTTTTCCAGCTGTTTCTAGCCAAAATTCTGGATGAGATGCCAGAGAACTGGCTTTTCTGGATGAGATGCCAGAGAACTGCAACTTTAGCAATTGTAGCCATCACAGTTTTTGTCTTTTTTTTTTTTAAGAGCAAGGCCTCAGAGAAGATAAAGCAATTCCCTCCCAGTTAAATATCAGCAGTTAATAACTGCAGGCATGTCCTTTTCAGAAGGAAGTGGTCTGAATGTGGATATTTACATTTCATTCCGTTCACAGCCGTCAGACGCCGAAACAAGGACGAGGCCGGCCCGGGCCTCCGTCTCCAGCAGCACTTCTCCTACCCAGACGAAGCATCCTGTGGCCCGTCCCACAGGCAGGGGGTCTGGTGGGAAGCCTCCGGCTCCGTTCTGCACTCTTCCCAGATGGCTGCCCACGGGCTCCCTGCAGCAGGGTCCTTTCCTCAGGCAGTGCTTTCCACACCCAGGGGCTCCTAAGTCTCCAGGGGTCCTGCTCAAGTGCAGACGGATGAGGTGGGCCCGCGGGGCTGCATCTCTCCCAGGCGCCCAGGTGATGCTGCGGGTCCACAGCTGGGAGGCGTCAGGAAGAGCTTGGGGATCGTGAGAAACTTCGTACACTTGATACGGGCCAGAACACCAAGTTTTACATGGACTCTCCACTGTTGTGGCCCGAAGAGAAGGACAAAATCTGCTCTCCTGCTAACCAGCCTGGGCAAGAGGTTCAGCAACCAGACCTTTCCTACCATGACCAGACTTTTCCTATCAAGACCCAGAAACCCTGGCAGGACGACCAAGAATGCCAGCCAACAGGGCACTCTCGCTATGGCGGGGCTGGCGGAGCAGAGGAAGAGAACAAACGCGCACGCGCCAACCACGAGGTGTTATCACTTGGCATGATTCTTATCTACATATTCACATATATAATATGTAAACAACAGCTTCTGTGTCATTTGCACATCCAAAAAATGTGCAAGAGGTAAGAAACTGATGACCCAGGTATAAATTACTAACAATTAAAGCTGGACTTCAAAAGCAGAGCTCCTGCAACACGCACCCCCGCGTCGCCCGTCTCGTGCATCTCGGCTCCGGCAGGGCAGGCGACAAGGCCTGGAAGGTAGGGTCCCGGTCCCTCCCGGCTCTAGTCCTCAAGCAGAAGCTCCAGCTCCTCCATGGGCAGGCGCACCCGCAGCTCCTTCTCTGTCATCAGGTCCAGGACCTCCTGCATCTCCTCAGGGAAGTGCTCCACGGCATCGAGGTACAGCGCCTGGGACAAGGAGTCGAGCACTCACCAGCCTGCCCTCCCCCTGGCTGTCCGAACTCGGCCACGCCCCGGCACCTGCTTCCGGAAGGCCGCAGAGCTCACGAGAGCCGGGTGGAGTAAGTGGACCTGAGCGAGGCCTCCTCTTTCTAAAGGGGGGCGGGAGTTGGTGGACGGGACGGGCCCTGTTTCGGAACGCCACTTGGCACCCGGCAAGGCAGAGTCGGGCCACGGGCCGCCGCGCTGGGAGCACGTGGGCTGAACTCTGGGCAGGTGATGGGGCCTGCCTGCAGCAAGGCTCCCAAGAAACACCAGCCCATCAGCCGAGGCCCCACAGGGGACAGGCTCCCTGTGAAACGGTCTGGGATGACACGGGCGGGTGGGCAGCGAGGCAGGAGGGGCCTTGGGCACGTGCAGATCTCACGGTCTTTGGGGCTTACCTTTACCCAAGGACAATTCTGAAGTGCTTTGTAGAACACGCCTTTGCTCCTTTCTTTGTTTCCCAAGGACACCTGAGGCAGAGGAGGGGAGATTCCGAAAAGGATTAACTGAAGCAGAGCCCAATGCCACAGAAAGCAGCCTGTCCACCCTGTACTGATCCACACGGGGGCTAGGTGGCGGGTGGGGGTGGGCTGGCACCGTCACGGGGGCCATTGGGCACAAGTCCAGGCGCCGCGGGGTGCTCTCGGGGCCACTGCTGCGCAGCGTTTCCCCTGCACCGACGGACCCAGAGGTGACCGGGCCCTGTGACTTGTGCCTGGTCTATGTCCTCCTTTACTGGGGGCCATCGTGCCTTGCGTCAGAACGGCTTCTAGCACGAGGCCGTGTGTGTGTGAGGTGAGGCCAATGACTGCACACACACGTCTGCTTTAACGCTTACCGTTCTCTCAAATCTTAGAGGACTGAGATAACCAGCATCACTGAACCAGCGCCTTATTAATAATAATAAATTTCTGGTCAGGAATTTCAGTCAGAGTGTGCGGACAGTCAGCATGCTCTGTCTCCAGGCAGAAACCTTAGTCTCAACCCCCAGACACGCTGCTGCGGTTTCCAGTGGGTGTGGAAAGAGCACGTGTGTCCTCCCCACCAGCCCCTGCCCCAGGCACGTCCCGCTCCCAGGAAGGCATGTGTCGCTCAGGGGCTCCTCCAAGGCACCACCGCCCAGCAGGGCCACTCCCCAGGCCGGGGGGCTCCTGCAGCTGTGAGTGGGCACAAGCCAGGCTCACGGAGCTCAAGTCTGCTTCTGGACCTTCTCCCCGCCCACCTCCTCCAGGCTCCCAATCCCACAGGAGAGCCTTCTAGTGGCTGCTGGCTCTTCCCGCCAGGTGGCTGGCGCACGGCATCTGGCATGAGCCTGCTGAGGGCTGTTGACCCCCTTCCCAAACCTGGGGGTGCATCTGGAGACTCGAGCCTGTGGCTCAGGCGTTCTGTCCACCAAGGATGGCCTCCCTTCCTTTTCAGTTCCTTCGGGTTCACTCCCACAGAAACAGACTGTAACTTGGGGCTACAGCCAGCACCTGGGACAACAGGCTTTCGCCACCCCCACAGCCAGCCGCAGAGCCCAGGGGACTCCGGTCTTCCTCCCCCTCCAACCCTTCGGAGGCTGGACCTCTCTGAGTTCATACGCAGGGAACCATCGTGAGCTGTCCCTCCTTCACACACCAGAACACTTCAGTATCCTCACAACTCAGGACACGCTTTCCTTGTTTCTGAAAGAAGGAAAAATGGTGCTGCGTCCATTCTCAACCACTGTGAGGCTCGCTGAGGGCCCTGGAACCCAGCAAATTAAGGTACATCGATGGGCTAGACTCAAACGAAAAGTGCTCTCCAGGATTCCCTTCATCAGCCACTGGAGAACACCCAGGCTACCAGCTGTGGGAGGGTCAATGCCAGGTGACAGCTCGGTGGTGACTCCTGGTTGTCTCCATGCAGGACCGCACGCTCTCAGGCCCAGCCCAGCTCCCATCCCCTCCCTCTCGAGAACGCAGAGCCTCCCCGGGGAAGACGAGCTCACGACTGCGGCCCTGCCTCTCCGCGTCCGCCCTCCTCACCCTCTCGGTGTCCTCATCTTGACAAACCGTGACTTCTCGTACCACCCCTCAAGTCCAGGCCGAAGCAAGAGCGACGGGCCACTCCCATGCCCTGCGTGACCCCACAGCATCAGGACGGGGACAGGCACAGATCTGAAGGGGATACAGCCGGTGAAGGGACAGAGTGCGGGGGCCACTCTCCACGTGAGGACGACAGGTCCACAGAGTGAGGCGGGAGCCAGAGTCTCACACCGAGGCGGCTCTAGTCACACCCACCCCAGGAAGGCCCCGGCCAACGAGACCCTGGCGAATGGACGACGCGAGTCCTTGGAAAGCCCCCCAGACCGCGCACGACAGCATGTGCACGAGCACGCCCTTCGGAGACGCGGTGGCACCCAGGGGTCGCCTGTTTGGGCCCCCATGTGCCCTCTTCCCTGGTGCCGCATCTGCGGGGAAAGGAAAAGCCTGATGGGCTCTGGGCTTTTGTAAAGTCGGATTCGCTTTTCTCATTGGACTGCAAACAAATCTAGCAGCTGTTCGCGAATACAACTTTTTTACAGTCATGTGACCCCACTGAGCGATACCCAACCCAGACAAAAAGCTACATTTCCACAACACCCTGAGTGTTCCCGGGGGAGATGACAGTCCTGCCGGAGGCTCATGTCCCCACAACCGGCACAGTAAACTGCACACGACTCTTTGTGTCGCACCCGCTCGTGTGAGTGGTGGCCTTCGTACGGGCTGACCAGCAGCTGCCAAGCAGGGGAAGGAGAACGACGCCAGAGGGTTAAGTGCCAGCCGGGGCTCCCCTCTGTTCAGAGGCCTCACTTCACCAGGCCCACAGCATCAGCCGCCACTCTACACACGGCCCTTTCTCTCCTGTGTCGCCGGAGTGTGCGGCACTGCCAGTCTGGGGCACCCGGCTGGCTCCGTTGGTGGAGCGGGCGACTCCGGATCTCGGGGCTGTGAGTTCGAGCCCCACATGGGGCATCAAGCTAAAGACAGGAACTGCAGGATGAGCCCAAACCACCCCAATCTTTTCATCCAAGCCAACAAGAATTTTTCTGTCTACAATCCAAACCAAAGTTGGCTCATGGAAGATTCTTTGTAAAAATACCCCAAGTCCGTCTCTGCCCTGCCCCTCTCCACCGACGGCAGGGGACGTTAAACTGGCAAGTCTGCGAGCCCTCCCTTTTCACATTTCAAGGTCCTTGACTGGCTTACAAAGACTCACGCGGTATTAGCACTGGAAATTTTAGGGAGCTCCCCGTCCGCTCCTTCAGCTGAGTGGCCTCACCACAGGAGCGGCGATGCACCCAGAAGCCGGGTTTCTTGACTGCTGTCTCCCTAAGCTGCACTCCCTCCCCCACCCCGATTAACAGGCGGCAGCCCTGCATGCACCATGAACACACCAGCCTCTGGACGTCTGAAGATTTCCATTTCACACACGGGTGTCAAAACATATAATCTGAGCTTCTGGGTCTGATGAATAAATGTTTAAAAAAAAAAAAAACACGAACTTTTGGGGCGCTTGGGTGGCTCAGTCGGTTAAGCATCTGCCTTCAGTTTGGGTTGTGCTCCCAGGATCCTGGGATCAAGCCCCACACTGGGTTCCCTGCTCAGCGGGGAGCCTGCTTCTCCCTCTCCACCTGCCGCTCCCCCTGCTCGTGCTCGGTGTCAAACAAGTAAATAAAATCTTATGTATATATAAAAAAAAAAACCAAACCACAGACTTTTGGGTTAGTTCCTCGTGATGCCAACTTCTGCCCACCGGGAGGTGCCTCGGTGTCCTGTGTGTGCCAGTAAGCTACTGTTCTGACACGCTGCATCCTCCCTGCCACTCGGGCCTCTCAGAGCTCAGGGGAGGCACACGGAGTTGGGATCTGAAATCTAAGGTGGGGAAGGCCCAAAGCTCTCCTGACCCATAACTAACTTTCTCTGCATCTCTTCATACCCAACTCTGTCAGGTGCTGACTGGAAAAGTTCAGGTATTTTGACTGCCTTGAGAACTTATACAGAGGAAATAATCAGAGAGATAAGGTCACTCCTGGCCTCCAAAAAAGCAATATTCATTAGACAGCACTCGCATATGATTAGTAGCCTTTAGCTGAAACACTCAAGTGGCCTAGGAGTGTACACTTCTGAAAAACCATGCAACTTGGCAGATATGTTCCAGGAAATGAGGCCCATCCCAACGCCATGTCCTTAACCAAAGGCAAAGTCAACTCACCCCACGGGGCCCCAGAAGCACCTTTCAGCCTCCACACGCATATTAACACGATCTAACGGCATCTCCCCATATTCAATCACTAGCTACGGTACTTTTCAGTGAAAACAAAGCTGCTCTGGGGCGCCTGGGTGGCGCAGTCGTTAAGCGTCTGCTTTCGGCTCAGGGTGTGATCCCAGGGTCCTGGGATCGAGTCCTGCATCAGGCTCCCTGCTCTGCTGGGAGCCTGCTTCTCCCTCTCCCTCTCCCCCTGCTTGTGTTCCCTCTCTCACTGGCTCTCTCTCTCTGACAAATAAATAAAATCTTAAAAAAAAAAAAAAAAAAAGCTGCTCTGGAGAAGAGGCTTATTGTCAAAACTACCTTCTAGGGTGAATCTTACCTTTAATGTCAGAACCGAACCAGGACCTGGGAAGTCTTATGAACAGATGGCAGAATGGCAGAACAAAATGAGGGTCTCTTTCCAATGAAAGCTCTTAGGCCATTTCCAAGTTGTCGGCTCAAGGAAGTCAGCTCCGAGAGCCAAAATAGGTTCTGCTGCAAGCAGCCCCATGATTATTCCTATCACTCTACCAGAGCCCAGAGGAGCGAAGCAACCTGCGTCCCCCTGCCACGTCCAGAGAGACCAGCCAGGACTCCCCCAGGTTTCCCAGAAGCCAAGAAGGTGTGGGGGCAAAAGTCAGCCCTGCCAGCTTTCCTGGGAAGTGGTTACTGGACACCTGCACATTCTCCCCTGTGAGGAAGCAGTGGATGTCTGCAGAAAGACAAAAACTCTGGACATTTTCTTACCAAAAAATTCAAATACATTCTCCACAGTAAGGGGCACTGGCTGCCGTTCTCGCTCCGCAACGCATTTTCAAACAGGGCTTTGATCCGATGCGTCAAGCCGGTCTCAGGAATTGTGGCGTGGACCTCTCTGCCATCCACCCTGCAAGACAAAGGCTCACGTGACTCCGAGACCGGTTCTCGCACCCCACGGCACCCGCGGAAGAGGCACATTGGTGACCGCAAATGTCCACTCCAGCAGGATCAGCATGTCCCCAGGTCTGGGGGGCGCTGGGGGGCACAGACTGCAGACATGATGGGGCCCCTCCAAGGCCAGAGGAAGGCAGTGCCCAGGGTTCTGTGTTCTCTACGCCAGAGGCTGCCTAGAGCTCCCACGCAGTCTCCCTGCATCTCTGCTTTTTAGAGCCAAGCCCACCTTTACTCAGCGGAATGATGGAAAGGAAAATCCCTTCAATTTAGGGGACGTAGGGTGAATAAAATCCCAATGGAAGTAATAAAAAACAAAGGGAAACACTTCAGAGGCAACTCTGGGTCGTCAGCTGATACGAGGTCCGAGTGAGGCCACCGCTAAGCGCGCCCGGGACAGTCACCTAACCTTCAGACACACCGTTATCAAGAGATGACACATAGAACGCAACGCTGTCATCATTAGTAATAACAACAGAGGCCATTCTCTCACACTCCCTCTTGCTCAGCACTTCCCTCCCTGGCCCCTCCGAGCAGCCCTTGCAGGAGGCTGTCTGTTGTCCCATTACAGAAGGGAACCTATTAGAGGGGACCGGACTTGCCCAAGGCCACACAGGCGGGACGTGGAAGAGCTGGGATCTGAATCCAGAGTCCTACTCCGGAGCCCCTGCTCTTGCCCACTACGCTGTTAGCACAGCTGCTCGGACAGCTGAACGCCTGACCAGCACCACCCACACACCACAAGCAACGTTCAGGATCCCAAAAAGCACGGCCTAGGGAGACGGCCACGAAAGCCGCTAACAAAGCCGCTGCCACTTGCGAGGCTCTGAGGCCTCTCTCGGTAGGTCATCCTACGCCACCAGGAACACCCCCAGCAGGGCTCCGGGCGCCAGCCCGTATCCCCTTCTGGATCCTGGAGGCCTCGCAGGGCAGTGGGGTCACGGCAAGCACACCACAAAGGTCTGTGGACACACGGACAAGACGTCTGTACTTACCTCTGAACGGTTTCCACCAGCCTCTTCCTCATTTTCTCGGCTTCGATTGCAAACAACCAAGGCTCCAAGGGTTTGGCAGACCTGGTCAAGGCATCGAAGAATCTTCTGGTCTTACTGGCTGTGTGGGACTTACTCTGAATCTGTACGTAGGCCCTCCAAAGAAGCTGGTTGCCGGGGTACACGTGTAAAGCGTCCGAGAGCGCCCGGCGCAGAGGAGCCAGAGGGTACACACGGACTCTCGTGTGGAATCGGAGCAGGCTGGCGTGCATCAGCGTGACGGCCTCGAGGACACGGCCCGGGCTCTGGGCGCTGCCGGTGTCCTCCCAGCCACAGTCCCCCGGTGACACCGAGCCCGTCAGCTTCACACACACCTGCTCGTAGATCCGCACGGCGGCGTCGATCCCCACGGTCAAATACTGGAAGAGCATGAAGCACTTCGCCACGCTGGTCAGGTGGGGAGAGGAGCCACAGCTCTGCCCCAAACAGTCCTGCAGCGCGTGCTCGTAAGCCTTCCGGGCTTTCAAAACCTGAACGGCCAACACCGGCCCGGAGTAGGGCCCGTAGGCCGTGCTCTCCGTCAGTCTGGTCAGTATGTGGACGGCTCGGGCCGTGGCGGCCCCGCTCACGTCGGGCGAGAGCTCCAGCTCCAGCTCCAGCTCCGCGTAGAGGAGGCTCAGCTCCCAGAGCTCACACCCCCTCAGCTCTCCGCTCCCCGCCAGGCCGAGCGCCGCATCGAACACCTTCCTGGCATCCTCGGTGTTGCCCAGCAACCACTCCAGATGTGCATACTGCTTCCAGAGGCAAAAATTGTTGCGGTTTTCCGGCTCCTTAAGGAGATTTTTGGCGAGTTTTTTGCAGTTCTTTCCTTGTGACTTTAACCTCTTCTTGTTTTTAGTGTGCAGACACCAAATGACCTGAAGGAAAAAGAAAAGGACTCCCAAGTGCTCTGTGATTTTCAAGCAATCCCTTTGTCCTGCCCACTTCAGACAGCCACACGGGTGTCTACACTTCCTTCCTTCATCACACGTTTGCTAAGCACTTGGGCTCACTGAGCTGGACAACAGATCAGGATTGTACCAAGGCCACGGGCGCCCCCAAATGACCGCACCCAGGTTTCCACCTGAAACCTCGGTAAACAAGGCTTGCCCGCCCCAAGTATCCTTCTCCAGTGAGAAGGGGCCACCAAATTTTCTCGCACACCATCTTCATAACACATCCTGGTGCGTGCAATCTGTGCAGTTGCAGAGCCACAGCTCTGGGTGTTAGGGCGCAATACTAATGGTGGCCAGCAGAGGGCAGAAGAGTCCATCCTAGAGAAATTTCTAGCAGACAGAATAAGTAGCTTATTTTATGTATTTTAATAAACCCTGAAACCCTCTAACCCCTGCTTAAGCTTGCTTCTTCACACTAACTGCTCGTATGATCCCAGACACCTGGCAGCAGTAGACCGAACACAATAAACGGCTCCAGTCACTGACAAGCTGCCCCCCGCCCCCTCAGCAGGGCCACCACATACTGGGGCCTTCAGAGGTCCCTGAACAAGGAGGTGCCCGAGCCCAGCGCTTGAGGAACACGAAGAGCCCCACGATCGTTTCTGAAGCCCCCACACGGGGTGGGGGAGGCTGGAGTTACCTTTGCCATCTCGTACCGTAGCCAAGAGAAGCAGAGCTGAGACCTCTCCTGGCCCGAAAACAGAGGCATCACAAGGTGAAAGATGTTGCGGATGAACTCCTCGCCCTCTCGATTGTGACCGCGGGTCCAGCGCCGGCAGCCCAGGGGGTCTGAGCGGCCAACACAGCTGACGCCGGAAAAGGACAGGTTGGGAAAAGTCAGTGGCTTTTCATCCTGAAGCCCGTTATCGAAGATGCTGTTCTCGTCCATGGCCAGGTAGAGGCAGGAGGCCGGGGGGCTGAGGCCAGAAGGCACGCCCAGGAACTGCAGAAAGGCCGCAACCAGCTGAAACTGAAGATCCCGGCTGGAGAGCTGGATCAGAGACTGCGCGATGTCATCGAACAGCACCTGTAACAGAGACACGGTGAGGTGGCCCGCTCAGGAGCGTGGTTTGTTCACCGCGACAGACTAGCGACAAGGCTTTGCGACTTTCCCCACGGCTCCTTTTATGTGGATGTGCTAATGATTCAACATTATTCCAATTAAATATTAAACAGACAAGAGCTAGGTTTCCCACAAGATGCAAAAAAGCTAGAGGCCTCGCCAGGCACCGGAGAGTTGGTGGGGAGCTGGCAGCATCCTCACGCTGCCCAGGCCCCCTCAGGAGGAGGGAGGACCGTGCGCGGGCTTAAGCTAACACCTTCCAAAGGAGCCTAATGGATTCACAGAAAATCTAGGATCGTACTCACTTGTGAAGGCACACGTAATTGCTTCTGTAGTTACTCTGATAAGTCACAATTGTCAAAACTGTTTATTAAGATAGAAGATAAGAATATTTATTATTTGGGGGCACCTGAGCATCGGACTCCCAGTTTCTGCTCAGGTCCTGATCTCAGGGGTGTGAGATCAAGGCCGTGTGTCAGGCTCTGCACAGAGTCTGCTTGAGATTCTCTCTCCCTCTCCCCTTCCCCCCCTTCTCTCTCTCTCAATAATAAATAAATCTTAAAAAAAAAAAGAATTTTAATATTTGGTGGTTTCTCTGTACAAAACTGCTTTCAGACATGAAAAATATGCTCAAAGGTAGATGAACACCAGCAAGGTGGGAAGGAAACGACAGCGGCCACGGACCCTGGTAAGAACAATTCTAAGACCTAATGCTGACTGTACCTGCTGTAGCTGATTTCATGCAGTCACTTTAAAGTGTAAGGCCATGGAGACCGGTCTCTGTCTCAGGGCGCTGCTGACCTGCCTGGTCTTCGAGGCTCTCGGCAAAGAGGAAACCAAAGTGTGAGCACAGTAAAATTGGACTCCCTGGGATCGGACTCCTCAGAACCGACAATTCACCAGAAAGCTTTTTTCCTGATTAAAGAAAAAGCTAAGTGACAAGGAACTGCTCACAGCAGAAGTTTGCTCCAGAAACAAGCTTCCAGAAAACCGCCGGAACTCTGAGCCTCGAGAACTAACTTCTGGAGAGGTGACCCTGGATGCTGTAAAACCCTCACGTACCAAAGACCCCGCTCTTCCCGATGCACACACACGCAGCGCCAGTCGGGAAAGGGATGTCCCCTGCAGACTCGCCTTGCGGCAGGCCACGCACCAAACATCCCGCTTCCCTGGCATCGCCCCTCCTTCCCGGCCCAGAGCTCCCCCGTCCCCTGTGTCCTAACTGCAGCCTGGCCACCCCATTGGCCAGTCCTCAAACATTCTGGACACTCGTGCTGATCCCTGTGCCCGGACCAGAAGACCCAGCATCAGTCATTCAACACCCAGGAACATTAACTAAGCACTCAGCACCGGAAAAGCACTGTCCGTGCACTGGTGACCCAGCAGTGAAGAAAACAGGCAGAAAGCCACCCTCGGGGCACGTAAATCGCAAGAAGCGCCGGGGACAACAGACCAGGCCAAAGCTAGCGAGCCTCGTGAACACAAACACCTGCCAGTCTGTCCCTAGAGCATGTCACGTGCCAAGCAGTACGGCTGGGCTCTTAGGAAACTGGGTCCATTTCAGGCTCCAAACAGAACCTCTTCCTTTAACGTACAACGTCCAGAGCTGCTGGTCGCCAGACACAGAGCAGCACGGGCCACATCATTCAAGGACAGTAAGCGAGACGATGTGAGTGTCAAGTGCACAATGGCAGCTCCATAAACACGAGCCACGTCCCCAGCAACACCAGCTGTGTGCCGACTGTCCCGGCACGGCCCCTGTATCCAGCTCCCCTTGTCCTCCGGAGTCGAACCGCCACCTCTGTGAGGACGCGAGAGTGCAATGGGGAAAGTGGACACAGCTAAATAACCCAAGACAGGGAAACCACGTCTTGAAAACCCCGAGTCCTCAGGCTTCTGTGTGACAAATGAACGGAGTAACTGGGAGACCATCTCCGGAGGGGCCTTCCCTCCTACTGGGGAACGGGAACCATCCGGTCAGGTTCCTCCAGGCTCCCACATCACCAGTGGCCAGGGAGCTTTCCAGAGATAGGAACAGGCAGAGGCTAATGTCTCGCAAGCCAGGCAAGTGCTCCGAGCGCTCAGCAAGCTTCCTGCAGGTCGGCCAACCCCGTGGGAGTGGGGAGAAGGGAGGGACCCCGAGGCTGGCCTCCTGCCTGAGGAGGGACACTCACCTGTCTCTCCGGGTCCTCACAGTCTTCCTCGGTTTGCTTCCTGGTCTTATCAGGGCGCCAGGGCCGCCAGTGCCTGTGCTCTCGGGACCGCTCGGCGGCGAGCCAGATCTGCCACCTGGGCAGACTCTTCTCTCTTATTTCCTGGTCCTCGTCTTCTGGTTCATCATCATCATCATCTAGACGAGGACAAAACTTTCAGCTCACTTACGAGCAAATAAAACCAGCGCTGACACCCAACGGGTCTGCGATGCCAGCTGCTGTGGTGGGCCTCTGGTGGGCCAAGATGAGGAAGACCCAGGCCCAGCCTTCTGGAACATTCAGGGACTCAGAGGCATTGAGGGACTCTCCCATCACCAGTCAGGTTCCCCAAAAACCCTGGCAGATTAGCCGATGAAATCAGATGATTTTTAATGCTATCATACTATTAAAATGTGGACACACATATTCTAGAACAGCACCGTCCAACAGAACTTTCTATGATGATGACGTACTATATACCTTATGTGTCTAATGTGGCAGCAACCAGCCACATGTGACCTAGTGGGCACCTGAAATGCAGCTGGCAGCAGAACTCAATTTTTTACTTTATTTCATCTTAAAGAGCCACACACGGCTAGTGCCTTCTGTGCTGGCCAACACAGTTCCAGAATGCTAAAGGACACGTAATAACAGCACTGCTTGAGATTTTCAGCCAGTGGCCTGACGATTACAACCTATGTCCACTTCTCAAAAAAAGTCAATTCAAGATATCCTGTACTTTCACTTTGTTTCCTAACTCTGAACACGTAGAATGGAAGAGGAGAAAAGTCTTGAGTCTTCTGGAAAGTGAGAATTTAAAAATAAACAAACAGGTATATAAAATGGTACGGCTACCCCAGAAAACAAGTGGGCTGTTTCTTATGAAATTAAACATGTGTTTACTACAAGACCTAGCAACTGCACTGTTGGGCGCTGATTCCAGAAAAATGAAAACCTACATACAAACACCTGTACGTGAATACCCGCAGCAGCGTTATTCGTAACGGGCAAACTCTGGAAACACCCCCAGTGTCCCACAGGTCAACGGTGAAATTAACCGCAGTACGTCTACACCATGGACTCCTACATGCGAAAAAACCACAGAGGCGTGCAACAATTCGGATGACCTCGGGAATGATGCTAAGTGGAAAACAGCCAATCGTAAGAAGTTACACAGAAAACGAATGTTGGTGAGGATGGGAGAAACTGGAACCCTTGTGCACTGATGGTGGGAATGCAAAATGGTACAGTCCTGTGAAGAGTACAGCACTTCCTCAAAGAATTTTATTTTATTTTTTTAAAGATTTTGTCAGAGAGAGAGAGAGAGCACGAGCAGGGGAGAGTCAGAGGGAAAGGGAGAAGCAGGATCCCCGCTGAGCAGGGAGCCCGATGTGGGGCTCGATCCCAGGACCCTGAGATCATGACCTGAGCTGAAGTCAGACACTTCACCAACTGAGCCACCCAGGTGCCCGGGTTCCTCAAAGAATTTTAAAAACTACCGTATGATCCAGCATTTCCACTGCTGGGTAGATAAGCAGAAGAACTCTAAGCAGGGTTTCAGATACGTGATGTGCACACCCATATTCACTGCGGCATTATTCACAACAGCAAAAGGTGAGGCAACGCAAGCATCCATCAACAGATGAACAGGTAAACAAAACGTGGCGTCCACAGTGGAATCCCCCTCAGCCTCAGAAAGGAAGCACAGACGCGCTTCACTGGACAAGCCCGGGAGACACGATGCTGAGTGTCAGAAGCCAGTCACAACACGACAAATACTGTCTGCTTCCGCTTACGTGAGGCTCCGAGAAGAGTCAAATTCACTGGGACAGAAAGCAGCACGGTGGTCGGCAGGGGTATGGAGAGTTACCCCTTCATGGGTGCAGAGTTCCAGCTGGGGAAGATGAAAATGTTGTGGCGATGGACAGACGTGAAGACAGCTGCACAGGACCGTACACATGGTCAATGCCATTGCACTGGGTACTCAAAAAATGTTTTTTAAATGGTAAATTTTGTATATATTTTATAATAGGAAATCGTTTTTTTAAAAGTCACAGGCCATGAGATTTCGTTTATATGACATACGGGAAGTGACGTGACAACATAACAACAGCGACAGGAGGACGGATCAGCGGTCCCCAGAGCGGGGCGTGGGGGCAGATATGGGTACAAGGGAAAGCGTCAGGGAGCTCTGTGGTGATGCATCATTCTGTATTTGACCGTGGAGGTGGTTACAGGAAACCGCACAGTACCGAACACGCATGCTCACGAGTGCTCGAAAAACCAGGAGATGTGCATACGCACTGCACACTGCACTGGGCCGGTTTCCGGGCTGTGCTACTGCACCCGGGTACTACTGCTGGTGGAACTGGGCGAGGGGGGCACAAAACCTCCCTGTGTAGTTTTTTTTCCCAGCTTCTTGTGAATCTGTAAGTATTTGAAAATAAACGAATAACAGGGACTCCTGGGTGGCTCAGCTGGTTAAGTGTCTGCCTTTGGCTCAGGTCATGATGTCAGGGTCCTGGGATCGAGTCCTGCATCCAGGCTCCCTGCTCAGCAGGGATCCTGCTTCTCCCTCTCCACACCCACCCCCTACCCGGCTTGTGCATGCGCATGCACTCCCCTCTCAAGTAAATAAACCTTTTAAAAAATAAGTAACAAAAACTCCACAGAATTTAAATGTGTGACATGTATACTAGCATTTTAAACCCAACATTCTATCTAAATGCTCTTCTGAATTCTCAAAGAAAACGAAAATTTAACCATTTATCACCTTCTTCTAAAGACCTATGTTTAAGGTAATCCTTTAATCACACTGAAAACCTCTCATCACAAGAGAAATTACCCCTGTGAGTCACACATCCAGCTTAGATATCTGAACTTATTACATTAGAAATTCAAAAGATTAGGGGCGCCTGGGTGGCTCAGTCATTAAGCACCTGCCTTCGGCTCAGGGCGTGATCCCAGGGTTCTGGGATCGAGCTCCGAGTCGGGCTCCCTGCTCCGCTAGGAGCCTGCTTCTTCCTCTCCCACTCCCCCTGCTTGTGTTCTCTCTCGCTGGCCTGTCTGTCTCTGTCAAATAAATAAATAAAATCTTAAAAAAAAAAAAAAAAAGAAATTCAAAAGATTACATGGTTTTGGAAAGACATTTATAAATACATAACAATACAGACCAATAGAAAGTGAGGGTGAGAGAGAAATAGTAAGTAGTGCATATGAAGAAGAAATACCTTAGAATCAATGATAAATACCAACTGCTCTCTACTTGCCAACCTTGTCAAGATGGGACAAGAAAACTTAAAAATAAAAGAAAAACAAAGAATAGTTATCAACTAGTTTTCGGAAACAGTGTCCCTGGGACACTGCTGTGAGAATTCTACTTTAGTCTCATAAAAACGCAGACTATGATGAACTTCAGAATTCTATGCATTCTATGCATTCTAGGAATCTTGTTCATTAAAACAAACAAAAAACCCTAAAAACAGAGAATCACCCTGACTTTCTACTCAAAGAAAAGTCACTACTAAAAAGACTTCCGGGGGCATCTGAGTGGCTCAGTTGGTTGAACGTCTGACTCTTGATTTTGGCTCAGGTCGTGATCTTGGGGTTGTGGGATGGAGCCCCACATCAGGCTCCACGATCAGCATGGAATCTGCTTGAGATTCTCTCCCTTTGGCCCTCGCTCCTCCTTCCCCCAACCCCCAACTCGCACTTACTCTCAAAAAAGAAAGAAAGAAAAAAAAGACTTCTATGTTTTGGTCCTTCGTGTGGCCTTGCAGACTGAGTGGCTAAAAGGGTTATAATACCTACACCCACTTTGCCTTGCAAGTTATTTTTCTTCATGTATGAAACCACTGGTTAGCCTGAGAATGATTCCAGTTCTTTCTGGGAGAGAACACTCAAGGAAAGTCAAACTAGTTGAGCCAAGTGAGGAGTAACCATCCCTGCTGGCGTCGCGCAGAGAAAAATTACCCCCAACACGCAACGGGCCGGAGACGCCACTTGGCCTGGAGTGCTACGACGCCACACAGACCGGAGCTAATCCAGAGTTTTCATTCCTCAAAGAAACCAAGGCTCACGAAGGTGACATCTGTGAGAATAGGCCAAGTCTGGGCCTCTCTCCCCCTCGCACTTTCAACAAAACCAAGGGAGAAGCAATTCCTGAAGCGCTGGGAGCTGTGTGGGCCAAGACGGCAGCCGCACACATGCGGCTATGGAGCGCTCGACAGCGGCCGGTCTGAAGTGAAATGTGCTGTAAAGTGTAAAATACACCCCAGATTCCAAGGAGTTCATGGGAAAAATAAAATGCAAAAGACCTCAATTTTTTTTAATAGTTACATGTCGAAATATCAAGTATTTGACATATTGGGTCAAACAAAATATCAATGTTAATTTCACTTTTACTTTTTTAATGTGGCGACTAGAAAATGTGATGTTACTTTTGTGGCTTGAATTATGTTTCTACTGGACAGAGCTGTCTTAGGGTGTAAATCCAGAAAGTACTTAGCGGTCACTTAGAATGACAGTTACGTAAACGCTAGTTAATAATTATTTTATAGTATTCCTAAATAGGGAAGGCTTCTTCAAAGGATCTGATGGTCTGTACATGGCCAAGAAAACAGAAAGACTGTCCTAAGGACACACTAAATGGGGTGGGGAGGGGAGGATTCGTAAGGAGGAGCAACCTTTTAAAAGGAAAAATGAAACTTACTTCCTCTGGGAAGAAACTCAAACCCTCCACAGGGTTGGGGGGTTGACTCTAAGGGTGAGAGACAGTCTATTCTCCCAACACATCCACTAATGTATTTTTGACATTTTGACGTGTCTACAGTGTTAAGGACTGACAGAAGAGCTTAAACGTATAAACAAACAACCAGAAAAGACGTGAAAATACATTCCAGGAGAAAGACAGAGGCCTACGCATCCTAACCGAGAGGGGCCTTACCTGGACTGATGACCACCCAGCCGCCTCGCTCCTGCTGGTGCATCCACGCTCTCCAGCCTCGGGCGCCCTTCTCCCCGGCCCGGGGCTCCCCGCTGTCCCAGAAGGGCTCAAAGAATTCCACCTGTTCAGGTTTAAAATAGGGAGGTGAGCCTAACTTGTACAAAACTGCTGAGTCATTGAGCAAAGTATGTTCTGATCAGCATAAGAGGGGCTTGTGGCTGAAATCTTCCTTGTCACCAGTCTTTCTCGTAGATATAGGATACACCCCAGAACAGAAAAAACAATGAGCTCGTGTGGTAGGCGGCCTTCAAGATAGCCCCTGTGACCCTACCCCTGCCTTGTGGCATTCACACCCCGGGGCCGGGCCTAATGACCTGTAACAAACAGATCCGGCAAAAAGTGACGGGTTACCACTACTGAGTCTGTTACAGAAAGAGCGGCCACGTCATGGAGAAGGGCCTCCAGCTGGGTAGGAGAGGAATGGTTTCTGAGAAGTTCTGACCCTGGTAGGCCAGTCTAAATGGGGAGAGGGACACCACCACTCCCCCTACGGCCACTGGGCCCCTCAACACATGAAATCATGTCGTTTTCAAGACTTCCGAGAAGAAGGGGATTCAAAGTTTCAACAGGACAGACTGGGAGCTACAGAGGGCATGACCTCTCAACTCCGTGTTCCTAAAATCTGGCACAGTGCCCAATACCTAGTAGGGACTCAATAAACACTTGTTGACACAGCTCTGCATGTGGCAGGCATCCAGGGAATGAAAAGGTCTGCGTGTTAAAGCCTGTGATCACACCTCTGCTCTCATGCATTTGGGCATTAGGTTCGCTGTGTGGTGACCAGTTCAGCGCAACAAGTAATTCCCCATAGAGGAGAACGTGAACACAGCGACGAACAGGAAAGCAATTGTGTTATCAATGGACAATAAGGACTTTTTTTTTTTTGGTATTTTAATTCTTTTTTAAAATATTTTATTTATTTATCTGAGAGAAAGAGCGAGCGAGCACGTGCACACAAGCAGGGGGAGCAGGAGGCAGAGGGAGAGAAAGAAGCAGACAGCCTGACTCAGGGCTTGATGCCAGGACCCTGAGCTCATGACCTGAGCCAAAGGCAGACACTTAACCAACGGAGCCACCCAGGCACCTCGACAACAAGGACTTTAAAAGTGAGCCAACCACTTGCTCAAGGAAAGCTTTTGTAAGAAACCTGTAGAAGATGACGAGGTTCCCAGTGGCATGCTGAGGGCCAGGAGCCGCAGGACGGTCCAGCCTGAGCCCGGGGTGCTGCACGCACGCCTGCAAGAGGGCTGCATCCAGGAGAGCCCCTGGAGGGCGGGACAGGGCTATGGTCTGGACACGGTCCCATACCGAGTGCCTGGCAGCCCCCTCGGGAAGGGGAGCTGGAAAGACCACACTCTAGGCAATCTTGCTCTTACAAGAGGGAGGGAAGAAAGCGTACTCGAGAAAAAGAAGTGTGGTTTTTTCCAAGTGTGATAGTTGGAACTGATTTATTTATTCCATAGAAACACAGACCACACTCGGCTTCCTCATGCTGTACTGCTGTTTCCAAGAACAACGTCTCTCAGTTTTAAAGATATGGAAAAAGAAAAAGCTTTATTTCAAAGTTGTCTTGTAAATGCTTTGAAACTACACGTGCTGTTAGTATTGAAAACCTCAAGATCACACAGCAAGCTCTCCTGACACCTGCGGGGAGTGGCTCCTGACGTTTCACGGTCCCGGGCAGTATCCTCCCCACAAGGAACTGTTCTCATCACACTCCGTGATCGTCAGCAAAGGGCCAGGATGAGGGCCGTTCTGATCCTGACCCCGCAACCACACACCCAGAGCCCTGTAGTCCACCAAGACTCACTTCAGAAGCCTGGCATATTCTTAAAATAGCACACCCGGTCTTAAAATAATTTTATCTGGCTCATTATACTACTAATCAGGTATACTAATATTAACCAATATTCTTTAACCCAATTTCATCTAGGAAAAAAACAGATAAAAATAATGATGATAAAAATAGTCTTTAAAGGCAATTCAGGAACATTCCACAAGACGGAGATCTCAGCCTCCCGAGACGTAAGTTCACTATCAACTCAGATATCCTATCCATCTTCCACCAGACCCCCTTTGCAAAGTAGGAAACGGAGATTTCTTCCAAGGGAAAAGGGAGAAGGCGGCTTTCTTATATGGGTAGCTCTATGATGAGGGTTTTTTATTGCTTCCACGTCACAAATATGGGCAATGTTCACCTGTCATCTAAATGACAACACCTCCCTGATTAGGATCAGTGTGGACAAAGTGCCAACGTGCACCATCGTTTGCAATTTCCGCAAAGATCTCACGCAGCGGAAATGCTAACTGGGAAAAGGACCTAAGACCCAGATTAGAATGCACAGAAGGAGGACACAGTGAGACGTGCTCTAAAAGGCAGGGCCACCGTTTCTCTGCCTGGTGGGGACAACTAGCATTGAAACAAGGCCCATAAGTAAGAAAAAGAAAGGGGGGGATATAATGAGTCTTTATATTGGGGGGAGCAGATCTTTCATCTCTCCAAGTTTCACTACCTTCCTTACAGAATTTTTCTTAGATCACCAGCATATTCCGAGCCACAGCTCTCAGCAGGACTGATACAAAGGAGGATAGAATTTTTACAAAGGTGGTAAGAATACTACCACCATTTCCCATTAGCCACACTTGCCCCGAGGAAAGAGAGAAGGAGAAAGGGAGGGGGGAGGGAGGGAGGCAGAGGTGGGGGGAGAGGTCGGTCTCACAACTAGAACCCACACCTGTCCTTTGGTAGGCAGGTCTTTCACGCTGTCAGGTTTGAAGAAGGTGAAGTCCACCATGGCCTGGAACAGGGAGACGGCCTTCTCAGAGTGACCGGCCTGCCGCAGGAAGTGGCAGTGCTGAAGGAACAGAGCTGAAAGCGGGGAGAGCAAGAGGGAGAATCCCAGTTAACATCACTCAAGGGAAAGGGCACAACTTCTAAAAACATGCATTTCAACACCGAGAACATCTTTTCTCTCAAATTAGTTAACTGCGATCATTTCGAAGCTGTAATAATACGTGTCCTTATTAAAAGGACTCACCATAGAACTGTAATCAAAGTACATTTATTCCAATTCTTATATGAAACCTTCGTGGAACACAAATATTAACAAAAACTATATATGTTGCATAAAGATAAGGCAAGAGGTTGGTCTGAACAGTTATCAAATATTCAAAGCTCATTGTTTCAAGAAAAATTCTAGGAAAAGGATGGTACAGATTTTCGTCAGAAAGCAAAGATCTGCGCTCAGTGGATCGCTAGATGGCATTATTCACCAGCAATGTTCATCATCTGTTCGGGAGGCCAATGCATACAAATCAAGGTTCCATCTATGAAAATTTCGGCTTGTCTGAACCGTGGTACGATTCGAACTGACTGAACAACACTAGGCTATCTGAGCGTACGACAAACGATACCAAATATGAGGCTCTTTATGTCAGTGCCATAAGTGCTTATTATTTCTAGAGCAATATATTCATATCTTTAGAGGTTAACAGAAATAGCAAGGTTTTGACCAAATAAACGCCTACTGTGTGTGGGACACGGAGCCGCTCTCACCACGGGCCAACCTCCGTTAACGTGCTCAATAACCCTATAAAGCAAGTATTATATTGCTGTGGCCGAGCGAGAAACTGGAGCTCAAGCAGGTTAAGGGAATAATGCAAGGTCACAATAGAACCAGTGAAGGGCAAATCCCGGCTTCAGGTCAAGACTGATAATCTCCAGCTCCTGCGTGACAAGCTGCCTTCTGTACCTCATTACTGGACAAAGTTCACATTCTAGGCTCCTTCGGGACACAACAGTAATGTTCACGGTATAATATCGATAACTGCTTCTGTGCACTGATGCCCCGCCATCAGGGCATCCCCACGAACACCACCGCCTGAGATCCCAGAACGGGTGAGATGAGCAGACAGACATCTCAACAGGGAAGGCCACGGACAGCCACAACAGCCGAGGCTTGACTATGTTTCCCTGGCTAATAAGCAGAAAAGCTGGAACTTCTAGACCAGGGAAACCTTACTACCTCTACTGGCTCTGAGGCCCCCTCCGCCCCCCCACCAAGAAGCCGGAGAAGGGAGAGTCGGTTCTAGTCCAAAGGAGCCCCAATACTTTGTTTAAATGCATTTTATCAATTTGATGTTTCTAAAATAAAACCAAAAACAAATCTTCGTTTTTTACTAGAGCCAGAAGCAAGCGTAAGTCCCCCGACACACGCGGACCTGGCGCTCGGCCTCTTACCAAACATCGCGTCCTCGGTGCCCGGCAGGGCGGGGTGCGACAGGATGCTGCCATCCTTCACCGCGGACAGAGTGCTCAAGCACTTGCCGTAAAGACCGTGGATCTTCGACACGGTGAAGGTGCTGAACTGGCTTTGGCAAAATAAAAGGTACTTTTGCCAAAGGGCCGTATTGTTGGGGTGTAAAAAAATCAGTTTCTGCCACTCCTTGACCAGCGTGGAGGGCTCCCAGAACTCCGCGCACACCTTCAGCTTGGCCAGCTTCAGCTCCACGGAGCTCTGGTTGCTCTCGATGGCCCGCTCCAGGATGGCCAGCTTCTTCTCCAGCACCAGCTTCAGAGACCTCCTCCGTTTCTCCGGCTCGCCTTCCTCCACGGCATACAGGCCGGGGCTTTTCAGGACCTCGTCCTCGAGACAAAATCGTCAGTTCACACACGGAAGTAGGGAGCCTCAAAATCCCACCACCGCTAGAGAGCCGCTTCCAAGTGCCGCTGTCCAGCACCTCCCAGAATGAATGGTCATTCGGCCCTTCTTGGTGACCACGGGCTAGTCACGATTCTTCCTGAGTGCAAACTCCGTTCCTCAGGGGCCGGTGTCACCCGCTACGCTCGAGCGTGTGTTGACTTCACCTGATTGACCGTCTGCGCTCCGTCACGAGTTACGTGACAAGAGCAAGCACGCCGCCCCTTGAGCACTGCTTCTCTGGAGCCAACTTTACCCATAATACAGCCAAAGGTGGGGCAAAACAGAACTGCACGAGCAGTTCAGCAAAAAAAGTAAGTAGGACAAAGACAAAGCTGTGTGTTTCAGAAAAGGAGCAGAGCCCCAGCTGGGTCGTGGGGGAGCAGCACCTTCTCTTCCCAATTCTGCGCATTCTGCCCCCTGCACCCCTCACCCGGTGAACAAAGGCCCTTCTTCCCAGATCCTGTTTCAATTTCACCTTCTTTTAGAAGCCCTTTCCTGCTCCCTAGAGGCCGGCCCCCCAAATTACACATGAAAGCGCTTACTCTTCACATGGCAGGCTTCCTCCTGGGCTGGAAGCAAGCTCCGGGCAAGAGTGACAACATAAGGATCTTCAAATACCCAGGGCCAGGGTTCCTCCCAGGGGCTCGAAAACGGCTGCAGAGCGAATCGGTTTGCCCCAAACTGGGACAGTCATTCTAAATAAGAGAACCGGGACAGTGCTACTTACCTGAAAAGCCACGAACGCCATCCAAAGCTGGGTATCGTGAGGATTCTCCCGCACTCTCCTGTTGAACTCCTCCACCTTGGCCTTGAGCAGTGCATTCTCTCTGTCCGTCTGTGAGTCTGGCTGTTTTGCTTCTTGCTCTGAAGGACCCTGTCCTTGTAACCACTGTGTGGTGGACTGATCGTAAATCCCCAGAGGGTTCAACCAGGTCGTAACGGGTGGAACCACATCATCCGAGCCCTTCACTGGGATAAAAGAGACTGGCTCAGATGAGGGAGGTTCGGTTTTACTGCCAACGGCAACTCCATCAATGTTCATTAATCCCACGCTCTTCTTCGTAAAATAGCGCTCAGCATGCTTGTGGGAACGCTTCTTTTCTGTGGGAGCCCCCTCCCAGGATATACGCTGCTTCTTAGGATTAATGCCCAGGCAGGAGTCTCCTTTCCTCTTGTACCTTGTATTTGAAAAAGAAGGAAAGTTACTGAGGGAACAGGTGCACCAGCTCCGCACCACTGGGCTCAGCAGACCTGAGCTCTTGTGAGGCAAGTTAACTGCGTGTGTTCAAATTCACCCTACCTTCCGAGTGCTTCTATTTAGAGAAATACGACAATCAGCAATTAACTTTTTCTGTGTTTGACTTAATCCCCTAAACACCAATTCTCTGTTAACAGAGATCATGCCTGCCTTCCAGATTCTAGTAATTTCTATTTTCCTGGAGTTTTGTAAAGTCTGTTCCACACATTATGTCACTGAGGGTCACAATCATACGTAACAGACAAGGTGGAAATCCTCATCCCCTCTTTTACATTATTCCTAAGGACACCGGAACCTTGGGTGAGAGGGAGTCACCTGTCTCCTACACTGGTCCCTTTTCCTCAATATAGTCCTGTGTCCCCACTTAAGAAGGAAACAGGGAGGGCTAAGATTGTATTTTTAATCCTGAAACAAAAGCATGTTGAATAAAATTACATGTGGCTGTTTTCTACTCTAGAGGAAGAGAGGCTGGGTTCTAAAAGGCCTGTAGTGAGCGTGCAGGTGTCTCTGGAATCACACTCAAGACTACTGAACACGTGCATGGAGGCCAAGGGAAACCGTGCACTCCTCTGTATGTTACCCAAACCACCAATTAAAGAACGGGCAAAGAATCTGGACGGAATTCACAAAAGACGACATGAAGGGCCAATCAGCGTATGCAGAAGTGCTCAACATCATTAATCATGAGGGAAACGCAAATTAAAACCACAAGGAGCTATGCCACGTACCCGCCAGAATGGCTAAAATTAAACACCGACAATGCTTAACACCAGCGAGCAATCTGCTGAGGAACCAGGACTCTCACGTGCTGTTAGTGAGAACGGAAACTGGTACAGTCACTTTGGGGAAAGGTCTGGCAGTTTCTTGAAAAAAACTAAACTTAGACTTACCCTGTGACCCAGCAATTCTATTCTAGGCATTCCCCCAAGAAAAAGGAAATTGCATTTCCACACAAAGACTCGTGTGCACAGATATTCTCAGCGACTCTACTGCTAACAGCCGAACACTGTGAAGAATCCAGGGGCTCACCTATAGGAGAACAGATAAACACACCGGTACGGCCACACAACAGGACGCGACCAGCAGTGAGAAGCCACAAACTACCGACAAATGCCGCCAAGGGGCGGGATGTTGAAAACACCACACTGACTGAAAGAAGCCAGCCCCAAAAGCGTACGTATTATAGGATTCCATTTATATGGAATTCTAGAAGAGACAACACTAATTGAGGATGGAAAAAAATTAGAACAGTAACTGCCCCTGGGGAGGTGAGGTGTGGACTGAACGCAAGAAAGCAGGAGGAAACTTGAGGGGGTGGGGGGGGTGTCACAGCTATGTTCTGTATTTTCAGACAGGGCTGGATTATACAGGTGTATGCATGTGTCCAAACTCAGCAAGTGAAGATTTGTGTTACATTGTACGTAAAGTTTAAGTCCGAAGAAAAACCTACACAAATCTTCAACTGCAGCTAGTGACATGCAGGCTAAAGTATTTAGGGGGCAGTATACTGAGGCCAGCACCGAAAAAATAAGATGGGTTGCAGGACGGATGGACAGACAGACCTGTGATAAGGCAAACGCAGTAAAATATTAATGGTAGAACGTAGAGGGTGGGAATAGGAGCGTTCACTATAAAATTCTTTCAACTTATGCTGTATTTTTTTAAGTCTCCATAAATTCATGTTGTCGGGGGGGGGGAAGGAGAAAGAAGCTGCCATCTTCCGTCATCTTCCAGAAAGTTCTGCCTCCACCTCCCCCTGGTCCAGGCACAGCACCTCCTTTGCTTCCCCAGAGTCAACAGATGTCTGAGAAGCCGCCCTCCCAGCTCTTGCACGCACACAAACCTTTCCTCTCTCCATCCTCTCCCCCAGACCCTCCTAGGTTAACTCACAACAATCTGCCCCCCATCCATTTAGGAGTCAAAACAACTTTTATGAGGGGTGAGGAGACAAAACAGTGCTTCAAGAGCTCTAAACACGCCCATCATTCTGGAAGGAACACACTGTAAGTAGAACTAGTTTTGTTCTCCCCTTAATTACTATTTTTTTTTTGCTAAAAATCAACAGTATTTCGACATTCACATAATCTCTTAAAAAACGTTTACAGTTTTCTGACTTTAAAAGTGCATTTAGTAAAGCTGATTTTAACAGCTGCATTTTATAACATAAAAATGATAAAGGAGAAAAAAAGGAAAAAAATGATAAAGGAGGAAAAAAGACTCTGCCCGATCTGTATTATTAAGCGCCTCCTTTCAGATATGTGTGTACATGTGTTTATATGTGTATACACACCTCTTTTTAAAAAGAGTTGATACACAGCTTTGGGCTTTCTTCCCTACTTTTGTGCACTTCCCCATACCATTCGTTTTAGAAAATACCATTTTTATTGGCTTTGAATCGGTCCATTGGAAGGGTAAGCCCTCATCTAGTTAACATTTCTCTATTGTTGGACATTTGGGTTTTATCTAATTTATCATTTATCATAGAATCTTAATTGGGCAGAACCTAGGATGTAATTTGATGCAATATTCCCCCAAATGAAGGCATTTTTTCTGTAAAATCCTTATCAAATAGTCAGCTGGTCTTACCTGAATAATTCCAGAAGAAGGGAACCCCACTTCAGAGGTTCAGTGAATGATACCATATGGACATTTAATTTAAATGAATTCAGCTACAGGAAAAGGGAAGGGAAGAAAGAAAAGAAAAGAAAGAGGGACAGGGCATGGGAAAAGAATATATTTAAATTGAGCACACACTTCTGCCCCAAATTCACTCAGTGGCTCTGAGGCCCAGAGTGAGCTGGGCAATAATAAATTTGTCTTTCCTTCAATGACTTCAATTCACACATGCTCTCATGGTGGCAGTCTACCTGGGTCCAAATTCCAACCCCATCATCTACTAACTAGGTGACCCTGACCAAGTTATTTAAAACAAAACTCCAAAACCTGTCTGTGCCTCAGTTTTCTCATCCGTGAAATGGGGATAATAATGGTACCCGTGTCACAGAATAGCAGGGATGATCAAAAAGTTATATATTGGCACTACTGGGTATTTACCCCAAAGATACAGATGTAGTGAAGGGCCATATGCACCCCAATGTTCATAGCAGCATTGTCCAGTAGCTAAATCATGGAAGGAACCAAGATGCCCTTCAACAGATGACTGGATTAAGAAATTGTGGTCCATATATACAATGGAATATTACTCAGCTATCAGAAAGAACGAGTTCTCAACATTTGCTGCAACATGGACAGCACTGGAGGAGATAATGCTAAAGTGAAATAAGTCAAGCAGAGAAAGACAATTATCATATGATTTCTCTCATCTATGGAACATAAGAACTAGGATGATCGGTAGGGGAAGAAAGGGATAAAGAAAGGGGGGTAATCAGAAGGGGGAATGAACCATGAGAGACTATGGACCATGAGAAACAAACTGAGGGCTTCAGAGGGGAGGGAGGTGGGGGAATGGGACAGACCGGTGATGGGTAGTAAGGAGGGCACGTGTTGGCATGGTGCACTGGGTGTTATACGCAACTAATGAAGCATTGAACTTTACATCGGAAGCCGGGGATGTACTGTATGGTGACTAACATAACATAATAAAAAAACATTAAAATTTAAAAAAAAGTTTATATATTTCAAGTCCTTAGCCATAGAGTAAGCACTAGATAAACTAAAGTTATTATTATTTTATAAGATTTGGCTCCCAAATGTAAGCCAACTATTTCATCTGGTGTATAGCTGAAGAAAAAGACTCTTGCCCACGAACTCTAAGCCCTGCTCACCACAACATGCTAACGCATACGAGGTCACTGCTGGGAGGCTCACACTATTAGAAAATTTGCTTTGATACTAAGTCACGTCTCACTTTCTGGAACTTCCACTCATTGATCCTGGTTCTGCATTTCCGAGTTACACAGAACACTGTCAATCCACCTTCCGAAAGATGGTCCACCGGAGCTTAAAAGACACTGACCAGATTGCTGTCATAGGCCCAATGCCCACAAGGCCTCATCTGGTCCTCACAGGACGGTGCCAGCCGAGTCCTCTCAATGCTCCTGATTTGTCAGTGCCCCTCGAGAAGTGTGGAAATTCGCGACCTGACAAAACACACCCCCTGTCCTCTGACCAACTCACAGTGCCATGGGATCGATACTTCCCTAGATCTGAACGCTGACAGCAGTACCGCTATTAATCACTTAACTCAACAACGCTTTAGGAATCCACGGGGAAATCACAGCAATGCCCCAGCCCTTCCGCCAGCATCTTCACAGTTTAGATTAGTAAACTTCTCTCGTTACTCTCCTGCTAAGGTCTGGGCCGCTCATTAGCGGAGATTTAAGAGTCAGTCATTGTGAATATTTTTCCTTTTTCATCTATGAATAAGTAATAACCCTTTATCTTTGCAAACTAATTTCTATTTCCTATCGATGTTCCCAGCGGAGTGTAAGGCACAGCAGGAGGTAACAAATGAAGAAACAGAGGCTCGGACAGGGTTAGTGACTCACGTGGGATTACACGCTCAGTCAGCGGCCAAGTGAGAATGAGAGCCAGAGTCCTCCATTTCCCAATCCAGAAAACACCCTCCCACACGACCGAGCTCATCGTTGTGAGCAGGAAAAGAACATCTGAGGTTGGAGGAACACAGGCTCCCCGAGAAAGCGGCTTCCTGGCAGCTTACCCTCTCTGAGGTTCCTTTTCTGTGTTCATGAACTGAGAGTGCCGTCCTCCTCACCAAGCAGCTGTGAGGCTCAGACAGGCTAACAAGCACGGGCTCACAATCCACACTTGGGGCTCAGTGTTTGCTGGCCTCCCCATCTTTTCCTGGGTCCTACCATGTCTGGGGCACCACACCACGGGGCCGTGGGGAACCGAACACGACTTTAAGGAGTATTAAAAGTATTCAAAAATCTATGAATACATTTTAATAGTCGATTACTCTCAGCCGTGAGGTTTTAGGAGACTGCATGTAGATATAAATACGCACTGAAAAACTACGGACATACACACGTCGTAAAGGAAATCTCAGTTGGAACGGCCTATGTGGTGAGGTATAGTGTCGTGATGAATGACAATTAAAATGTGGAGGTGCAGCAATGTAATGGAAACCGAAATTTATTTTAAAAAGTAATTAGCTCATAAAGAATGATAATGGTCTCCTCTTGGCTTTACATTCCATATTCTCTACCTTCAATTTTCATCACCTGTAATCTGGAAAGAGAGATTGTGTGGTACTGTCCTTTATGTTCCCAGCAGTGTCTTACAAACTACTCAGTGCCTAAGAGATTTAATAAATACTTAAATATTTTTGACAGGTTAGAGGAGAAAAGTTTAATAAACTAATTACTGGAGTGAATACCATCGCCTCTTTTTTTGATTATCTGGTGACATATGCGGGAAGCATTTTGGAAAAGGCATTACCACCTAATGTCACTTTTAAAAAGGCTTACTTGGGGGACAGATGAATAAAAAGCTTTTGTGACTTTTTAAAATGGCATATAGATCAGACCAAATGGTTTCTGGATAAGTTTGTCACAACTACTTATTTTAAAGGTGTTTTTAGATTTGTTCATTCAACAAGTAGTTACTAAAAAGCCACGACGCCCGGCACGAGGCCAGGCATGACACGTGAGTGAGACTCCTCACACCCGGATCCTGACTTCAAGGCCTGAGCTTTCGCTCCAGCATGTGACATAAGACACGTGCCTCAACAGCTCAGCCATTGGGGACAGGCATCGGAATCCAGAAGGGGGCCGGGCAGACAAAGACCGCACAGAGACGGCTCGGGGGAGAAAGAAGTCACTTCCCACCAGTGAAAATCAGGAAAGACACCATGACACGTACCGTGCTATGTCTCCTCGGTAGAGAGACTTATACTCCCAGTTGGCCGGATCCGGTTTCTTATCTGTTCTGAAGGTTTCTCCTGTCAGAGCCTGAACATCCTCAAGCCACACAAAGCGATGCCCAGTATCAGCAGCAGCGTTACCTTCTTGACTGTGGGACACAGGGAGGTGAGGGACAAAGAGGGAGAGGCACGTTGAAATCTTCTAGTCACATCGTCCACCTTTCAGAAACATGAAAGGTAAACACTTCAACACTGACGCTCTGCACAGCATCAAACACATGGAGGCACGTAAAGCGGGCACGTGCCGCAGACGAAGAGGACTCCTGCTGTGGAAAAGGCTTTAAAACATGAAGCAAAAACTGTCATCGCTAAGTGGCACTTGCCCAAGAAGTCACCTTACCTCCGAAATTAACCTGACACAAGAGTTCTTTTTTATTTTTTATATATTTTTTATTTTTATTATTTTTATTATTTTTTAATATGTTTATATCTTATTTTTTAAAGATTTACTTATTTATGTTAGAGACAGAGAGGGAGAGACACAGAGAAAGAGAGAGAGAGAGAGAGAGACAGCACACAGGGAGAGGCAGAGGGAGGAGAGACTGCCCGCTGAGCACAGAGCCCAGAGCTCAATCCCACAACCCTGAGATCATGACCTGAGCCGGAATTAAGAGTCGGACGTTTCACCGACTGAGTCCCCCAAGCGCCCTAATGTGTTATTCTTAAATATTCCATTAAATGACTATAACTAGAATTTCAAATATACTTATAAGCAAGTTTTCTTAAAAAAAAAAAAAATCAAGTGGGTCACCCTTGCTTAGCCTGTAACTCATCTCAAAGTGCTCAGATTATTCCAACTCAAAACCTATGAGCAGCAGCAAAGCCACAGCTCCGTATGGCTCGGTCTTGCATATCCTTCAGTCTTGGTCTAAGCCTCGTTTCTACAGCCTGGGTGCTGTGGACGCTGTTCTGCCCATGTGGACGGACCCCTCTTCCACACCAGGGCCAGAGAGAGCCCACTGCGAGACAAGACCCCTACTCATCCCGCTGGACCAAGCTGAGCGTTGGCAGACTTCCAGCGGAGGCACAAATGGAACCAGTTCCCCAGGAGTCAAACAAGAGGGGGAGGGAGAGTTTTTCTGGCATCTGACCTCTTCCCTCCTCTAAAGAAAATCAGGTCTTCATGCTGCTGGTGCGAGAAGCTGCCAAAGTGGTCCAAACAGCCCTGAACCTTGTTCCATCTTGGCTTTCTGACTCTGCCCAGATAGAAATAAAGATTCTAAAGGCTTCTAAATCACCCTTGGCTGGGAATATAGAGGAATGGCATTTCGGGGACACAAAGTAGCTTTCAATCACTGTTTGCTGAATAGGTTACAATACAGGGTGATTTTTAACACATTCCCCTTCAGAACATCTGTGGAGGGTTTTCTGTTGACAAACTCCGTAAGGGGCAGCAAAGGGAAGGAATGAGATGGATGCATTCCAGAAAGAAATGGAAACCCCACAGGGGAGGGAGGAGGGAGCAGACCACCCCTGGGGAGTCAACAAGCTCTGATCCTCTCCTACTGGGTACTGAGGTCATGAAGCAGGATGTGGTCTGGGCTGCGCCAAAGGAAGGATGTGCCTCCCCCTTGAAGGTGAGGAGCTCACTCTAGGAGACAGAGGTCCCTGAGAAGCTGTATCCCTGGGGGAAGTCGTCCCTCTGTCACCCTAAAACAGAGTTCCTATAGGGTGCGCTATACCCCGTGAACCTACTTTCCTGACACCACAGAAATACTCTCACAATTCACGAATATCTTAGTTCTTGTCTCCATGGAAACAAATCCTCCAGGTCATCTTCCCAGGAAGAGACTACAGAAGTTCGCAGTAAGAAAGTAAAAGAGAAGAACAAGAACAGTCGAGTTTGATCTTAATGGGGACATTCTGCAAAGTGTCCGTGAACTTAAATATGCCACCTGGATCACAGAACAATCCAGAGGCTCTAAAGCTCACCTCTGATGTGATTAAGCACAGGCTGAAAATAACTCCCTTCCAAGTTCTAATGGTAGTTCCTGTGTGGGTTCAGAAAATCCTTTAAAACTCATTTTCCTCAACTGTTAAAAAAAAAAAAAAGGCTGGTAGCTAACAGTGAGTTTTCAGAAGAAATAATGATTAATGTACGTTGAAGACATACTGAAAAGCAAAAATATCAATAATGTATTCATTCATTCACCCAACAGAAATGTACCGAGCACTTACTATGCATCGGGCCCCGTGCCCGCTGCCGAAGGGACACAAGGGCAAGTGAGACAGGAGTGATTCCTGCCCACAGAAACTCGGTCACAGTCAGAACCTTTTTATTATCCCCTCCTAGAGCAAGCCTAGGTTGCAGACAGAGTACCCGAAACGCAGAGATGGCTGACTCCGTCTGGATGCCCTGCACCACGGCAGCCTGCAAGGCTCTCCGCAGATCTGGTGGCAGAAGGATCCGGGAGGACTCCGTGTCGGCCTGTCTGATGGCAACTCCGTGGGTCAGATTCCAGACTCACTGCATCACAGAGCTCTCACTAAGCAAATAATGGGACATCTAAGCAAGTAATGCCTGAAGAGTCAAAAAAATCTTAACAGCACTAAATTTAAGTATGGCTTGCACAGGGACTTCAATTTTCTCTCTTCTAGCCCATATGAAGAGAAGAAAAAAGTGAAATGAGAAACGACTCAGGTAGTTCCCACATGCCACCTGTTGTAGGTGAGGGAGAAGGGCCCCCCCGTGGGGCAGCGGAGGAGACGAGGCAGAGACGGGGAGCTGCCACTGAACGCCTGCACTGCCCTCGCTCTAGAACGATGGCAGCGACAGGCTCAAGGGTGACAGGGGAGCAAGATGTGGGGAGAAGCAAAGCCCCCAGAAAAGGAAATACTGTGGTCATGAGCCAGTCTGCACCTTCCACACAGTGGAAGAAAGTGCTGGAAAGAAATGTGAAGTAGGAAAAGGACAAGAGTGATGATGATTTTAAGTGTTACGCTACCCTTAACCAAAGCGTGTGTGTCCACCCAGGGGCCTGATGAGAGCGGTCGAAAGAAGAGAGACTATTGAAGAGAAATAAGACATTCCTCTTACTCTGACCCTCACAGACGGGACCCTTAACTAGGTAGCAAACTGGTCCAAATTCCCACGGCATGGCCCATCAGTCATCTTTCAAAATCCTAAAGACTTTTTTGTCTCAATCAGATCTTGACACCATCATTACTGTGTCTAAATAACATTTCTCAAATAAAATCACAGCCACAGTTTTTTTAATGAAAGTTTGCTTCGTCGTCTTTTTTTTTTTTTTTTTTAATGTTGACCCAATGGTGGAGCTCTGTTTGGGGTTTTTTTGAACTCCATTTGACTGAGTGGCTAACTAGTCATTCAGATGTCTCATTTGTCTTAACAAATGAGGGGGAAAAAATTCAAAATTTGGAAAGTCATAGGTATTTGAGAATAGAAAACCCACCTTGGTTTCTCGGATTCCTTTCTACTGTCCCCAGTGCTTCTGGAAGTTTTGTCCTTTTCGGGCTCACTATCCGGCTCGGAACCACTGCTACTGGCCTGCCCACGTTTTCTCTTGGTTTTCTTGTGGTGATGCTTCCTCTTCTTTTTCTCTTTCTTCTTTTTTCTGCTTGTTTGTTTGGGCTTTCTGTTAACATCACTTTCATCTGAAGGCTCTGATTTCAGAGGACTCCTGTTTTGGGAAAATCAACACTAGAATTATTTTCAGAAGAGAAGGAGGGAGAAGACTATGTAAAGAAGCGAACAAATGTGTAAAAGGGGATTCCAGAAATGCCCACAGGGGCTTACTGTTTGGCCGTATATTTATACAGTGCCTTCCTAAACCACAACTCCCCTTAAGGATTTAAGAGTTGGACCTCCCCCCACCAGGAAAAAAAAAAAAAAAAGAATTAGATCTAAAACAATAGTAGGTGAAGAAATTCTAATTTGAATAGCTTCTAAACCTAGGCTTTCACATTTGTACATTTTTAAATGAAAATAATCTACCAGTTATTTTATCAACTATAGTATTTTCTTTCAAGTAATGAATCATGGAACTTTACATCAAAAACTAGGGATGTACTGTATGGTGACTAACATAATATAATAAAAAATATTATTATAAACAAATACACTTTTTTCTGAAGCAATGTCATAAAGGATTTATTTTCAGTCCCACATATTAGGGCAGCACGTCCTTAATGACAAAAATTTTTTTTAAAAAAAGGGTTTAATTCTGGTCCTTGTTTTTAAAGGCTATGATGAGCCCTTCTGCATTACTGAAATATCTAAAGGACAACTCTCTCTCAGGCACCAACTAGCATCCATTTCCAAAGGTTTCTTGCACTTTCGGAAGACTGCCTTCCCAGGGCTCCTCATCTTAATGAAAATACCTAGTCCATATCTGCGAGAGGACTCACTTCTTAATTCGATGCTCTACCACAGTTTCTTTCAAAGCTTGGTACAGATGTGCCCCGTTCTGCTGTCCCCAAAATTTTCATGAGATTTTACCCAATGTTCTATCACACCAGCTTCTATTTTTCCAAAAATGGTGAACACGCAACTTGAGGGAACATCGGAGTTACAATATTCTAAAGGCTACTAAGGGGGTTAGTCAAGTGACTCAACTTGAATCACATGGGGCCAGTTCCCTGGTGGCCTTGTTATTGGCGCTGGGTCACGCACTTGCCGCTACGAAATGCAAAGGGGGAAAAGAGGAAAGATCTATGAGTGAGGTAAGGAAAAACAAAGAGCGCCTCATTAGTTCAAGTAAAAAAAAAAAAGTTGTAATTCGCTCTTTTATCACAGGGTTTTCTAAGGAGCGTTATTTGAACCCAGGGACAGACAACACAAGGACAAAAACTAAAAACCCATCTTTCGGAAAAACGACCTCGTCAGCGGCGACCCTTCAGACAGCAGGGCAGTGGCCTCTTCAGGTTGTTGGCTCAGAGAGGCTATGGCTCCGACACAGAAGCTCGGGTTGCTCAGCCAGTCTAATTCTGCACAAGCAAAAGGGCAGGAAAAAAAGATCAGTGAAATTAGCTCAATGTGATTTTGGAAGCGGGAAATCCACCTTACCAGCTGACACCCTAATTCCCGGCCAGGGTCAGCCAGACGGTCCGCAGAAGCCGAAGGGAATCTGTGAGATTTTTACTCCACAGGGCACGGGGCTTTAACATACTCGAAAATATTTAAGACTGAAATCCTCTTGCGCAATCAGGCTGCGGCTTCGGCAAAAGCCAACACAGCAAGTGTGGCTTAAAAAGCAACACGGCTTCCCAGATTCCATACACTCTGGGGAGCAGGGATGTGTCCAAAGCACTAGGGTTTAATAACCTCAAATCTGATGCAAACGATTCCAAAAAGCTTAAAAATCAAATCATGCACAAAAGCTCTCCATGTTTAATATTGCTAAAAAAGATTAAGATATCTTTCTTCAAAATATATTTCGTTCTCAGTAACTTAACATAAGCCTTTCCTTATATCAGCACTCCTCTTTGAAAATAAAAACACGGGGTATCAACTTTGCTAACAGTAAAATGACATAAAATGTTAATAACGATTATCTCCGGGTGGTGAGATTAAATGTCCAAAATGTTTCTTCTTTCTGCTTATCCATTAATTCCTAACTCCTCTGGAATGAACTCTTTCTAAATTACTTATTTTCTAACCTTTTAGGAGTCTTAACTGTCAGGGAAAGGAAAAAGCCATGGGATGGTGGATGGTGGTAGCAAGGGGGCCCCAGGAGGGGTTTGGATGTGGTCCTGTTTTGTTCTAAGATAAGGGCCACGGCACCCATGACATGGATGAAGCTGGAAGACAGAAGGGTAACTGCACTTCTTAACGGTCATACTGGGATATAATCTAAATACCATAAGGTTCAGCCATTTAAAATGTACAACCATTGGTTTTTAGTATATTTAGAATTGTACAGGACTCCTAGCTGGCTCGGTCGGTGGAGTATGCGACTGTTGATCTTGAAGTCATGAGTTCAAGCCCCACGTGGGGCACAGAATTTACTTAAAAACAAACAAACAAACAACAGAATTGTGCAACTGTCACCGTGAAATAATCTTGGAGCATTTTCACCATCCCCAAAGGAAACCCCATACCTATTCTCAGTTACCATCACTCATTGCCGGCTCCCCCACCCCAGGCAACCACTTATCTGTCTCCCCAGATTCGCCAGTTTGGGACACTGAATATAAATGAGATCATACAATTCAGTCTTTTGTAACTGGCTTCTTTCACTCGGCATGATGTGTCCAAGGTTCATCCGTGCTGTAGCATGTACCCGTGCTCCATTCCTTCTTGTTGCCAAATAACATGCCATTGTATGGATAGCCCACATTTTGTCCATTCATCGGCCGGTGGACCCTTGGGCCTCATTTTGGTTATTATGAACAATGCTGCTGTGAACATTCATGTATAAGTTTTTATATGGACGTATGTTTTCACTGCTCTTGGCTAGACATCCAGGAGAAACACTGGGTCATGTTCGGCATTTTAAGGAAATGCCAGACTGTTTTTCCAAACTGGCTACACCCCTTTACATTCCCAATAACAGCATATAAAGATTCTGACTTCTCCAAATCCTTGGCAACTTGTTAGTGTCTGTGTTGCAGATTACTGGGTTGTCCTACCGGGTGTGATGTCTCTTCTCACTGTGTTTTTGGTTTCCACTTCCCTGGTCACTAATGGTGTGAAGCACCTTTTCATGTGTTTATTGGTCATTCATATTTGAACAGTAATAGTCAGATCCTCTGCCCATTTCTTAATTGGGTTGCCTTTTTAGAATTGTGCTGGAAGGGGGCTTTACATGTTCTGTTTTAGTCCCTGATGATTCCTGCATCCTAGTGAGGAGGAGACGCTGAAACGTGTGCTCCGTGATGACAGATACTTTGGTGGACTCCCTGTTGTATCCGTGAGCAACGCCTGGCTTGGGTCAGGAAGAGTTCAATAAATATTTGTGGAAACGAGGGGAGGGAGGGAGGCAGGCAGGAAAATGCCTAAGGAGGAAAGGTACATTAAAAGAAAAGGGAGGGGAGCCTGGGTGGCTCAGTTGAGTGCCCAACTCTTGATTTTGGCTCAGGTCATGATCTCAGAGTCATGGGATGGAGCCCAGTGCTCAGTAGGGAGTCTCCCTGAGATTCTCTCTCCCTCTCCCTCTGCCCTACCCAACCCTCCCCACCCCATGCTCATGTGCACACACGCACATACACATGCTTTCTCTCTCAAATAAATCTTAAAAAAAAAAGGGAAAAAGGAAAGAAGAGAGGGATTCTAACTCATTAAGTGCCTACTGCAGGCCAAACACCAGGTAAAGCACTTTACATCCCTACCCCCCTTTTAAGCACCAAAACCCTCCTCCATGGGAGGTATTATGATCTCCACTGTATAGAAGAGGAGACTAAGGCTCAAAGGAATTTAGCAATTTGTAAGGTCATACCCAGTGAGAGCTAAACAACTGTTCAGGCCATCTTTCTTCCACTGTCTTTGTCTTTCTGAGGTTGGCTCCCTTCCCTTGGGTCTAATTCCTAGCAAGAGGTATGTGACAATGGTTCCTACTGCTCAGAGATCATGATTATTTCCACAATAATTGGATTTTCTCATGAACAAAGGAAAAGTGAGAAAAGATGGAACAAACAATATGCAAGGAGAGGTGCTCTCAAACGATTCCAGTATACTTTTCCATAAACACTCTGGATAGTGAGGACAGCTTGGAGGAAATATAAGGAAACCCAGATGTCAAAACAACAAAGTGTGGGACTCTCAGGAGTCCTTCAGAAAGTACAAGAACAAGGGTTTTTAAGGAAGCAATTAAGACTTTGCCATGAGACCCAGTGTGGAAAAAGAGTAGTGTATACAGAACTAAAACGCTTAGAGTTCCAACCCAAATCATCACTGACCTTCTCTGTGACCTTCATCTCAATCAAATGACCTTTTGTTAGAGCAGAGGGTATTTGCACCTGACAAGAAGTTACTGCTGCTGCTTTTTCTCCCCCTGGTAGCACATGAGCAGTGAACATGGAGCGTCAGAAGTAACCATCATGGGATGATAGGCATGCAGGAATTTTGGAGATCATCTAGTCTAGAGATTTTAAAACTCTTCTTAGCCAAAGAAAACACCGTTCAAACAAAATCTTTCAGAGAAGCCCAATATGCAGAGGAGCAGAAGCGGGGCTGCTCCTGGGGGTCCGGAGGGAGGGGATGGCTCTGAGAAGGCTCTCCGGAAAACAGATGGACCACCACCCCCTCGATCACAGATCAATAGCAGGAGGCCCAAAGAAGTTCGGTGATGGGCGGGCCAAGGGCACACACCTGAACCCGGACCTGTGCCCTCCGTCCAGCCTCTCCACCACACTATGGTGCTACTCTTCACTCCCTCAACTAAGGCGCTGGCTTTCCTGAAGTCTCCCTGCACCTGGTACACCGGGCTATCATGGCAATGTCCACGTCATAATCTCATTATCTGCATGGCAGTCTTCCTACTTTATTCTAAGGCAAAGGTCAACAACTCAAATTCTCATAGGGACCAGAGTAGTAATGATTATTCTGACACTGTAGGGAGTCAGAGTGGAAAAAAGAAAAAGACAAAGAAAAATATTTTGCCAGCCAAACAAATACAGCAAATTGCTTCACCATTCTTGCAGCCAAGTTTCCAGCTCACCTACCCTCCTCCTATTCCTTCCTTTCTAAACTAAATGCAACATGAGGGCAGAGGTCACGACTACTCACTCCTGTATTCCCGACCCCTAGCACAGTGCCTTGGCACAAAGTAACTGGAATCAATAAATATTTTTGAATAAATAAAATGACTGAGGATCTGAGCCATAACTTCGTATCATTGTATCCCCAGCACCTAATTTACTAAACTGAAGGAATCTGAGATCAGCAAAAGCATACCATTATCTAGGTATAAATACAACTGTTTTCATTCTTCCAGTCTTCACTGTAAAGGGAGATTTAAGCATTAAAGAAAACAGTACTGAATACCTACTATGTGCCCAGGCACATCCCAGGCTTTGGGGGTAGTGTGAATAGGGCAGGCCAGGTCTCTGCTCATGTGGAATTTATACTGAATCATAACCTTAACAGTTTACATAGTACACGTAGATTATTAAATTGTGGTTACATGGAATCCTGGAGAACACTGTTTGAGATTAAAGGATACTTTATTAATCAGACTGCAAAGTTTTTTTTTTTCTATATTTACCTACATGCTCACACGATCTATAAGTCCCTTTGATAGAAATCAAATATGTATTTAGATCATTGTGTCAATACCAAGCAGGACGTAACATAGTACAGAGAGGACGAGCAGGATACAACATGCCTAGGGTTTAGATAGAGAAGGTGACTGGCTGACAAACCTTTTGTCCGTCAGGTTAGTAAATAACCACAGGTTGAACCTGCCTGGAAATGAGCACTCGGCTACACACACACACACACACACACACACACCCACCCCTAAGAAAGGAAGGGCAGAAGTATCAGGCAGAAAACCACTTTAGAACTCCCGCCTAACAAAAATCAGGTAGATATCTGGAAAAACCACAGCATGTGTAATTTTACAGAAAATTATATAGTGAATCATCTATAAGTTAACATGCTTTTTATAAGTTTATTATATCATGCTATTTCACCATCGATAGTGAAAATGCTTTAATTCAATTCCACTGGATAGAGGGATGAAGAAATCGCCATGAATCAGTTTAAATTAAAAAAATTTTTTTTGAATCGCAATTGGATAAAATATCCCAGTTCACCCCTTCCCCATTACCATTACAACAAAATAGCACTGATTACTGGTTTCTGTGAACTCCGGAGAGCACCACCCCTCCAGGAATAATTCAAAAGATATGTCTAAGGTTGAGTGTAATCAATTAGCATATGTATTAGAGAAGGGAATTGTTCCTTTAATAAGAGCAAGCCAAGCCCTTCATTTTGATCGAAATCTTATTTTCTGACAAGGAAACTGAGCGCACAAACATTTGTACAGAAAGCATCAGCAAACGTGACTAAGAACTGCTTTTAAGATGGTGATTACAGAGTACCCAGCCAAAGTCAGCCTCTCTACGGTGTTAACCTACAATTTGAAGAGACCCAGGGATCCCAAAAGTAATGTTTAAACAGTCCAAACCCCAACGTTCTAATATTACAGTGTGATTTAGAACACAAGTTTCCGAGCCACAAGGACCTGTGTTCAAATACTGGCTTTACTGTTTACTGGTTGTGCAACTCTTAACAAAATACTCAATCTCAGGGTCTCTTTCTTTTCTTTCACTCAGCATGTTTTTGGTTTTTTTCTTACTGAAAGCCAGGCACTGTTCTAGGAGCTAGGAACACACAGCAAATAAGACAAACCCAAACTGACCCTAGGGCACTGAGACACTGGCAGTCACTTACACGCAATGTGACAGACGTCAAGATAAAGAAAATGCACAGGGTCTATGAGAGCACATCACCCTAACCAGGTATGGGTCAGAGGAAGCTGCCTGGGAGAACGTCTCGGTTAAGACCTCAAGGACAAGGGGTGAGGCTAATCTGCTCCTAGGGAGAGTCTAGGCAGAAGAAACGGCTGGTACAAAGGTTTGAAAGTGGAAAAGCAGGGCTCTGGAAAACAGCAGGAAGCTGTTATGTCTGGACCACAGGGAGGGAGAGCAAGTAGGGGCAGAATGAAGCTGGAGAGTGTGGGCTTACCTTAAGAGCAACAGACAGACACTCAAGAGCTCTGAACAAGAGAGACCAAGTCAGATCTAGGATTCCGAAGACCAGCAGCGAAGAGTAGTATTCAAGGGCACACGTTCTGAAGCTGAATTGCCTGAGCTCAGATCCTAGTTCTGAGGCCCACCAGCCACGTGACCACACACAGGTTACTTATCCGCTCTGTGACTCCACTTCCTCCTCCTCAAAAATGCAAACAGGGGTGCCTGGGTGGCTCTTGGTTAAGCATCTGCCTTTGGTGCAGGTCATGATCCCAGAGTCCTGGGATCGAGCCCCCCATCAGGCTCTCTGCTCAGCGGGGAGCCTGCTTCTCCTCTCCCTCTGCCTGCCATTCCCCTGGTTTGTGTTTTCTCTTTCTCTTTCTCTCTCTCTCTCTCTCTCCCCCCCGCCAAAATAAATAAATAAAATCTTAAAAAAGAAAAAAATGCAGATAATAGTACCAACTTCATAGGTTTATGATTCAGTGAGTTAAAATGTGTAAAGCATTGGGATGCCTGGGTGGCACAACAGTTAAGCGTCTGCCTTCAGCTCAGGGCGTGATCCCGGCGTTATGGGATCGAGCCCCACGTCAGGCTCCTCCGCTATGAGCCTGTCTTCCTCTCCCACTCCCCCCTGCTTGTGTTCCCTCTCTCGCTGGCTGTCTCTATCTCTGTCGAATAAATAAATAAAATCTTTTTTAAAAAAAATTTGTAAAGCATTTATACCAGTGAACGGCACGTGGTGTTTTTAGATAAATGTACTTTAACATTCCACCTACAGTGTGGAGAGTGGTTCAGGGAGTGAAGGTGGGACTGAAGACGGCGAGACTGTTTAAGAGGCTGTGGTCCATCCAGAGGGTGATGATGGGCAAAACTGGGAAGTGGCAGTAAAAACAGGGGTAAACTAATGAATTTAAGAGTTAACTGGCTCAACAAAACATGAGCAAACTGAACTCAACAGTACATTAAAAGGATCCTACACCATGATCAGTGGGATTTATTCCAGGGTTGGTTCACAATCCACAAATCAATCAACATGATACACATTAACAAAATAAAGGATAAAAATCATACCACCTCAATACATGCAGAAAAGGCATTTGACAAAGTTCAATATCCATTCATGATAAAAACTCCCAGCAAAGTGGGTATAAAGAGAATATACCTCAACATAATAAAGGCCATACAGGACAAATGCACAGCCAGTATTATACTCAATGGTGAAAAACTGAAAGCCCTTTCTCTGAGATCAGGAGTAAGCCAAGGATGCCCACTCTTGCCACTTTAATTCAACACAGTACTAGAAGTCCTGGCCACAGCAACCAGACGAGGAATAAAAGGCATCCAAATTAGTAAAAGAATAAGTAAAATCGTCACTGCTTGGAGATGACATGATACTATATACAGAAAACCCTAATGACTCCACAAAAAAACTTTTAGAATAAATGAATTTGGTAAAATTGCAGGATACAAAAATATAAAGAAATCTCATGTGTTTCCATACACTAATCACAAACTATCAGAAAGAGAAAGTAAGAAAACAATCCCATCTACAACTGCATCAGAAATAAGATACCAGGAATAAATTTAACCGAGGAAGTGAAAGACTGGCACTCCAAAAACTGTAATACATTGAGGAAAGAAACTGAGGATGACACAAATAAATGGTATAAAAGATATACTATGCTCATGTACTAGAAGAATTAATATTGTTAACATGTCCATATTACCCAAAGCAATCTACAAGATCCAATGCAATCCCTATCAAAATACCAATGGCATTTTTCACATAACTAAAACAAAGTAATCCTAAAATTTGTATGAACCACAAAAGCCAAAGCAATCTTTTTTTTTTTAAAGATTTTATTTATTTATTTGACAGAGATAGAGACAGCCAGCGAGAGAGGGAACACAAGCAGGGGGAGTGGGAGAGAAAGAAACAGGCTCATAGCAGAGGAGCCTGATGTGGGGCCCGATCCCATAATGCTGGGATCACACCCTGAGCCGAAGGCAGATGCTTAACCGCTATGCCACCAAGGCGCCCCGAGACAAAGCTATCTTGAGAAAGAAAAACAAAGATGGAAGTATCACACTCCCATATTTCAAATTATACTTCAAAGCTATAATAACCAAAACAGTACGGTACTGGCACAAGAACAGACACGTAGATCAATGAGACAGAATAAAGAGTCTAGAAATAAATCCACATTTATATGCTCATTTAATCTACAACAAAGGAGCCAAGAACAGTCAATGAGGAAAAGACAGTCTCTTCAATAAATGGTTGGGAAAACTGGATAGCTACATGCAAAAGCATGAAACTGGGTCACTGTCTTACCATACACAAAATAAATTCAAAATGGGTTAAACACTTAAATGTAAGAAATGAAACCACAAAGTTCCTAAAAGAAAACGTAGGCACTAAACTCTTGGACATCAGTCTTAGCAATATTTCTCTGGACCTGTCTCATCAGGCACGGGCAACAAAAGCAAAAATAAACAACTGGCACTACCTCAAACTAAAAACCTTTTGCTCAGCAAAGGAAACCATCCAAAAACCAAAAAGGAAACCTACTGAATGGGAGAAGATATTTGCAAATGATATATTTAATAAGGTGTTAGTATCCAAGGTACATAAAGAACTCATACAACTCAATACCCATAAGACAATCCAATTAAAAACTGAGCAGAGGACCTAAACAGACATTTCTCCAAAGACATACAGATGGCCAACTGACATGTGAAAAGATGGTCAACACCACTCACCATCGGGGAAATGCAAACCAAAACCACAATGAGCTATCACCTCATGCCTGCTGGAACGGCTAAAATCAAAACAAGAAATAAGTGTTGGCGAGGATGTGGAGAAAAAAAAAAAAAACAACCCTTGTGCACTGTTGGTGGGAATGCAAACTGGTACAGCCACTGTGGAAAGCAGTACGGAGGCTCCTCAAAAAATAAAAAATATAAATACCGTATGATCCAGCAATGCCACTTCTGGGTATTTATTCTAAGACAATGAAAACACTAACGCAAAACAGTATACGCACCTCTATATCCACGGCAGCATTATTTACAAGAGCCAAGGTATGAAAGCACTTAAACGTCCCATCAACAGATGAGAAGATAAAAATGTAGTGTGTGGGGCACCTGGGCGGCTCAGTCGGTGAAGCCTCTGCCTTCAGCTCAGGTCATGATCTCAGGGTCCTGGGATCAAGTCCCACGTCAAGCTCCCTGCTTAGCAGGAAGCCTGCTTCTCCCTCTCCTCCCTGCTCATGCTCTCACTCTCTCACATGAAAAGATGCTCAACATCACGCCTCGTCAGGGCAATGCAAATCAAAACCACAATGACAGATCACCTCACACCTGTCAGAATGGCTAAAATCAAAAAAGGCAAGAAATAACAAGTGTTGGCAAGGATGTGGAAAAAGGGAACATCTGTGCACGGTCGGTGGGAATGCAAACTGGTACAACTACTACGGAAAACAGTATGAAGATTCCTCAAAAAATTAAAAACAGAAATACCATATGATTCAACAATTCTACTCCTGGGTATTTACCTCCCCAAAATCGAAAAGATATCTGCATCCCTATGTTTCCCACAGCATTATTTACAATAGCCAAGATATGGAAGCAGCCCAAGTGTCCATCAATAGATGAATCAGTAAAAAAGATGTGATATGTATATAAAAATATAAATAATATGGAATATTACTCAGCCAAAAAAGGATGGTTATCTTGCCATTTGTGATAACATAAATGAATGGACCTAAAAGGGTATTATGCTAAGAGAAGTCAGAGAAACAAAAATACCACACGACTTCACTTATAGGTAGAACCTACGAAACAACTGAATAAACCAACAGCAGGATCGTTTATAAATACAAAGAATTGATGGGCTGCCGGGGGATGGGCAAAATGGGTGAAGAGGAGCGGGAGACACAGGCTTCCACGGATGTAATGAATAAATCACAGGAATAAAAGGCACAGCATAGGGAATAGTCAATGATATTGTAATAGTGGAGTGTGGTGACAGATGATGGCTATGCATGGAGTACACACAGCACAAGGTACAAAGTTGTTCAATCACTATGTTGTACACCTGAAACTAATGTAACGTGTTAAAAGAAGTACAGTAAGGGGAGAAGAATGGAAACAATTTAAATGTTCGTAATAGGGAACTGTCTGAATAAACCAATGACATCACATGATGGGAGTTCTGTGTATCAGTCAAAAGAAATGAGGAAGATAGCATACCATAGAGTGCACAGGCTATAGAGTTATCTCTGGGATTTCAGCTAAAATGCAAAATACGTGGGGCACTTTTTTTTTTTAAGATTTTTTTTTTAAATTTATTTAACAGAGATAGAGACAGCCAGCAAGACAGGGAACACAAGCAGGGGGAGTGGGAGAGGAAGAAGCAGGCTCACAGCAGAAGAGCCTGATGTGGGGCCCGATCCCAGAACGCCGGGATCACGCCCTGAGCTGAAGGCAGACGCTTAACAGCTGTGCCACCCAGGCGCCCCAGGTGGGGCACTTTTAATTTCAGCTCAGGCCGTGATCTCAGGGTCAGGAGATCAAGCCCCGTCTGGCTCTGCACTCAGCTGGGAGTCTGTTTAAGATTATCTCTCTCTGGGGCACCTGGGTGGCTCAGTCAGTTAAGCATCTGACTTCAGCCCAGGTCATGACCTCAGGGTCCTAACTGAGCCCTACACCCAGCTCCTCACTCAGTGGGAAGTCTGCTTGGCCCTCTGCCCCTCCCCTGCTCAAACTCGCTCTGCCTGCCTCTCTCTCTCAAATACATAAAATCTTAAAAAAAAAAAAAAGAAAAGATTCTCCCTCTGACCCCCCTCACGCTCTCTCTCTCTAAAATAAATAAATCCTTCAAAAATAAAATTAAAAAATTTTAAAAATGCAGAACAGTGGGGCTCGTGGGTGGCTCAGGTGGTTAAGTGTCCGACTCTCGATTTCAGCTCAGGTCATGGTCTCAGGGTCCTGAGATAGAGCCCCACATTGGGCTCTGTGCTCAGCAGGGAGTCCGCTTCAGAATTCTCTCTCCCTCTGCCCCTCCCCCTGCTTGCTCCAGCTCTCTCTCAAATAAAGAAGTCTTTAAAAAAAATAAAATAAAATGCAGAACAGTATGCATTTAAGAAAGAGAAAGAAATGTAGTTACTCGGGGGGCGCCTGGGTGGCACGGCGGTTAAGCGTCTGCCTTCGGATCAGGGCGTGATCCCGGCGTTATGGGATCGAGCCCCATATCAGGATCCTCCGATATGAGCCTGCTTCTTCCTCTCCCACTCCCCCTGCTTGTGTTCCCTCTCTCGCTGGCTGTCTCTATCTCTGTCCCATAAATAAATAAAATCTTTAAAAAAAAAAAAAAAAAGAAATGTAGTTACTCATATTAAGGGAGAAAAAAGTGGAAGGCTGTCATCGACTAATCAAAATTCTAACCCACAGAGAAAGGAAAGTAACAGGCTGGAGGAACAGAAAGGAAAGCCTTTACCTGGTTTACATTTTCAACCTTAGAACCATGCAAATGTTTCATAACACTATAAAACAGGGTCAATTCAAAAAGAAGAAAAAAGCAGCCCCTAAAAATTGAAAATATACGTAACTGTATGTCAAACTGCTGACAAGACCACACAGATTATTATTTCAAGTGACTTTAAAACAGTCATTTGATGATCTATCTGCTGCAGGATACGACGTAAGGACAAAAAGAACCACAAAAAAAATACTAAACTATTTAGTATTCATCATATTGCTACTGTTATTTTGAACATATACACAATGGTACTGGTGGTATTAGGAATTAAGATTTTTTTTTTAAGATGTTATTTTTAAGTAATCTCCACATTCAACATAGGACTTGAACTTACAACCCCAAGATCAAGAGTCATAGGCTCCACTCACTGAGCCAGCCAGGTGCACCAGGAACTAAGATTTTTAGCATAAGAGGAAAGAAATATATTAAATTATAAATGTACATATAAATTACAAATTAAATTATAAAAAGAAATTAAATAAAAATCTCACAATCTTAAATTTGACCTGGAAATATCACGAATTCATGATGTATTTCTCTCTTCCTGGTTTTGACCACTCGAAGTGTCTAGAAGTAATGACAACCCAGTGCAATTAGTACTCCTGACACCAGCTTGTGGTTTTAACCTTCCCACACCATCTTCCACTAAAACAAACCATGGTTTTTAGAGAAACAGCCAATTCCAAGCCCTAACGGAGCATGTAAGTGATGAGCTCTGGCCACCTTTTAGGCCAGAAAACAAGGAAGCAATGAAGACATCTGGGTAACATCAAAAGGACACACACCAAACTTAATCAGACTCCCAAGAGCCACAGATGGGACAATTCGGGCATTAGAAAAATAGTATCTGCAATGGATTGAAATACAAGTGTTAAAAATTCGAGAGTTCATAATGAGAAGGGAGACCTCTAGAAGCTGCAGGGAACCCCAACTCATTTTCTGAACTCAGACAAAGGGAAAGAATCAACCATTCACCCTGTCTTTTCTGCCTGAATTCTATTTCAGGGTACCCCAATAGTGTTGACAGAAAGTTTATAGAATAATTGATGCTGATATAGGAGGAAAGTTAAAATTAGAAAAAAACCATTTTGTGACCCCAATGAAATAATGACTCTAAGCAATAGTCATAAATGACTGCAAAGATCATTAGGTGAAAGATTGATGGGCAGCTTCGTAATGGAGGAGTCAGGGCTGACCATGAAATCACTGATCAATCTTAACATTTCCAAAAAAAAACTAGACAGCACATCCTCCTGACTTGAGTCAACAGCAAATACCCTGACGAGGTATTTTCAATTTAAAAAATTACACCTGAATCTAATTAAGTTTCTAGCTCTAATTGCTAGCTCACAGGAAATACTGGGATAGAGAAGCATGCTAAATGTCACCAGGAGGATCTGGTGGGAAATGTCTACAGGACAAATGACCCATTTTCCTCAACAAATATATCACAAGGGGAAATGGAGGGGAAGGAGAAACTGTTTCATATGAGACCTAAGAGATGTATCCACAAAATACAATGTTGTATCCTTTTGGGATCCTGACCTGAAGCAGCATTAAGAGGCCAATTTTGAGACAACTTGGAAAATTTGAACACGGACTAGAAATTAGATGATATTAAAGAATTATAGTTAATTTCATTGAGTGATAATGTTTAAATTTTCAAAAATACAGTGCTTCATAAAAAACTCTTCCACAAACATTATCCCGCCATTGAATACCCAGAAAATGTCCGATAAATACTGGTTAAGATAAATGACAAGGGCGACACTCCCCTGTAAACTTTCCATTTCACCCCACCCAAATAAAGGATAAACCCCCGGCCTGTTACTCAAGTCACTACCCTCCCTCACCACCAGTCCCAACAGTATTTCCCAAGGCTTTCCCTTTACGCCTCTAGATTTCCAGACAAACTGGACTATTTACAATTTTCTTTTTTTTTTTTTTTTAAGATTTTATTTATTTATGTGACAGAGACAGCCAGCGAGAGAGGGAACACAGCAGGGGAGAGGGAGAGGAAGAATCAGGCTCCCAGCGGAGGAGCCCGATGTGGGACTGGATCCCAGAACGCCGGGATCACGCCCTGAGCCGAAGGCAGACGCCTAACGACTGTGCTACCCAGGCGCCCCTATTTACAATTTTCTGCACAGTCACATGATTTCTTCCCTGTATGTCTCTGAAGGCCTTGGAATGCCCTTCCACTATCTCCATCTGTCTAAAGCCTATCCTCTTCAAGACCCATCACCAAAGTTATCTCCTAAATAAACCTACTTTGAACCTCCCACCAGAAGTCAGTATTCCTGTAGTTCACCCGTGACATCTATAACATCTTACCTTTTGTTATTTTTTAAAAATACCTATTGATGTAGGGAAGACGTCAAGAGTTCGAAGCTGAGGGCCAAGAAAGAATTCTTGCAATGCCTTTCGTGCAAAAAGGTGGTTTTATTAAAGCACAGGGACAGGACCCATGGGCAGAAAGAGCTGCACTAGGGTCACGAGGAGTGGCCCATTATGTACTTTCAAGTTGGGAGAGGGTTAGGGATAGCCTAAGTCTCTAAGGAATTTTGGAAGCAAGGTTTCCAGGACCTTTTGCCCTTTAGCAAAGTATTAACATTGAGGCAGCTGAGTTCCTAAAGGATTTTCACTCTGCCTGTTTTAAGGACTTGTCAACGGGCTGTAGATGGTAAGGAAATTTAATAATTTTTCTTCTGCCTTTGTTTCCCACATCGCCTATTATTAGTCTGTATATTCAGCACTCATTGAACATCTATATTCTGGACCTGTGCTCAGATCTCAGTATGCTACAACGTATAGACATTGTCCCTGAACACATGGAGGTCACAGTCTAGTAAAGGATAACCAAAACTTGCAGTAATTATATAAGAAATTACTCAAAATTATGAAGAACATCATCAGAAAAGAAGTGTAGGAACTGTGAGAGGATATAACAGAGGTGCCAGACACAACTGGATTCTGCCACGTAAGTTCTGATCTAGGGTTAATTACTTTAAATGACAATTCCCTGTCTCAATTTTTTAATAATGCAGATCTCCTGGGGATGTTTAAGGCTAAATACAGTATGTAATGCCATCACCTGGGGACCCTCAATAACAGTTCTGATTCCCAGCATCTGTGCCCCTCTGGAGAGAAACTGTGATTAGGCTCTGGATCCTAATCCCTAGCTTTAGGTCTGCCCAAAGCTATGAACCCACTAAACCGTTCAGAAATAAGTAAAACGGGAAAGAAAGAGACATGTAGTAAGAACACCCAGCATTTGGATCAGGAATCTCCTTGAATTGTGGAGTACTATAATCTCCGTTTCACAGGTGAAGTAACTGAGGCTCAGAGCAAGAATGGGGTTCAACAGCATGACAATATCGAAGCCCCAGCCCCAGGGGCTCTCCCTCTCCGTCCATTGCTCTACAACTTAAAGCAGAAGCCAGGACGAGGCCAGGAGCCCTTCCCAGAAGCCTTTGCAACGCCGCGGAGAACTCTGGGATACAAATGGATAAACAAATCCAAGGCAAGGGCCGAGACCTAGGACCGAGAAACTCCGTTGTATGCCCGCCAAGTGCCTTCTCCGTCCTTTTTGTGTGCTTACCTTTCCTGGCGCTGCCGCTATTGGGAGCCTCACCAATGCCGGCAAACGCCGGGAACAGCGCCATGATCACAGGCCGCACTGCCGTTCCTCTCTACAGAAATGGCGCCGGCGAGCGGACGCCGGTAGTGAGGCCTTCGCGCTCGCGGTGCACTCTGGGAAGTGTGGTTTTTTGTTTTTGTTTTTTTTGTTTTTTTAATCCGCGCGCTCCCCGGGGCTTGACCGGGGGACTGGGCGGGGCGAGGAGGGGAAGGGAGGAGCGGGGCGGAGCCATTTTCCTGTAATTGATAACCGAAGGCTCGGTGAGAACCGGGAAAATGCAGAGACCCCGAAGTGGAATTGTTGAAAGTTGAAAGTAGCAGGAGCCGGGATCCTAGTTCGACTCCTGAACTCACACTATCGCTAACTGGGTCAAAGTAATCAAACTCTGTAAGCTTCAGTTTCCTCTTCTGCAAAATGTTCATAAGATTAAATGAGCATTTTAAGTAAGGTGCCTAATTGTTGAGCCTGACCCATGGGAAGCACTTGATAAAAGTTAGCTATTATGTGAGATGTGACTGCAGATCCAACTCAAAGCCACGTGAGATGACCGAACTTCAGTTTACCATGTAACACACCTAAGCGGGGGCCTGGGTGGCTCAGTCGGTTAAGCCGTTGCTTTCGGCTGAGGTCATGATCCCAGAGTCTGGGATCCTGTCCACGGGCTCCCTGCTCAGCAGGGAGTCTGCTTCTCCCTCTCCTGCTCCCCCTGCTTATGCACATGCTCTCGCTCTCTCTCTCTCTCTCTAGCTCTCCTCACTTAAACTCTTAAAAAAAAAAAACCAAAAAACTAAGCAATACAAAAGAACTAAGCAATACAAAAGAACCTATCAGGTTCAAAGGTCTTTGCTAGTTAGAGAACATATTTACCCACCCATGAGGTATTCTTGATTTAAAAAAAAAAAAGAAAGAATCTGAATCTAATCAAGCCTGCTACTAGAAATATAGGAGATAAAGAAAATTTAGAGTTCATACCACCTAGAAACATCAGCCAAAGCCAGAATGTGGGAAATTACAGAAAACAATCCAGTTTCTTCAAAAAAAATCCATGGCTTCAAGGGTACAGAAGATTGCAAGAGATTAAGACTTTTAGAGACATATCAACCAAATACAATATTTGGCCTTGTTATGATTCTGATTAGACATTGTAAAAACATCTTTTTGAAACAGATGGAGAAATAAGAGATGGACAGAGTATTAATAGATTGCATCAATTAATTCTTGTTAATTTGGTTAGATGAACCAATGGCACTAAAGTTACTTTTTGAAGTTCTTATAAGGGTGCCTTCCTGGCTCAGTCAGTAGGGCATGTGACTCTTGATCTTAGGGTTATAAGTTCAAGCCTCACACTGGACTTGGAGCATACTTCAAAAAAAAAATAATAAATAAAATAAAGCTTTTATACATTAGAGATACATACTCTAGTATTTGCAGGTGAAAATAGATAAGTGAAAATATATTTCTATGGATCCCAGGGAGTTCAAACATCTCTAGAGTTAAATAGAAAATATATTAGAAACCAAATAGTTACAAATCTAATCAAGGGACGGGTGGACTCAAGAAAGCTGCAGACCTTGTGTGAGTCCAAAATGAACACCCTTTATGCTTTGGAGACCTCTGAATATTGTTTATGAAAAGGAGAGGTATGATGGTAGGGGTAGCTCACCTTAAAAATTCAGGTTCTACCAATATCTCTGGCTCTAAGTTGCTTTCGTTAGTGGGGACAGCATCTGCCTCCTTAGCAGATCACTTCGCGTAGCTGAGATGGTGACAGTCTGGGCCAGTGCTTCATATTTTTCTATTCCAGGAAAACAAGTAATATGGAACGTTTGGGAGAATCAAAACCATAACGGCTCTGTAATCAGAAGGAATCTGGACATGTTAGATATTTTCTGTGCTACAAATGTGTAAGAGAATTTGGGTTTAGAGACCCTCCTTATAAGAACAATTTAAAGTGTATAATCGAGGGGTGCCTGGTTGGCTCAGTAGGAAAAGCATGTGACTCTTGATCTCAGAGTCATGAGTTTTAGCCTCACAGTGGGTGTGGAGATTACTAAAAAAATAAGTAACTTTTAAAAAATACAAAAGAGGCGCCTGGGTGGGTCAGTCGGTTAAGTGTCCGCCTTCGTCTCAGGTCATGTTCCCAGGGTCCTGGGCTCAGAGCCCCACATCAGTCTCCCTGCTCCACGGAGAGTCTGCTACTCCCTCTCCCTTGGGCCCTCCCCCTGCCTGTGCTCTGTCTCACTCTTTCTCAAATAAATAAATATCTTTAAAAAACTAAAATAAAATAATAAAATGGATAATTGAGTAACTGATATAAAACTCTGATTTTAGTTGAAATAAGTTTAGGCCGAGTATCAGAACATCAAAGAGAATTTAAAGCTTACGATATGTGCAAGTATAATTGTTTAGCTTTATAAAAATTAATGTTTGACAGGTATTGAAGTACATGAAAAATAATGTGTACACGTACAATTTGGCCTTCTATGGTGAAATGTTGAAATGTTCTATAATACAGAATTTTTAAACTAAAAATTAAAAAGCTTACTTTTTAAAGAAGCATAACAATTAAAGGGAACAAACTACTGATACATACAACAATATGAATGAATCTCAAAATCTGTACGCTGGGTAAAAACAGGCAGACAGACATGTACGAGAGTACTTACCATATGGTTCTATTTATACAAAATTCTAGGAAATGCAAATTAATATATAGTAACAGAGAGCAGATCAGTGGTTGCCTAGGGCTGTGGGAGCAGAGGGAGGGATATTCTATGGGAGTCATGCAGAATCTCAGGGGGTGATAGAAATGTTCCATATCTTGATTGTGGTGGTGGTGGTTTCACAGAAGTGTAACCACCACCTGGTTTTTTAAAAGCTTAAGAACACAAGGTTTTGAATTTGTTGTTTTAATAAATTAAACAGTAACCTTTTAAACCAGCAGTCAGCAAACTTTTTCTGAAAAGAGTCACAGAGCAAATATTTTAGACTTAGCAGGACATATGGTCTCTGTGGCAACTACATTGAAATCTGAATTTCATACAATTTTCACATGTCACAAAATATTCTTCTTCTTTCTATTTTTTCCAACATCTATAAATGTAAAAACTATTCTTCACCCATGGGCCATACAAATCAGCAGTGGGTCAATTTGACCCATGGCCACAGTTTGCTGGATCCTTGCAAACTCTGTTATCATTAAAACTGAAAGTAAATTTTGACTAGTCTTTTCTGCATAGTAAAACCCACCCCAGAGTACATGGAAACAGCTCACTTTAACTGTTAGTAGTATTATTGTTCTTGTTATTGTTATTATTTCACTCTACAGATTTTAGGTATTTCCAGTGCCTATGGCAGGGATTTCTTACAATAAACCAAAAATGGTTTCAAAGTATGATTGAACTTTGTATGGAGTTTGACTAAAAAATGAGAATGTACTTCCCAACCACCTGTCCTTCTAGTCTTTGTGGCAGAGATTACTCCCTCTAGAGCACCTACCTTGCTTTCTAGCGTGTTCTCGTTTAGCCCATATTGGCCCATTGATCTTGATCATCTCCAGACATCGATGGGAGTAAATCTTTTCTCTGAAGCTGGGAGGAGGAGAAGATACGTGAAGGCAGAGGGGGGAGATGGTGCAGGAGAGATCTGTGAAAAGGGGCTCTGTTTTAGTTACAGGAGTTGGGTGAGAGATATTGTTCAGCTAGATCTCAGCAGAGTAGGCAGCCAGTTTGGCCATGACGAATGAAAAAGATGTGGGCATGAGTCGATTACCGAAAACTATAGAAAACAGCCTTCAAGCAATGTCATGGGAGACACAATATGAAGAAAAGGACTGCCAAGAGGCAGTGAGACACTAAGTATGTAGGTGCTTAGTACTTGTTTCTTGGCAAAATAACACCTCCATAATTCCCATTTACTTTTGGACAAGGATATCACAGAGAAAGGAATAGGTAGTGGACACCTTTTGTTTTGCTGAAGGAGCAGCCTCTTTCCTGAATCCAGGAGGTGGTGGTGGTCGTGTGAGTACAACGGGGTTCAGCTGTCCTGGCCCCATCCGCGTGTTCCCGGTAGGTATGTGACCTGACTTGGTCAAGTCTTCAGTAGATAGGTGCTCAACCCAGTTCTGACCCAAGCCAGGCCAAGCAAAGTTCTTCTTCAGGGATTTGGGAACTAGAGCTGAGAAGAGAAATTGACCTCTGTGTTTCTGGACTGCAAGGTGTAATAGCCCAGGAGCTGGGGGGGCAGAGGAAACATGCCTGTCAAGAGAGAAAGATGAAAGCAGATGTGAGTTGGAGAAGAGAGTCCCAGGGATTCGGGAACGCTCATTCCAGTTGTCCCAGGAGCCTCACAGCTATGCTTGGATTCTGGGAAACAACCCCATATCCTTATAATACACTTCCCACTTCAGTTAAACAGATTCAAGTTGACTTTCTGTCATTTACAACCAAGAGTTCTAAGTAATACAGAATGAGTGAGTGGGTGACACCAACCATTTCCACCCTCAAGGTTGTAATCCCACCGTTCTGGAGGTGTTCCAATTAGTTTCAGCGATGAATGAGTCTTTTAAACTGGTTTACCAAAACGTGTAAGAGCAAACTCTTTTCGTCTTAAGAAGGAAGGAATCCTCACTCACTGACTCAGGCGAACTGGAGAGACAGGTCTATCAACTCATTCGATCTCAAGGAGTTTTCTGGTGGTCCCTATAAAGCAAAAGAAAGGAAATGTGACTTTGGAAACCAGAGATATCAGCAAAGAAATAAAAGAGCCTGAGCCCCTTTATTGGTGTGATGTGCTTTCCATTTTGCTGTTAGTGTTGTTGCTGGCGGGAGAATGTCTTGGGTTGGAAATGCCTTAATATGTGGACACAATCTTAGGCAGTAGTTCTTCAATCACAGCTAAACTGGCCTCTTTGTGCCTAATCACAATTCACTTACTCAAAAAACTGTCCAAAATGTGTGAGTTTTCGAGAATCGTGCAGAAATTAGAAAAGGATGTCAGCAACAGGGTTTGATAATGATGTCACTGTTTAGAATACTCCTTAGAAGGAACCTCACTCATGTTTACTCTCCCATAAGGAGGGCTTTGTGGTCCGACTCAAGGCCTTGCCTAAGAACCTTGGGGAAAAAGTGATTTTTTTTTTAAAGTAAGCTCTACGCCCAATGTGGGACTTGAACTCACAACCCCAAGATCAAGAGTCACATGCTCTACTGAAGAGCCAGTCAGGCACCCTGGGGGGGGAGTGATTTTCATCAGTTTCAAAAGGTTAAATGAATTTTCTTAGGTAGCTTGCTTTTTTTTATTTTTTTTTTTTAAGATTTTATTTACTTATTTGAGAAAGAGAGAAAGAGAGAGAGCGTGAGCAGCGGGAGTGATTTTCATCAGTTTCAAAAGGTTAAATGAATTTTCTTAGGTAGCTTGCTTTTTTTTATTTTTTTTTTTTTAAGATTTTATTTACTTATTTGAGAAAGAGAGAAAGAGAGAGAGGGTGAGCAGCGGGAGGGGCAAAGCAGACTCCCCACTGAGCAGGGAGCCCAGCCTGATGCAGGACTCAATTCCAGGACCCTGGGATCATGACCTGAGCTGCCAAAGGCAGACATTTAACCAACTGAGCCCCCCAGGCGCTCCCACACCCCACTGTTTTTTGTTTTTGTTTTGAGAGAAAGAGAGAGCTTGAGCAGGGGGGAAAGGGCAGAGGGAGAGGGACAGAGAATCTGAAGCAGGCTCCTTGCTCAGCGAGGAGCCTGATGCAGGGCTCAACCTTAAGACTCTGAGATCATGACTTGAGCCGAATTCGAGAGTCAGACGCTTAACGAATTGAGCCCCCCAGGCATCCCAGATCACTTACTCAAACTAGCACATCTTCCCAAAATGGCTTGAAAGGATTTTCAGCTTTTGTTGTCATAAGAGTTCTTCCAGAAAATGGCGTATGTTTTATAGTTATATTGTAATGAAAGAAATCAACAATAAGCCATCTATTTTTAAATAATTTTTAAATAAGCAAATAGTTAAATCCCCACTACTTAAGCTGTCTTTCTTTGGCTAAAAAAGTGACATTTTAAGAACAGCTTGGCCTCAATCTCCATTTATAAATTCCTTTATCTTGTTGACGTTTGTCTCTCTGGCCCGTGGTCGCGTATGTTTTAAGTGTGAGGCAGGACTGGCCAGTGTATCACCTCTCCCTTTTCTTCCCATCTACACCTCTCTTTTCACTGCTTCCTGTCACTGCCCAAAGGAGCAGAAGTATGGATTTTTCCCCCTGTAAATTTCCAGTTCCAGGTGAAAGTATCTAAATTATATTGGTTTCACCTTTTGCCCATCTATGCAGGAATGCAGAAGGAACTATGCTTTCCATTTTAAGCATGCAGTACATGCTTGATACAGAAAAAGTTTTAAATGCAGGGAAGTATGGAGAAAATGCAGAATAGTCACCCATATTTCCTTTGCCCAAAGACAAATACTATTTCAGAGTATTTCTTTTTTTTTTTTTTTAAGATTTTATTTATTTATTTGACAGAGATAGAGACAGCCAGAGAGAGGGAACACAAGCAGGGGAATGGGAGAGGAAGAAGCAGGCTCATAGCAGAAGAGCCTGATGTGGGGCTCGATCCCACAACGCCGGGATCACGCCCTGAGCCAAAGGCAGACGCTTAACCGCTGTGCCACCCAGGAGCCCCCAGAGTATTTCTACACGGGCCTTTCTTTCTTTTCTGGTGTCTTCATATGTGGGTATATTTTTTCCATCCTAGTTGTGATTACTTTTCCTCCTAATATTTCTATATAAGCATCTCTCAGTTTTACACAAATGCCATAAACATGTATTAGATGTAGACCACGTCGTCCAGTGAATGGAATCACAATATACTTAATCATTTCTATTTCTAGATATGTAGTAACCCTTGCTTGTGTCATCTCATTAATCATCCACCACTGACTAAGAGAGGTGGGTTTTGGGTTTTTTTTTTTAAGATTTATTTATTTGAGAGAGAGCGCTCGTGCGCGCGTGCACGAGTGGGGGCAGGGGCAGAGAGAGGGAGAATCTCAAGCAGACTCCCCGCTGAGCACAGAGCCTGAAGCAGAGCTCAACTCTGGACTCAGTTTCATGACCGTAAGACCATGGCCTGACCCAAAATCAAGAGCCAGATACTGAACCGAATGAGCCACCCAGGCGCCCCTCAAGAGGGGTGTTTATATGATGCCCGGACCTGGAGCTTGAGGAGTTGGGTGGCAAAATGGCAGTGAACATGAGGACACTTTCTAGAAAGACAAATGTAACTTCAAATTATAAAGACAAAGCTCCACAAAACCCGTATTCAGCAAAGTCACCATACTGCATGCCAACAGTACATACAGTCATAGCAACAAATAATTCTGGCGCTAGCAACGTTGGGGAGGTGGGGGTTAACGTTGCCTGGCTCTGCAGAAGTAAAGCTGGTCCCCCAGGTCTTGACAAATGATGACGCTCACTGGATAGACCAAGGAGAAAACCAGGGTAGGCTCGAGAAATAACATGTGCAGGAGCCCCAATGAGAAAACAGCCAGGGGTGTCTGAGGACCCTCAACCGGGGCTACGTGGCTGCTCTGAAGGGAGAGAGGCTTTGGCCAGGTCCTCACAAAGGATGTCACGTGATGTACAATAAAAAATTTGGTCCTGGTCCCAGGTACTTCCTCAGAGGCAAACACTAAATCCTTGGAATTTCGCAAGTGATTCTTTGTTATTCACTTTGGGCCCTTGACCACACCTGAGTTTATGCTAACAAGATGACTTGGGGTGTGGATAGGCTAGAAAGAACAACCATGCGATTAGAGGGCTGGGGCTTTGAGCCAGTTGATCTCCAGGGAGAGGAGGGGAGTGGAGGTTGAGTTCAATCGCGTGGCCAATGATGCCGTCAATCATGGCTACCTAATGAAACCCCAATAAAACGCCAGATACCAGTTCTTCGATGGACTTCCTGGTTGATGAACATGTCTGCGTGCTGGGAGGGTGGCGCGTCCTAACACCATGAAGACAGTGCACAGAAGCTCTACGAGCAGGATGCCCCAGACCTCACCTATGTGTCTCTTCATTTCGCTGGTCCTGATTTCTATCCTTCGGAGTAAAACTATAATCACAACTATAGCACTTTCCTGAGAGTTCTGTTGTAGCAAAGTATCATACCTTAGGTGGTTGAGGGGTCCCCTGAATTTGGTGCCAGTTGGTCAGGAGTGCGGCTTCCCCTGGGCACCCCTAAACTTGTGGCTGGCATCGAAAGTGAGAGCCGTCTTACCAGGCACGTAGCGCGTACCCTGTTCCAAGGTGCTAATTGCAGGTGATTTGCATAGGAAGCACAACCCGGGATTGCAGGAGGCCAAGGAATTTGAATCTTATTTTGAAAGATTTTAAGCAAGGGAATGTCAAATATCTGTGTCTTAGGAAAAAAACACTGTGGCAGTGTGAAGAATGGATTAGATGGGGAAGAGTATGAACGAGAGTGTTATGGATTGCTGGAAATCAGAAAGGATCAATAAACTAAGCCAGCACAGAGCAATCAATACGGAGGATGAATCACCAAATATCTCTGTACGGTAAGTGTGCGAAGCCTCAGATCAAAGAGCCGCATCCCCGGGGCTTGGTTTTGCAAGGGTGTGTCCAGCCTATGGTGGGATGGGGAGAGCAGTTGATTGGAAACATCACTGTCAATTATCAGCAAGCCAAAAGATTCGGATCCTAAAAAAAATAATAAAATAAAATAAAGAATGAAAAGATACGTTTTCCTTTTGAGTCTACCAGAAGAGTTTAAAGATTTAGAATAATACAGCAAATAATCAGGTACTAAACTCTCCCCCGCCCCCCCCCCCCCCCCCCCCCCCCCCCCCCGCCTCTAATTTAGCACATGGTCACATTTTCTTCCTTTTTCTTAAGTTGTTCTATTTATGCTCACTTGTTTTTAATTATAAATCAATGGCTCTTGAGATGGGGAGGAGGGGCAACTCTTCTCCCCAGGGGACATCTGGCAATGTCTGGAGATATTTTCTGTTGCTGCAGCTGGGGAGGGCTCCTGGCAGCTAGTGGATAAAAGCCTAGGATGCTGTTAGCATCCTACCATGCACAGGGCAGCCCCCACGGCAAAGAATTATCTGGCCCCAACTGTCAATAGTGCCCAGGCTGAAAACCCTTATTCAAATAGGAGAAATAAAATACTGTAGATAAAATTGAGGTCCCCGTGGATCTCTCCCCAAATCCAAACCCACTGCCCATCCACCCTCTCTCCAAAGGTAACCACTCTCCTGAATTAGGTAGAAGGGCTGAGGTTTGATCGTTGTATTTATTTTTCCAGTTTCTTTTTTAAAAGTTTTCCTAAAAATTTGTTTATTTGAGAAAGAGATAGCGAGAGGGCACAAGGAGGGGAAGTGGCAGATAGAGAGGGAGAAGCAGGCTCCCCGCTGAGGGACCCAGGACCCTGGGATCAAGACCTAAGCCACCACAGACAGACACTTAATCCACTGAGCCACCGAGGTGCCCCTATTTTTCCAATTTCTTTTATCGCTTAGTTCTTAGGGTTCTAGCCTTTGAAATTTTTAGTTAATTCTCAGTGTTTGGTACAGGAGTGAAAGTACCCAACATAGACACCACTGTTGCCATCCAAGAAGTACAATTGGAAGGGCACCTGGCTGGCTAAGTCCGTGCAGCATGCGACTCTTGGTTTCGGGGTTGTGAATTCAAGCCCCACATTGGGCATGGAGATTACTTAAGATCTTTAAAAAAAAAGTACAATTGTGTACATTCTTCCTTTTAACTTCTTTACACACGCACGCACGTGCCCACTCACGCCTGGATCCATCCCCCTGCCTCTTTAGTCTGCACTGCTCCCTTTCTCAAAGCAAGCCGGATTGCTCACCTAGGAACGTGAGGGGAGATTGGATTCTCCTTTATTTACTGTGGTAGAAAACAAGACCATGAAAAGCCATTGCCAGAAGTAAGATAAGACACAGGGCTAGCCATGTTTCAGCCCTGACCAAAACGTAATATAATCAACATCTCCTTCCTCATTCAGTCTCCTTGGACACTGACAGCAGGAGCCCAACTACAAGAGATGTGATTGATTCTTCTACAGAATATAGTATGAGTTTAATAACATCTATTGGAATGGGATCACCAAAGATAGGCTTACTAAACAAAGGCGATTTATTTATTTACTTATTTTTATTATTGTTTTTTAAAGTAGGCTCCATGCCCAATGTGGGGCTTGAACTCATGATCCTGAGATCAAGAGTCACATGCTGCATCGACTGAGCCAGCCAGGTGCCCCAAGATGGTCTAATTTAAATCAGAATTTTACAAACAACTTACAAACAGATGTTTGTGTTGAAAACAAGTCATAAGAATTTTGGATTAATTGATCCAAGAATTTGGGGTTAATGCTGAAATGATGCATCAATGAAAAAAAAATCAACTAAAATAAATGAAAAAGATACCAAAAAGATGGAGAACAGGGGCACCTGGGTGGCTCAGTCAGTTAAGCGTCTGACTTTGCCTCAGGTCATGATCTCAGGGTCATGGGATTGAGTCCTGCATGTCAGTCTCCCTGCTCAGTGGGGAGCCTGCTTCTCCCTCTGCCTTCTCTGCCTGCCGCTCCCCCTACTTATGCTCTGTCTCTCTCTGACAATTAAATAAATAAAATCTTCTAAATAAATAAATAGATGGAGAACAAAAAGTAGCTCCTTATTTTTTATTAAAAAAAACAAAAAGCATGAACACCTTCCAAATGCATGCTAAGTGCTGTGCTTTACACTGGTGATAAAATATCATCTCTAAGTGATGAAAATCTCACCTAAGATGCCTGCAAGGATCTCATGATCCAGAAGGGGAAATACACATTCGCAGGTAATGTTCATAAGATGGTGTGATGGGACAATGGAAGAGAGATCTTTTCAGTATGGGTGCTACAGAGACAAAATGAAAGGCTCAATTGGTGATACCAGCACCCTTCTTCATCACAAACTGTGGTTTATAACCTTGTAGTAAGAGTTGAGAACACCGTTTAAATTAAAATAGTCAAGTAAATTTGCCCTACCCGATATAAAACATATTGATATAATAATCCATAGTAATTTGAATGGCATGGCACTGGTTTAGAACTCAGTGGACATATGGGGCACCTGGGTGGCACAGTCATTAAGCATCTGCCTTTGGCTCAGGGCGTGATCCCAGCATTCTGGGATCGAGCCCCACATCAGGCTTCTCTGCTAGGAGCCTGCTTCTTCCTCTCCCACTCCCCCTGCTTGTGTTCCCTCTCTTGCTGGCTGTCTCTCTCTGTCAAAATAAATAAATAAAATCTTTAAAAAAAAATAACTCAGTGGACATAATAAAACACCACAGAGATTATAGAAACAGAATCTGGTCTCTCGTAAGCAGGGTATTTCTAATCAGTGAATGGAGTGTGGATTATTCAATAAATGATCTTGAAATAAATTTTAGTTTGGAAGAAAAATTATATCACTAGTTCTCCTTAATAGCAAATAAGCTATAGTTGGATAAAAAATTAAATAGTTAAAAAAAACATGCAACATCGAGAAGAAAATAGAAGTATTTTTAAAATCTTTGGGCAAATAATATCCTTCTAAACAGGTCAAAGCTAGAAACTCTAAATACATGTTGAAAGATTTTACTAGACTCAAGTTTAAAACTTCTGAACTGCAGACAACTCTTGAAAACAAATATAAAACATGAAGCAACACATTAAAAAAAAAAAAACAACTAGATCACCCAGGGACATCTGGCTGGCTCAGTCGGTAGAGAGTGAGACTCTTGATCTCAGCATTATAAATTCGAGCCCCACGTTGGATACTGAGGTTACTTAAAAAAATAAAAGCTCAGGCGCCTGGGTGACTCAGTTGGTGAAGCGTCTGCCTTCAGCTCAAGTCATGATCCCAGGGTCCTTGATCCCATGATCCCAGGGATTGAGCCCCACGTCTGGCTCCCTGCTCAGCAGGAAGCCTGCTTCTCCCCCTCTCTCTAGATTTCCCCGCTTGTGCTCTCTCTCAAATAAATAAATAAAATCTTTAAAATAAAGAACTAAATAAAATAAATAAAATCTTAAAAAAAAAACCAAACTAGATCATCTGAATTCATATCCTTAAGACAGATTAAAAGGCTGTTATATACAAATAAGACAAATGACTCTCCCGCATAAAATGGGGAAATGAAATGAAAATGCATTTCACAAAAAAAGGTATGCAAATAATCCTGTGGAAAGATGTCCTTCTTATTAATCGTCAAAGAAATGCAAGTTTCACGACCATAAACAATTGTGAAGATTTAAAAAGATGGAAACTACCAATGTGTGCAGAAAGCAGACATGATACAGTGGTGGTGGGAAGATACCTAGGCAGAAATCTTCTGCATGGGAATTTGGTAATACGTATAAAAAAGTCAAAGGAGAAAAAAAAATTACAGGCAAGTCGAGGGGAAGAGGGGAAGGTGAAGGGAGTGCTTTTGAACGAGCAAGTCCTTTTCTAGGAATTTATCTTAAGTGTGCATTTATTGTTTGTAATAGCGTATTAGTCAGCTCAGGCTGCTCCGCCAGAATGCAGCGGACTGGTGGCCGAAACAGTAGTTTATTTTCTCACAGTTCTGGAAGCGAGAACTCCAAGATCAAGGTGCTGGCAGGGTCGGTTTCTCCCAGGCCTCCCTCTTCGACTTACAGACAGCAGCCGTCTTCTCCTGCGTCCTCACATGACCTTTGCTCTGGCGTTTCTTCCTCTCCTATAAGGACACCAGTCATTTTGAATGAAGGCCCCACACTTATTACCTCATTTACCCTTCCTTACCTCTTTAAAGCTCTGTCTCCAAATACAGTCACCTTGAGAATTAGAGCTTCAATGTACGAATTTTGGGGAAACAGAATTTGGTCCACAACAAATAATGAAAAGTCGGAAACAACCTGAAGGTCCATATAGTACAATATCACGCAGCCTTAAAAGTGATAAAATTGATTTGTAGGTGTTAACATGGAAAGCTGTCATGATACATTACATGTTTCTTTTTTTTTCAAGATTTACTTACTTGAGAGAGAGTGCCCGAGTGCTCCCACACATATGCAAGGAAGGGGAGGAGCAGAGGGAGAGGGAGAGAGAGAATCCCAAGCATACTCCCTGCTGAGCACAGAGCCCTATGCAGGGCTCGATCTCACAACCCTAAGATCCTGACCTGCACCAAAACCAGGGGTCAGATGCCCAACTGACTGACCACCCAGGTGCCCCATACACAACATGTTTCTTACATGGCTTTAAAACAATAGACTTAGTGTGACCACATATATATGCATATTTGAAAAACAAAGTTTATGCATGCCAAAGTAAACGAGGTAACATCTGAGTAGTGGAGTTGGGGGAAATATATACATTCAGCTTTATATTTTTATGAATAATACATAATGAATATTTTCATCTTCATAGAAGGAAGAAAAAAGTTATTTTCTTTTTTATTTTTTAAAATTATTTATTTATTTATTTATTTGAGAAAGAGAGCATGATGGGGGGGCACAGGGCAGAGGCAGTGGGACAAGCAGTCTCCCCACTGAGCAGGGAGCCCAACTTGGGGCTCAATCCCCGGACTCTGAGATCATGACCTGAGCTGAAAGCAGACACTTAACCGACTGAGCCACCCAGATGCCCCTAGTTATTTTCTTTTTTGAAAAAGTGCTATTATTGCAATATAGTGGACATACAATGTTATGTTCAGGTGCACAAAACAGTGATTCGACAATTCCATACCTTTTTCAGTACTCATCCGGATAAGTGTGGAAAACGTTATTTTCCAAAGGACAGTTCAGCCCCAAACTTATTTCTTGAAGATCAATTAAACACAGTTCAACTTCTGATTACTAACTTCTTGCATAAATAGTTGCAGCCTGTGAGCCGAAGTGGCTCTACAGGGAACGCCAGCAGAGAGGCCATGACGTGAGGCGGATTACAGTCTTGAGTGGAAGTTATTCATTTGCAGGGAAATTATGAACCTAAGTAAATAGTAATTACCCAGTAGAATTTATGGACATGCTTCGTGGATACTTGGCAATCCTCTGTTAATTTGATCAGTGTAGCCAGATAAAATAGATAATTTAAGCCAAAAGGCCCATAGAGTAAACAAACACACTGACCAATTTCAAAGATAATAAATTCTTTTTCTAGCAACTTGAAATCATATGTGCCATCTCAGTATCAACCGAATGGAATTCCTCAGCTAAATCCAATTTTACCACTAAAAACGAACACAACAGTATCCAGTACGTGGCTTTAGTTCTTGATTGGTTTATGAATGAACTCAGCCCGTAGAGTGACATCTCCTTCCTTTTACTGAAAAATCCCCCCAACTTGCTGCTTATTTTGAATTAGGTTTTGCATTAAAAGAATTATAATTTGAGTCAGGTCCCTCAAATTCAAAGACCTCAGCGGTGAAAGGTCACGTGTTGGTGACCGTCGTTCAGACTGAGCAACACGCCCGGTGTAGTTCCTGATTCTGCATCATCAGTGACGCTCATGTCACGGACAGAACCTCCGTGATTGGCCTCAACCTGAGAAATCTTTTTCCCGTGAGACTGGACGGTAGAGTCGAGGGTGCAAATGCGTCGCCTGATTTTTCACCATTCCCACACGTTTTGCAAACGGACTGATCAGAACAAATGAAACCATAAAACCTTTCGACCTCTGTTCGGATGATCAAGCAGCTGACTGCCATCTTCCGCACCCTACAGCATATGGGCTGCACAATCTATGGGAGGATTTTGCAGAATGTGCTGAGAGTGGGATCCTCTGTGACATTCAAGTTAATTATCACTCCTGAATCTTTAATACTTAAAAAACACACGGTGCTTAATTTGTTCATGAATCAGTGGTTTAATAAATGCCAGGGTATATATTAAATTATGTTAATGCTTAAGATCTTTTTCAAGCCGTCAAAAGTGCATTAGAAATTAAAATAAAATTAATTCCCGCTTTCCCACTCTTACACTGTAGGTAACGTTATTTTACACTGCGCTGCAGTGTACTACAAATTGATGTTCGGTGCTTTGAATTAATGAACTTTGTGATTTATTTACTGCCTGGGGTGCTATTCATTAGTTTTTCAATTACTGTAAAACTTTATATAACATGACATGAGGCTCTAAGCAATCACTGGAACAGTACTGGGGAGTTTTGCTTTTAAACAGAATCATGTAATAAAGAGAGAAAGCTGAATTAGCATCTCTAATATGCCAGCCAGAGACACCGTGCCAGGCTGGTAGGCTTGTGTGAAACCTTCCAGAAGTGAATCTTTCAGAGTCAGAATGCTCAGGAAAATCCGGTCCCCTGCCCTTGAGTAACTGTAAAAGTCATGGTGAACCATCTTTGTCCACAGAGTTCAAAGCAAGAATCTCTAGGATCCAGCGTATTAGCAAGAGGCAGCCGAGATTTGAAATCCTGCTGTGTCACGTCAACCTACAAACTTTTAGAACCGCCAGAAGTGATGGTGGTACTCTGCACCAAGGCTTAAAGGCGTCCATGCGTCTGACTTCTTTCCATGTTTCTTTTGCTAAGCTGCGACGAGATGCTTGGCACAGTCGCTCAGGGCTTTCCTAATCTCCTAGAAACCGCATGTCATTTCCAGGAGGGGCATTCCACGTAGAACACGGTCCCTGCTGGAAGACTCACAGGGAGGGGAGGCTGAGGGAAAGAAAGGGTACAGGGGGCCTCGCTGAAGGACTCCCACAATCACAGAAGGGCTAGAAGAGCAGCAGGGAGTGAGGGGAAGGCGACAGAAGCAGCTGATGGGCTCCGTGGGAATCCAGATTCAGTACCAGCAAGGGGGCTGGCCCGGTAACTCACAGCTTCCTGCCACCCGCTCAACCCCCTCTGCCCTATGACCCAAAATCGACAGGTATTTCAGCTGTGCCAACAGAGAGGGAAGGTTTTGTCTGGCACAAGGGATTTACCATTCAAAGGTAAGGAGGAAGGCAAGAAGGAAACGCTCGCTATCCTCACAGAAAAAATCGGTCTGAGGACAGGACACTGCACTGCTAATGCCCCAGGGGCTGGGTAGCCCCTCGGCTACTTGGGCCACTTGAGATCAGACCACACAGAGCACCACCAGAAGGAAGCCTGTGCTGGGGACGAGGGGGCAGCCATGTAACTCATCAGCACTTACCAGGCTTTTGCAAAGTTATACAAAATACTCACAGCAAGAGGAGACACCAAACTCTAATTTTAGGGATTTTATTTCTGTATGGAAAATATCACAGAACCTTGGTTTTCTAGAATTTTCCTGGTCAGTCTGCTCTGGCATATCTTAGTTGGCCAATCTGCCCTCACCCCTATGGTCACCCCCTTGTTAAGACAGGTCCCCCCCTCCAACACCACTGCCTCCCGGGTCATCTGTCATACAAAGCACCTGTCTGGTCTGTCCCCTCTTCTTGTCCCCCAAACGTGGTCCCTGCCTACAGCCTTCCTGACCCTCTGACCTGATCCTCAGGATGGCTTCTCTGGCTCTTAACCCTGTCTACATGATTCTTCCTTGATTTAAACCCATCCCTTCACTGAGGCCTGAATAAGCCCCTCACCCAGGACAGGTCCCCACCAAGCCAGCCCTGGTTCCTCGGGCTGAACAGACCAAGGCAGTTCTGGTGAATGTGCTTTTGCGGGACCAAGGGGAAAAAAAATCTTCTTCTGTTTCAACTCTTATTGTAAATAACACTTCTAAAGACCTCATGGATTTATTGTCTGACCCTTCTTCAACGACAAGGGATGGTGTGGATCTCAGCATCCTCATTACCCACATCAGGGAAGGCTACACAGGACCATGGTTCACCCAGGAATATGGTTCATCCACTAATAGGACCAGACACTGGATCCTTGGCTCGAGTCACCTCTCCTGCCATTTGGTGTTTTCTGGTAAGAGACGAGCGCTGCGAAAATACATAAGCCGCAGACGCAAGTTCCGGGGAGTGTAGGGCTTTGGGGCTTGTTATGCCATACCTTCTAAGTGGGCCCCATGCTGCGTAGCCCCTGCGGAGTCAAGGTTATCTGGGGCCTCCAAAACTACCACAGACAGTTACCTTGATAAATCAATCACTGTCTCCAGAAATGCCTAGATCATTCATTGCTCAGCGTCGGCTTTCAGGTTATCCGAAGAAGCTGGATGCAAAGACCTAGCATCAGTTAGAGTGAATAGAGGGTGTAGGTTCTGAGAAAGTCACAACCAGTGCTCACTTCCGTGGTGCCTCATGGGTACAGGGTGGCCAGTCCCAGCCCAGACCCGCGCGAGGCTCTGTATGGCCTGTCCAATGGCCCCAGACCCTTTAGGAAGGTGACTGAGGGAAGATTCAGGGCTGTGCCCCACCTTAGTCTCTAGAAGAGGTGTGTTACTTTGGCCCCCATCAGGAGAACTGGGAACCCCCAAACCCAAATGTCAGAGTGATGAGTTCCTGCAGAGCAGGACCACAGCCCTGGGTATTTTGGAAACTAACCATGTTGTTTCCCCTTATCTCTTCGGGGAGAGCAGTCTACTTCCACACATCGGCTCCCAGGAGATCAGACTGCAAAGAGCTCCCATTCGACTGCAGCTTTTGGGGTCCAAAGGCGCCAGCTCCGGATGGTGTAGGCAGGGAACCTGGAACAGGAGGGACATAGTGTTTTGACTTCCACCGCTCCCCTTGCAGCATACTGACACCATAAAATGATTTTGAAAAGTCTAGACATGTTTTGAAAGATATTATTTATCTGACAGAGAGAGAGAGCACAAGCAGGGGGAGCAGAAGAGGGAGAAGCAGGCTCCCCCCTGAGCAGGGAGCCCAATGCCGACTCTATCCCAGGACCCTGGGATCATGACCTGAGCCGAAGGCAGTCGCTTAACTGACTGAGCCACCAGGCTCTCCAAGTCTAGACATCTTGATGTATCTGTTCACGTGCAGCTTACTTTAATAACTATAATTTTAAATGGTCAGCTTCTCTCCTGATCTTCATTCTTACAACTTATGCTTAATTTTTAAGTTTTATAATGACTATTAATGAAACGATTTACTTGGAATTTATCTAGTGTCTGTTTCTTTATGTATGGGTTTTTATGACAGCAATCCCAAACTCCTCTAGGAATATTACTGGCATATTTATGGCTCCCATTATTTATATTGGGAAATACTTGAATGCCTTCTGCTTTTTTGTTAACTCAAAGAGCTCATTTACTCTCAAAAGGAAAATTCTTTTTTTTTTTCAAGATTTTTTTAAGTAACCTCCTCACCCAACGTGGGGCTCAAACTTACAACCCTGAGATCACGAATCACCTGTTCCACTGACTGAGTCAGCCAGGCGCCCCTCAAAAGGAAACCTCATGCAGTCAGATTAAATGACTCAGGTCTCTCCCTCCAGCCACGCTGCTGGGCCTCTCCTCACACAGCTCCAGACACATGTGCACTGCCCAAAGCACACCTCCACATTTCTGCATAGCCTGTTCCCTTCTTCCTTGAACTCCTTCCTTTTCCAAGCCTCCCTACTGACTTCCACCCGCTACCCTGAGCTATCCCTGTCTCCTTTGCGGATCCCAAATCCACCTGTTTCACCACCCACTGGGAACCATGATTCCCCCCCCCCAAAATTACACGTAATCCTTAGTACACGTATGCTTATTTTTCTGGGAAGAAGACCCAGAGCTTTTGTTTTATTCTGAAAGGGTCCATGACCCTCTCCTTCTCCAAAAGGATCGAAATGGTCTGTCATTTGAATCAATACTATCGTTACACTATACTTGCAACATTAAAGCATCCTCCCGGCTGGCCTCCTACCTCCAGTCTCCTTCCAGTCCATTCTGACACTGACGTCATCCCACTGTTCCATCCACCCAACACAAGGTTTGACTGCTTTGGTTCTTTCTCCCCCTGCCTGCAGTGCTTACAGAAGCCTGACGGTGGCGCCACCACACCGCTTTTATTCCCAATTCTCTGTCCGCCGCTCTCCAACCTAAAACACCTCCCCCGCCCTCTCCCCCCACACACTTCCAGGCCCAGCCAAAGACGCTTCCCAGACTAAGAGCAGCCCAGAGGAAGGGTTTGGTCTTAGATGGCAGAGAATACCTGCGTGGGGATGTGGGCCTGGAGGTCTACGGGGCTGGAAATGTCAGTTGAAGAGTTGCCTGCCTAGAGTTTAAAATCTTGAAAAAGGACGAGCTGTCCAAGGGAAATAAAAACAGAAAACATTCAAGTGCTTACCCTCAATTTCTATAGCACTTAGGTGCTGGGCCCAGGGCTCAGCAAAGAGCAGCACTTGAATGCTTACAGAATGAATGTGGAATGTGATGTTCAAAACAAAACATATCTAAGGGGGTGGGGGATTATAGGGTCAGAGGTCAGAATTTGTGGGCAAAATATTTCAAACAAAATGTTCTGTAAAAAACAGGTGAATTCTTTCTCTAATCTTTGCGTCCAAAATTATTTATAAAAGCATGATAGCTGATAAGCAGTTTTAAGCTATGCACTAAAAGTCAAATGACATCCTTAATGCACGTTAAATCTACATCTTTCATTAACACTTCTCAAAGATATGACGGTAAAGTAAATCTAAGGTGGAGAGAGAAAATACACTGAATTAATAATTAGCAAATAATTATCTCTGGTATTTGCTTAGTTACTGTCACTTATGCAACTAACCCCAGGCATAATTATTTAGGGAAAAATTCATGTCCTCTTAGCAACACGTTTTAAACCGATAGCATTGGTCTCTAATGTGTAAATGCGTCCTCAGTTAAGTTAGGTGTTTAATATTATGAGTCAATATTAATATTAAACTTGGAGCTGAAGAGAGAACAAAAGACAGGTGGGTGCACAGTGAGGTAACCGCACGATGGTCTGTGAGTATGCAGGCAAGCGTGAGCTGTCAGATGAGGTGTGACTGAGATGGAAGACCAGGCAGGAAGGGGGGGCGGGGGGTCAGCAGGCGGGTCTCCCCCTGCTCACCAGTCTACTGTCCCCGCTTCATCTTCTTTTGCAGAGGATAATGGATACTGTCAAGGTCAGGCAAGTCTGGTCACTAGCACAAGGTCCCAGCCTGTAGGCACAGAGTCACCACGGAGCCAGGCCCCTACCTGACAATCTCCCCTCTCCCGAACTGGCAGCAATTTATCTGTAAGTTCCTGCAGGACTTAACCGTGCCCTTTGGTCCTCTGCACACAGGAGCCTTTTAAAAACCTTTCAGTTAAGCTCCCGAGAGAGTTCCTCAAAACCCTCGTCCCTAAAGCAGGCTGCCTGCAGCATTCTGCCATGTTCAGAGCACACGGCCCAACTGTGCCCCAAATCTAGAGGAGGATTTCCAAGCAAGAGAGCCCTGGACAGTAATCACTCCTTGCATTTCGCACGTGACAAAACGGGGGCCTGAAAAATACAGGAGCTGACCCAAGACAGTGCTGCAGGCTCAGGGCATGGCTTGGCCAGAACCCCCCTCTTCTCCCAGTCCACAGGAGGCTCTGCTGTCTCCCACTTCTTGCAGCTGTTAGTGGGGGGGGGGGAGTTTCCGAATAAAGTACGGCTGGCTTTTCAGGAGGTGAAAGTGGGGTGCTTTAGGAGTCCTGAGCACCTGGGGCCTTTGTGTCTTATTGGAAAGGCCTTGTTGCAATTTGCTGGAATTTTTTCTTTTTACAAACTGACTCCCTGCCCTTGCCAAACCCGTCCCGTTCATTCCTTTGCAAAAGGTCTACTGTGACAACACTTGACATAATTACCCAGCTGTGGGCACAGGGATTCTACTGGACACAAGGGTGTCTACTGGACACCCTTGTATATTTAGTGAGCACTGGCAAAGAATGAAAGGAAAAGGTCAGAGCTTCGAAGGTTTTATGATGCAGCCAGTGGCCAAATCCCCGGACCTGAAACTCGCCTAGCGTGTCTGTGTCTTCAGGAAAGGTTTCGCACAGCTCAGAAGAGCCCTTCCGGTGATAAGCTTTGCATAGACCCTGAGCTGCCTATTTCCACCAATTAAAGCTCCCTCATCCCTTTCACCTTTCCTCGCTGGTGTGGGCAGATGGCCCAATTTGTCAGCAACCAAACCAGAGACGATGGCTGGGCTGACTCATTTAGGAACAGTAATTTCTTCCAGAGAAGATTCCCCATTCATTTAGACACTGGAGCAATTATTTGCTGGCTGACAGTTGTAATTACTTTTTGCTGCAGGTAGGTAACTGTTCAGAAGCCAAGCTAATAGGATTACTGGTTTCTGAAGGGCTTTTGGAACAAGTAATTTTCAAATAGCGCAGCATGTTCAGTGAACTTTCCACCCAGGGTAAATTCCTTCCTCTGTGGCTCCCTACAGCAGGCAAGGCGTGGGTTCTTGGATGGGGGGACTTTGGAACTGCAGGGACATTTTTCTTCCAGGCTCCTTTGTTTGAAAATGGGACCTGAGCAAATCATGCTTGGAGACATTTCACGAGCTTGCCTGTAATCATTCTAATTTTCAACTGCTCTGAGACTTGGCATTAAATTATATCAACCAACCAACCAACCAACCTTTTTGGCCACAGCAGGGTAAATCACTTTCCCAGGCATGGTATCCCGGGGTAACGTCTCCCTTCATGCTACCCATTTCTGAGGGGAAGTGAAAGGGAAAAATAAACCCAGACAACATTTTCGTTAAGGTTTCTGACAAGGTTACGAACCATTGTAGACTGTAGATAAGATTTTGCAACAAGGTTTTCTATTTGGTAAGAAAAAGCCCTTTTGAATGCTCATCAACATTTAACTCTATCAAATGGTTTGACATTTAACAGAGTTTAAGAAGTACAGCCCTGGGGCGCCTGGGTGGCTCAGTCAGTTAAGCATCTGCCTTCCGCTCAGGTATGATTCCAGGATCCTGGGATCGAGTCCTGCATCGGGTTCCCTGCTCAGCGGGGAGTCGGCTTCTCCCTCTCCCTCTGCTCCTCCCCCTTAGCTTGTGCTCACACTCTCTCTTTCTCTCTCTCAAAAATAAACAAATAAAATCTTAAAAAAAAAAAAAAGGCACATCCATGGTCTGTTGGGACAACATACATTTTACTGAGAAATTTGAAGTATTTTTGCTACCGTGGTTGTCATGTGCTACTGTTGTTGAACACTCGCAAGCCCTGCATTGCCACCCACTGAACTCTGGTCCTGAGCAGGTCACACCTGTTCTGAGTCCGTGAGTTGGCCTGTCCAGGACAGGCAGCAAGGGCATGGTTATATGATGGGGAAAATCCTGGGCCTAATTTAAGCCCAGCATCTCAAGAAGAGACAGTCCTGTTTTCAAGTAGACAAGAACACCGAGCTGTTGAGAATCAAGAGAGGATGCGCTACACAGACTGTTTCTAGCTTTACTGAATGGTAACTGACACACAGCAGGGTATCACATTTAAGGTGTACAGCATGACGACTTGATACACGTATGTATATATTGTGAAATGTTGACCACAATACAGTTCATCGCCCCACATAATTCGCTTTTTTAGAGGTGTGTGGTGAGAACAAGTGGATCTTATCCACTCTCTCTCCAACTTTCAAGTACACAACACAGTACTGTAAACTATAGTCACCATGCTGTACATTAGATCCCTAGGATCTATTCATCTTATAACTGAAAGTTTATACCCTCTGACCCACATGCCATTCATTCCCCCACCCTCCCACCCCCTGGAAGCATGTACTATCTACTTTCCATTTCTATGTGTGACACTTTTAGATTCCACATATTAGTGAGATCATACAATATTTGTTTTTCTCTGTAGAGATTATTTTGTAGAGTTTTTGACATATGGTCAATGTATAGAAACCTGCGAAGGGTTTTATTACAAGTAATTTGTGCTATCAGTTTGGTTTATTGATATGCAAATGCATTAGAGTCTGGGATCTCCAGAGACAGAATTGTAACCCTACAGCAAATTTCCTTCACAGCCCTTAGAAATAGAACATCTTCACTTATTGCTAAGAAAGTTGGAAGTATGCTAGATAGTTGTCCTCAAAGCCTGAAAATGCTTAGCTGAAAATTGTGAAATAAGTTCAAGAAGATTTTTACTGTTTAATATTACACGACCTTTAGTATTACTACAACCTTCGCAAGTTGTTTTGGTGGGGACACTAAGGTCACCCTCAACGGTAGGACCCCAGCTCTAAAACATTAGGGGAGTAAAATTTGCAAACGAGAGCATAGGAATCAAAGCACAAGTTTGAAATTAGGGGCAGCTGGCGGCTCAGTCTGTAGAGCATGTGACTCTTGATCTTGGGGTCGTGAGTTCGAGCCCCATGTTGGGTGTAGAGATTACTAAAAAAAAAAAAAAAAAAAAAAAAAAAAAAAAAAAAAAAAAAAAAAAAAAAAAAAAAAGCACAAGTTTGGAATTAGACAAAACCAGGTTCAATCCCGCCCTACCACTTCCTACCTGTGTGCAGTCATACCTCGCAAGGGTAAAGCACTGAATACTGTGCCTGGGACGTAGTGAATGCTCAACAATCTGATCAACACATTAATTATACCGATGAATCACGCTTCCTTCAACGACATATGCTGTTCACATTTCTGAACGGAAGGCACACCATTTGCTAGCCAAGCCTCCTTCGTGGAAGGTCTAACATTGAAGAAAATTCTAAGGTACCCACAAGACCCAGGCTATCACAGAAGGTGATTCTGGTCACCGATCACAAAGTGCGGTCAGTGGCCCACGGCAGCAGGATCACCGAGAGTATGTTTATAAACTGGCTTCTGGGTCCCCCAGAAAGGCAGGCTGTATTGGTCAGGATTGGCAAGGCTAGGCTGCTACAATGGACACACCCGAAAAGCTCAGTGATTTAACCTTGACAGGTTTACTTCTCACTCACGCAAAGTCCACTGGGGTTCTGAGTGTCCCCCAGGGAAACACATGTGAAGCAGGGGTTCAGGAAGGCAGGCTGTTTCTCTCCTGTGGCTCCACTAGGAAGACCAGGCCTCTTGCTGGCGATGTGGCAGGTGGGGAGGACAGTCAAGGTGACTCCTGGCACATCTACTCAAAATGCATTGGCCAGAACCTGTCACATGACATACACACACACCCCGCACTCCGCCCCCGCCACTGCCGGGGCTGAGAGGTGGATGTCTGGTGAACATTACATGTCTCTGCCTCACCTACCTATTGAATCAGCCCCCGGGGGTGAGATCCAGGACTCTACATTTTCAAATTCCCCCAGGGATATAATTCAAAGTTGCAGCACTGTGATTATCTGCGGTGGGCGATATTCCTTTATGGGATAAATAATTCGAAATGAGGGAAAAGAGAGTGGCTCTGTCAACATACTAACTTATTAAAATGAGCATCTAAGGGTCTAAAACAGGCTTTTTTCCAGCTGTCATTTAAGTGTGCCTCTTAGGTACAGATGCCTCTCAAATCGATTTCTGGTCCAGACCCCCCTGGCCCCCCTCCCCAGCCCTCAGACCTATATACACTCAGCCAGAGGCTTGCAGGTGTCTCCAGCTGTTTGTTCTTCCCTACCAAGCCTGTCCTGGGACAGTGCCAATATCCACCCTCCCAGGTGACTTCCAAGGCTTCCTGACTCAGGAGTCTCCGCTGCCCCTTTTATTTCTTTCAGATCTCAAAGCCAGGCATCAAGACGGTGTTCCTGTCTCTTTCTTACATATTATGTCTTTCTTGTCTCTCTTCCTTCACTGCTATTCCCTTTGTCTAGGGTCCTATCATCCGTCACTCACATGGTCCCCCCGCCCCAGTCCAGTGCTTCTGTCCTCTATCTCTCATGTTGCTGGCAGAATGATGAATTCCCTTCATGATGAGCATTTCCTCATCTTTTATGAGTCAGCAAGACTCCTCCCCTCTATAATCCATTTCTGATTGTATTCTTTTCCCCTCCACTGTTCTCCAGCGTAACTTCTGCCATGCAGCTATACACACGTCTTTGTCTCTGCCTGACTGCAAGTTTGCCTCTCTCCAGGTCGTCTAGTCATAGTCTACACTGTGCTCGGCACGCGGTAGGCATGAAGGAAGAGAGGAATGGGGGTGGGCAGCTTCATGGTGCCTGGCACACAGCAGGTGCCATACAGAAGCTTGTTGGGGGCACCCGGGTGGCCCAGTCAGTTAAGACTCTCGCTCCTGGTTGAGGCTCAGATTGTGATATCAGAGTCATGGGACTGAGCCCCACATCAGGCTCCATGCTCAGCACGGAGTCTGCTTAAGAGTCTCCCTCTCCCTCTGTCCCTCCACCACCCACCCTCCCTCCCACACGCTCATGCATGCTCTCTCTTTCTAAAATAAAAATAAAAATCTAAAAAATGATAATAAATAAAAGCTTGTTGAATGAAGGAATAAGTGAGTATCCAACATTCTCCTGTGCTTAGGTATCTGAAATATCCATTAATTTCACCAAGTGCAAGGTGATAAACTAATCGAAACGGACTATTCATCTACACGGGTATGGCACTTTTTCTTCGGAAGACTTGACTAGGCAAATCCGTCTTCACTGGAAACATGTTCAGCAGCTCTGATCAAAGATGAGAATCAGGCGTGAAGCAAATCGTCACGTTCAGGATATCTGAGCAATATCATCACAAAAGGAGCACTCTATTTTAATTTGCAGAAAAAACATTTTGAGTAAAATAAGGTGAATTAAAAATAAAATCAAGTGAATTAACAATAAACTGCATGAAGGGCACCTGGGTAACTCAGTCGGTTAAGGATCTGCCTTTGGCTCTGGTCATGATCCCAGGGTCCTGGGTTCAAACCCCACGTTGGGCTCCTTGCTCAGCAGGAAGCCTCCTTCTTCCTCTCCCTCTGCCTGCTGCTCCCCCTGCTTGTGCACTCTCTGTCAAATAAATAAATAAAATGGTTAAAAATAAATAAACTGCATGAGTAAACTAATTCCCAGTTCAAAAAGTGTTCACAACTGAAAGTGGTAACATTTTTCTTAATTCACTATATAATCCATAAATATTTGGAGGAGTTAAAACAGTAGCTTTAGTATTTGTTTTATTCCTGAGTATCTACCCTACTACTTACTCTCGTGTCACTAAAACTGAGCCAGAAATATTCTCAAAATGTATTTCTAGGGGTGTGTTGGTAAGCCATTTATTAGACAGTGTGTCTCATGTTCTAAATCATAATAAAATTTTATTACAAAAGTTTGAGGTATTTTATTTTCTTACCTCTAAGTCTGTTCTTTCATTTTTGCTTTTGAGAGAGAGAGAAAGGGAGAGCACATGTGCAGGAGAGGGAGAGAGAGAATTCACACCCAGCACAGAGCCCAAAACAGGGCTCGATCTTATGACCCTGAGATCATGACCTAAGTCAGACATTTAACAAACTGAGTCACCCAGGTGTCCCTGTTCTTTCTTATTTTTAAGGCAAGACTTAGCACCTCTATCACTAAAGGTTCCCAGAAAGTAACCCCGAAATGGGAGACTCTACAACAGAGGGTAATGTTTTAATATGTAGGTATAAAGAGATGAAGAGAGATCAATGAATTAGAAATAGTACTTGAGGGGCACCTGAGTGGCTCAGTCAGTTAAGCATCTGCCTTCAGCTCAGGTCATGATCTCAGGGTTGTGGGATCCAGTCCCGCATTGGGCTCCCTACTCAGCAGGGAGTCTGTCTCTCCTCTGCCCCTCCCCCTACTCATGCTCTCTCTCTCTCTCTCTCTCTCTCAAATAAACAAATAAAATCTTTTTTTTTAAAGAAATGGTACATGAAAAAATACAAAAGTCCTCAAAAATAATTTTTCCTAATACATGAAATATATAACTATAGACAAGCAAAAATAATAAAATGAAAATCAGTCATAATCCCCCCAAACCAGATAACTACAATTAAAGTTTTGGCCTTTTCCATCACGAATAAGTATATTTTAGGGAACGCAAAGTAGGGGCATCACAACGTGCATGATGCTTCAGAGTTTGATTTTTTTTCATTTAACAGTATACCATGAGGACCTTTGCCTGCTAATCATTTCTACAACATCAATGACATTCTATGACTCCATTACAATTATTTTGTTGTACCATGACTCATGGATCACTTCTCTCTGGTAGATTATATCCCACTTTTAAAATATTATAAATAAGCCTGAAATTAATATCTATGAATTAAACTATTGTGCACATCCATCATTATCTCCTTAGGATAAATTCTAAGTGGAATTTCTGGGTCAAAGGTGATGTGGGAAGCAAAGGCAGAAGAAAAATTATTATATTTCCCTACTACCCACAGCCTACTGACAAGTCCTTGAAACAGGCAGAGGGACATTCCTCTCGGGACTCAACTGCCTTGATGTTGACACTTTGCTAAGGGCAAAGGCAATCCTAGCCCCAAACCCCCCTTCCTGCCCCCCAGGACCCTGTAAGTCTACTTTAACATATACAAATTCTTTTGGAAACTTCCTTTATCTCTAAACCCCACAAGATGCGTGTTGGCAATCATCCCCCAAGTGTATGGCCCACTGCTACACATCTGAAGGGTCTCATGACTCAGGCTTTACTAGGCAGTAATAAGTGACCTTTTCCCAACACTAGCTAGGCCCCTCGAGGTCCTGGAAACCTTGCTTCCAAGATTCCTTAGAGACTTACAGCTGTCCCTAACCCACTCCCAACTTGAAGGTATATAATCCACCACTCCTCATGACCCCGGGGCAGCTCTTTCTGCCCCCGGGTCCTGTCCCCGGGCTTTAATAAAATCATCTGTTTGCACCAAAGATGTCTCAAGAATTCTTTCTTGGCTGTCAGCTTCGAATCCTAAAGTCTTTCCTACATCAAAATGGAGTAAAAACACTTTTAATATACATGGTTTAATATCTAAAGCTGATGAGCTCCAGAAGTATTATGCCAATTTATATTTAAAGATTTATAGTTCCTCGTATTTCCTCTTTGATAAATTGCTTACTCATGACCTCTTGCCCATGTTCCTATTGGAGAGTTTGTCTTTTTCTGATTGTAAGAATTCTTTATATGTATGTATATGGGCTCTTACGTAGGCCTATTATATATTACATAAATATATTAAATATATTGTCTCAGGTTTTTCTTACCTTAAAATTTTGCTTATGTTGGTTTGTCTTGCCTTCAGAAAGTTTTTATAAATTTCTTTTTAGTCAAATCAATTCATCTTGTTTTGCTGTTTCTAGTTCTGGTGTCAGGTTTAGAAAAATCAAGGCCAACTCTAGAATATACAAAATTTCTATTACTTGGGTAAAGCCTTAGAAAAAGTTAATTTCCATTGAAACAAACTGAGAGGGTAGAGCAGGTGCTGTGTCCTCCTTCAAAGCCCGGAATTTTAGATTTCTGCTCTCCAGAACATAGGTGTTGGCGCTTCTCCTGAGATCCTTTGCTTTTGCCACATTTGCCAACTTTCTTGGTTCTCTGAGGAAATGGGAATATGCCAGCAGTGGTTGCCACGTCGCCCACCCAACCCCCCNGCCCCGCACCCTGGGCACCTAATTCCTGAAGCTAGGAAGACTAGTCAAACCAGAACAGGGAGATCCCAAGTAGCGTGGTTAGAGATGGGTGGGGGTGGGGAGAAAGGGCGCCAGGAGACATTTTCCAAAAATTTAAATGCCCAGGATACCACTTCTTTGACTCTAACCTAAAGAAATACATTCACATAGGAGAAAAATGCATGGATAACACTGCTGCAGTATTATCAATTACAGTCAAAAAAACACCAGTACAAAATTGATTACATAATGACACATCTATAGTATGGAATCCTTTGCAGTGATTAAATAAGAGGGAGGGAGGAGGGGCAAGAGAAAGACGGCAAAAGCGTATTAAAGGTGCAAATCCCACTTAGGAAACAGCAAATGGAATTGATAGGGAGAATGTTGGGAAAATAATTTTTTTTTTTTACATCTTGCTTTAAATACTTCTGTATTTTAAAAAATCCTTCATAATAAGAATATCTTCAGGAAATGTTTATGCAATTTTTTTAAAAGACAAAAATAAAATTACAAAAAAGGAAGACTTTCATGGAAATCCTAAGCTCACTTATACCGGTATGAACCAGAGTGTTCCTGCGTTGCCAACTGACTGGGGCTCCCTCTTTCTTATCAGCAATTTCAACACGCCCAGGCAGGCACAGCTGAAGGCCAGCCCATGAATGCATACCTGGGTCACAAAGTCGAATATAGGAAATGCAGAATGGGACACATAAGAACAAGAAAACATACAGGCATCCCAGAAAGTCTGATATTAAGGACCAATGGAATTCAGAATTTAAAAAACAAAAGGAGCCAGAAAGGATGAATAGAACAAAATGAATCATCACCCAGATGGAGAAAGAGGACTAGATGGACTTTGTTCTGGGTGGGACTTGCCTACACCACGGCATTAAAAAAAAATTATTTAACTTTTTTTTTTTACTGCCTCAGAAGAAAAATGGAAAAGGTGTGCCTTGAAGTGACTGAAAATCCAAAGTTTTATTTTTAAAAGTGGAAATGATCATCTAATTTGATACTGTGACATATCTTGTGATTTACTGATAGATTACCAAAACTGAATTACTCAAGACGTGGCCTTCAGTTCCTCCTGTATTTATAGCAGCTGTCAGATTAGACTCTATCAAACATGGGAGTAGAAAACACCTGCCCCGGCCTGTAGCATCAGCCCAGGGCTGAGGACTATCTGTGACAGGAGGGGGAAGTCCACTTTGCCTTGTTGCGCAGGAAAGCCAGGGAGGGAAAATCCCCAAGAGTCCCGCTGAGTGAGAAAATGTCTCCTCTTCTACCAAGGGCCACCTTTTTTATTCTGTCTTCTCCTGCTGTGTGCATTCGATGACCCCTCTCTCACTCAAATATTCTTTCTCCCTCAGCTGCCACTCCCATTAAAAAAGAAAAAAAAGACTTTCAATATCACCCACATGCCAATGACTTGGACTTTCATTTCAGCTGGGACCTTTCCTCTCAGCTCCAGACCTACAGATGCCTGTCTGACAGTTCTACACGGTGCACTCTAAGCCCCGCATGGCCACAAACACCCTGCAATTTTGCCCCCCAACCAGGCTCTTCCTCAGTGCCCCCCTACACGCATTCAGCAAAGGAGTTGGAAATCCAGGAACGAATCATCCCTGACCATTTCCTCCTCCATGCCACGTCTGATCTATCATCGAGGCTCACTGATTTGACTTTCTATGCCCAAGGCCCTCTGCGCCTCTTCCTCTCTCACCTCCTCTATTATATACCTTCTTCACTCATACATCTCCATCCGTTCTTGCTTCACCCCATTCTGCACATGGTAGCCAGGGTGATTTTTTTCAAAGTGCAAATCTTTTTTTTTTTTTTTAAGATTTTATTTATTTATTTATTTGACAGAGATAGAGACAGCCAGTGAGGAGGGAACACAAGCAGGGGGAGTGGGAGAGGAAAGAAGCAGGCTCATAGCGGAGGAGCCTGATGTGGGGCTCGATCCCACAACGCCGGGATCACGCCCTGAACCGAAGGCAGACGCCTAACCGCTGTGCCACCCAGGCGCCCCTCAAAGTGCAAATCTGATCATGCCTTATTCCTGCTGAAATCCCCCAGTAACATTATTGACCGATGCTTTTAGATTATGACCAAAATCCCTGATGTAGGCCTGACAACTCATCTCACTTCCTTTCCAGCTTCTTCTCACACTTCCCCACTCACTCTCCACACCACACAGGCCATGCTTCCTCCTACCTAAGGACCTTGGTGTGTTCTGTCTCCCTTGCCTAGAAGACTCTACTCTTCTATTCTTTACTCTGTTATGGGTTAAATTGTGGCCCCCAGAAAGATATGCTAAAGTCTCAACCCCCAGTACCCCAGAATGTGACCTCATTGAAGACAGGGTCTCTGCAGAAGTAATCAAGTTACAATGAGGTCATTAGAGTGGGTCCCAACCCAAAATGACTGACATTCTTATTCCAAAGGAGCACTTTGGGCACAGAGACAGACATACACAGAGCGATGATGTGAAGGCACAAAACGAGAAGACAACCTCGAGTGGCATGTCTACAAGCCAAGGGACACCGAGGATGGCCAGGAAATACCAGACGCGAGAAGAGGCAAGGAAGGATTCTCCCCTAGAACCATGGGGGGCATGGGCCTTCTGACATCTTGATTTTAGACTTCTAGTCTCCAGAACTGTGAGACAATAAATGTGTGATGTTTTCAGCAATCCAAGGTTTGGTATATTATTATGGCTATCCTGGGCAACCAATATATCCTGTCGTTCCTTTTGTCTCATTAACCCCCACTCAGCCAAACTCTCTCAGGGAGGGTGTCCTGGACCTTCTGGCTCAGTCTAATCCCCTATTGTATACACACAGCACTCTGTTCCCCACCACCTTTGTAGCATTTGCCATAGTTATAACTTGACATTTATCTATGCAATTACGTGATTGTCCCACCCTCTCAGTAGACTCTAAAGTCCCTTACAGTAGGGACTGTGCCTTCTTTAGCTCACTGTGGTATGCCCTGGGCCTAGCCTAGCACATGACACACAGTGGTGCTCCACAAGTATTTCCTATATTGAGTAAACAGAGCAAATATATTGAATAAATGAATGACAGAAAGAGGTATGGGGGGATGCTGGAGATGAGACTAGAGGTTGTTAAGACCTTAAGAGAAGGCAGGCTGGGAGACAGCTTACTGTGACACAATTTCCACAGGGGCCCCCAAATACGTCTGCTGTCTGCTGATGCTATCATTGCACAAGAAAGGTTTGAAACACATATATCCCTGGGAGATCAGACATTAACCTAAATTTGCATTAGCATATTAATAACACATCCTTTCCAGAAAGCAAGCTGGAGGAGAGGGTGTGTTAAGAATACTAAATCAAGACTCTGAAAGTCTAAAGATGAAAGCTGTCATTCGGTGACCAGGGAGGAAAAAATATGGGAACCAGGGTGAATGGTATAAAAAATAACCTTTCTTACGTCATAGTTTGGCTGAGGGTCACCTTCCACTGGTCAGAAACAATCCACCAGGTCACAACTTACCTAGGGTCAACGAGACCCCTTCCTGGCAGTCTAACGTGCTTCATGGACCCTTGGCAGCCAGGGAAACAATGATTTCCTCTTCAACTAGATGGATGCTGGGGGACAGTGGGAGGCTGTGCAGGTGGCACTTCTCCCCCCAAAAGGGTTCTGATCACAAGGTTTTTCTTCTGGAATGAAAATTGAAAAATCTTCACCATCAGTCATCATCTAGATCCTACAGGGTACTGGTCACCACACATGGCCAGTTATCACAGGACAGTCATTTTTGGAGGGAAGGTCAAACTCCAAAACCCAATAATGACAGGAAATGATCCTCACATTCTATTTAAAAGGCCTTGAAGATCAGCAGAAACAGAAGAGAAACCTGAAATGGATAACTGCTTTTATAAAGCATTTACAGAGCTACAGGAGCTCATTTTTTTCCCTCTACTGTCAACATGCCTTTAACGACAATGAAAAGGAATTTTTCCTCTATTGCCCCAACTCGGGATATATTTCCAGAATAATGATTAAACACCCGCAAAATGCTTCCCATTCTGAAACTGTTAAGGTAAATTCCATGAAGTATTAGTCTGAAGTTTACTAAACTCTTAGACTTTCAGAGTTAGAAGGAATCTCTGAGAAAATCTGGCCCAACCCCCCTCCAGGGAAAAAATACATTCTACAATATCTCCAACAATGACCCCAATTTATGCTTGAGTTTTCATAGGAACAATGATCTAGCTTACTTCCTTTCTAGCCAACTTACTCCATTATTAAGCAAGACTACTTAAGCTTTTCAAATATATCTTACGACATGGAACTCTATAAAACCAGCTGGCTCAATTTAAATTTTACACTGGTATTTTATTCTTCCAAAAATAATTGTCCAAAGAAAAACATTTTAATTGCATATTTAAATGAAAGGCTTGGCAATAATTTTATTTTTAGATTTATGGCCACCGGACTATTCCTGTGGCAGGACTGAAAGTAAACTAAACTTTGAAATTTAACAGGTAACCCATACACCTATGTTTCAACATGTGAATTACACACTCCTTCCCAAAACTAGGTTTCAGCATTAGAATTATCTCAATTTTTACCTTTTTTAGTGAAACTTAAACCTCACAAGACACTTATTTGTGAAGTATCTTTCCTACAGTGGTTTATTTTTGTGAATTATTTTATTTCTAGAAAACATATTGTTGGCACTTGGTATGGTCGTTTGATTTTATAATTTGACGGTACATTTAAGAGTAAAAGCAAATACAGATGATTTAGAAATTCTGAAACATCAATTGAGCAATTGGAAGTAAAACCAAACTCTTTCTCAAATACGTTTTAAGTAAACCATTAGAGTCAGACTACAAAAGAATTACTTTTAACTTTAAGCAGGGTTTTAAAATATTCTAAATATTTGTAAAAATCTTAAAATATATAACCAAAATAAACAAGAAAATATGCATGTCACAGACTTTGATTGGGCTGAATGTGGACATAACATTTTGCATTGTTTCTTCAAAGTCAGTAGGGCTTAGTCAAAACAAGAAGAGAGAAAATACAAAGAAAGGGGATCTGATAATTAAATCACAAGATGATTAGAAAAAGCATTCACCTTTCAGGAAGCAGCAGGAAGAACGTAATCTCAGCCAACGTCTCTAGTTGCTAAAATGGTTTGGATAGAACTCTGCTATAGTTCCCCATGACTGATACTGGCTGTTGATGTTGGATTCAGATACAAGGATCCATACTGATGAAAATTAGTTGCAGCAAGTAAGCACTTGTACTGTCAGCCATGTCCAAGCACTGCCTTCTCCTGCACTATAATAGTCGCATTTCAACTCGAAAGGGATTAAAACCTCCACAAATACTGAAGCATACTGAAAATAAATTGAAAACCAGTGGGAAGTAGAACGCAGTTTAAAAAGCTGCATGAAATCAGCAACCTTAAACAGAAGATTTACTGTTTTTGCCCCAGAGAAAATTTCAGAATGCCCGTTAAAAGCAACCTTTAGGATAGTTCAGTGTCTCAAATTATATTATTGGGAAGGGAGGCTGAATAATTTTATTTGGATCTGTTTTGGACAAAACAAAGTGTAACTAGAGACAAATCCCATCATTTACTAGGGATGCAGTCTTTTATCCTTGGTCTTTTATTTGCGATATTTTAAAGTTACAGTTTCGAAAGAGTTGAAAATGTTTGTTACTGTGTAACTCCCCCACGTTCACTATGAACAAAAGTTCTGTGCTGTGAATTTTTTACGCGACAGAAGATAAATGCTGAGGTGCAGCAGCAGGGGATGGAAGGAGTAAATTCCACAAATGCTCATCCTAGTTGCAATGGAAAACCATCTATTCTCATCATTTCTCAGCCATACAAAAGAGAAAAGGACGACTATTACATTTCACCATCGTGGATAAAATATGCACTCCAGCACTTCTGCACCATCATTTCAAAGAACATTCTTTTGTTCCAATTTCAAAAGCAAAATAACTAGCAATAGCCATTTAGAAAATGAAATGTGGCCTGGAAAATAATTATTGGGATCAATAAACGATTAAAATTGGAGGTAGGGGCTTTCTTAGATTTATTTCAATTCTTTACAAGAGAGTTAAAACTAAGAATTATCAAATACATTTTAAAATACTGTATGAACTTCTTTGGCAATGAGCTACATACACGTAAGCAGGGATTCTCTTGATGTGTGCAGAAATCATCTCCTGACATACTTCCCTGTATTTTGGTAGTACCATTTAGAGTCCATAAGATGGCAGGCCTAGATTTCACAGTGATATTCTTTTCCTCCCCCAACCCCCCATGAAATTCTTAAAAGCATAAATATACTCATTGCCTTGAAATAGATATCGTGTATTTTCAGCAGCAGGTGGCCAGTAATAATATTAAGAGCACCGACCAGATTAAATTTGTAAATTATGAAACATGGGGACTCTTTAACAAGCTAATGTATTTTCCTAGCTCATAATGAATCACAAAGTATTACAGCCAAAAGGAAACTTATGGCCACTTATTCTGGTATTGCCTTTCTCCGGAAAGGAAACCAGAGTCCAGATTTCAGCGCTTCGCCCAAGGCCACAAGGCGAAGGGAGTAGCAGAGAGAGAACCAGCATCTTGGTTTCCTTCCTTCTAAATCTGCACCAGTGCTCTTGCCCACTGTATCTCTCCAGCTCCTCATGGTGGCATCCAAGTCCACATGACTACTCTGCACAGAGCCCCACTTCGCACTTCTCCACAGACTGCCTTTCACCCGTCAGGGCTTCGCTCATGAGTTACCCCGAGCCTGGAATTCCGCAACTCTCTTCACAGTTCTGTCCACGTGTTTCTCAAACTGGGGTGTGGTGAGGTACCGCGGTATTTGAAGCTACAGGAAGAATAAGTCCTCCTAGATGACTGGAGGCGGGAGGGGATGACAACACCTTTTTAATTAAAAGAAACATAAAATGTGTATGAACTTTAAACACGAAATACACGAAGTTTCAAAGAGGTGTGTCGCTTTGGGTAGACTCGCTTAGGCTATATGCCCTCAAGCCCACCGCAGGAGACACCCTTGGTCCCCTATCCTGTTGGGACACTTTGGTGGAAAGCTCAGAATGGTACCTGGTTAAAAGGCTCCTCTCCATCAGAGCCCACCTTGTCTACTGTGAAGCACATAAATAAGGTCACGTTACACGTGTGTCCTACACAAATTGTCACGCTGCTGTCTAAACCCTGTGTACGTGGTCCTGAGATAAATTTAGATTCTATATATGGCAAGCATGACGTTATAAACATTATAATATAAATCAAATATCAACTATTACACAGCTATTGTATAGAATAACAGAGATCACCAGTAGGCAGAATTCTATGGGCAAACCAAACACAGTAGATGGAATAAAAATAAACCAATGTACTACTTTCAGGGTTTTATAATGACTATTTACATTAAGCATATACGATATAGACGAAAGCACAGGGATCCAGGAAGCAAGAGAGCTGGAGGGCTTCTGATGAATTATCTAACCTGTCTTCGTCTGTTTTCTATTTTCTCGTAACAGTGGATTGTGTTACTATGGGGGTGGAAAGGTCTAGAATTCTAAATTCCTTTTTCTCATCCTTTGCTCTACCATTTCTTAGGGTATTATTTTTTAATGAACGTAAGATAAGATAATCAGCACCTAAACCTTTTCCTGGAGGTCTGACAGTGATTAACTCAGTTACTTGAAATATACTTAACTTAAAAATTCTCAGCATATCGATTGGTTAGAAATCAGTAAGTTAGTCAATGCTGCGAAAAACAAAGCCAAAATGAAGAAGGATTCCACATTAAATGAGACCAGAGATGTGACACCTGAATGCAATGCATGATCTGGGATTTTCTTTTGCTGTGAAGAACAGTATTAGGACAACACATTTTGACTACAGATTAGACAATAATAAACAATGGTATTACATCCTTTTCCTGATTTTGATTATTGTACTAATAGTTATGTGAGAGAATGACCTTATTTCTCAGTTATACACTGAACTACTTAGGGACAAAGGGGCATGACGTCTGCCATAAGAGAGAGCAAGCACAAGAGAACATGTGCAAATGTGCCCATGTGGTAAATGTTAACAGTTGGGAAATACAGGGAAAGGGTACACGAGAATCCTTTGTACTACTCTTGTAACTTTTTTTTTTTTTTTTTTTTTTAGAGAGAAAGTGAGCATGAGCTGGGGAGGGAGAGGGAAAAGGGAGAAGCAGACTCCTGGCTGAGCAGGGAGCCCGATGCGAGGCTCAATCCCAAGACCCTGGGATCATGATCTGAGCTGAAGGCAGATGCTTAACAGACTGAGCCACCATACTTGTAACTTTTCTGTAACTCTGAAATTATGTCAAAAAATAAAAAATTAGGGGCGCCTGGGTGGCACAGCGGTTAAGCGTCTGCCTTCGGCTCAGGGCGTGATCCCGGCGTTATGGGATCGAGCCCCACATCAGGCTCCTCCGCTATGAGCCTGCTTCTTCCTCTCCCACTCCCCCTGCTTGTGTTTCCTCTCTCGCTGGCTGTCTCTATCTCTGTCAAACAAATAAATAAAATCTTTAAAAAAATAATAATAAAAAAAATTAAAAGAAAGAAACAAGAAAGACAGTTTGTTTGAGTGGCTGCATATAGAACTACAATGGTACAAAGATTAAGGGGAAGGGAAAACTGTCCTGGAAAGGAACCCTCTTCATTTATAATATTTCTTTGGAATTCAAGTTTATGCTACTAGACATGAAATGCTATACTGTGTATCATATGAAAGCACGGTCCTAGTCAACATTGGTGTAAGAATTCTTATTTGAGAAGATAAATGTTGCTATAATGCCATTCTGTTAGTCATTTCTTTATTTTTATGTTCTGCTTTGGTAAATCTTTACCTATAACCAGTGTTACAACTTAAAATCTCTTCATTGACAACTCACAGGAAGAGTTGCACTCAGCATCTATGTAAAAACATACCCCAGATGATGAAAGACAGTGTTGAGACTGTGAAATCGAAAACACATAAGACAAATAGAAAAGCTATTTAAAGCAAATTTCAAAAAAAATAAATGACGTTTCAAAGATCATTTTACAAGAGGGAAGGCAAGGCAACCCGAGACACTAGAAAATGAACTCTAGTATCTGCCTTCCCCGTGTGTGTAGTAGACTGTGCTGATGTCCCCAGGATTTCGCACATAGAAGTACCTTGCTTACTATTTTCTGATGATATTCAAAGGGACTGTAATAAATGACCTTCCACATGACTATTATTAAATGTATTTGTTTTTCAATTGCTTCCTAAATGTGCAATTCTCTTTCTTAAAGGAATCTTTAACACATTACAATTTTAAAAATATATTTATTCATTTTAGAGAGAGAGCACACGTGAAAGGGTGAGGGGTGGAGGGAGAGGGAGAGAAAGGGAGAGAAGCAGACTCCCCACGTAGCGCGGAGCCCAACATGGGGCTCAATCTCACAACCCTGAGATCATGACCTGAGCCGAAATCAAGAATCTGACATTTAACCGACTGAGCCACCCAGGTATCTCATAAATTCTTAATAAAGAATTACATAGATTTGCCTTCTGTAAATCCTTGCTTCTGATCTATACATCTCAAAGTTAAAATGCTCCTGAATTGAGAGTGCGGTTTGGGCTGCTGGGGAGGCGGGAGGGTGACATTTAGAAGTACACAAGTATTTCCCACAGTATTGGTAATTTTCTAGTTATTTGGATAGGTGGTGGATTCACTAGGGCTTATTAGGCTTATTAATTTACATTTACTATATATATTATTATGATTGTGTGAAATATTTCTAAAGGTGTTTTAAAAGAACATAATGTAATATTTTCCTTTTTAAAAGCTACATCACAAAATAGAAGCTTTCCTTTTATTTGACTCTCTCTCCATTTTAATAGCTGTTGATTCAGATGTTCAACATATATTTATTTAGCAACTATCACATGCCAGACATGGTTGTGTATTGAGGGTGCAAGCCAATATAAACATCACAAAAACCAATATAAATAAAAACATGGTCCTTGCCTGCAGGCAGGTGATAGTCTAGTTGTGAGGACCTGAAGGGCAGAGCTATGTGTAATTCTTTGCAAGCTTGGTACCTCCGACTGCACCTTGCCCATGTAAGAACCTCAATAATGTTCATTGATGATACTGATGCTGTTGGTACCATTTACAGATCTTTTCAGAGATAGATTATTAAGATTTTATTTTATTATTTATAAAGATTTATTTATTCATTAGAGAGAGCAGGGGGAGGGGCAGAGACAGGAGAAGAAGAGAAGCAGTCTCTGAGCTGAGCGCGGAGCCTGAGGCACGGCTTGATCCCAGGACCCTGAGGTGATGACCTGAGGGCCCTGAGATCACGACCTGAGCTGAAATCAAGAACAGGACACTCATCCGACAGAGCCACTCAGGCACCCCTTAAAGATTTTACTTTTGAGGAATCTCTATACCCAAAATGAGGCTTGAACTCACAACCCTAAGATCAAGAGTCATGTGCTCTTCTGACTGAGCCAGCCAGGTACCGTGGTAGAAGATTCTTTGTGCTGTATTCAGATCATCTTGCCACTTAAAATAGACTTCACTGGGTCCTGGGATCCAGTCCCACATCAGGCTCCTTGCCCAGTGGGGAACCTGCTTCTCTGTCTTCCCCTGCCTGCCGTTCCCCCTGCTGTGCTCTCTCTCTTGCTATCCGTCTGTCAAATAAATGAAATCTTTTAAAAAACCGAACAGTTCAAATATTAGAATAGCTCCCTTGGAGCTATATCGTTGAGCAACTGCATATGAAAGCTTACATATGTAGTTACCTATACACACCGATCATGTGATCATACAATGGTAAACCCTAAACACATCACACTGAAGAGGGTTTCTGGATTTTTTTAAATGTTTTTTGTTTTGGTTTGATTGAGTCAGAAAGTCTACACTCTATGGCAGAGGTTTCAGAATTATTTTATGTATTACGCTTTTCTGAAAGGTTTCTATGACTTTTATTAGACTCTCGAAGGTGCTGGTGACCCAAATAAGACTATGAACCATGACCTCAGAAGAGAGTAATCAGCACCCTCATTCAAAGGTACCTGACATACAGAATGAAATCAATACACATGACTGAATGAATCTTAAATGAATAACCTTTTTCCAGAGTATCCTTGAACTTTTTAATGCAATCATCAAGTGTTGGGTAGAAAAGATAAATCAGGGGGAAAAAATGACAAATCAAGACTGAGTTTCTACTAAACGCAGGACAATGGTATAGGTGATGGGAGGTCTTTTTTAAAAAAGGTAATTTGTTTTTAAGGAAACTATGATCTAATCAGAATGACAAAACATAGACAAAATGCTGTGAGACTACTGGCAAAGGGGAAAAGGTAGTCAAGGTATTATAAACGTACACTAGAACTTTTGAAGGTGAGCCTTTCCTAGGTCTCAAGATTTGTGACACATACAGGCTTTAATTTTTCCATCTACAATCAGAAAAAGACGGAAAGCATAAAGGGTAGGGAGAGGGGGAATGAAGAGATCAGAACAAATGAGACCCCCCCTCCCTGCTCCTCTTTTTATAATCTTCAGTGATTGGGGCATCAAGCACTCCAGCGGCTCCTCAAGGGCAGTCACTAGCTCTTTCTCCTTACCACTTTTTTACTTAGGGAGGCAAAGTGGGTGGGGGTCGCAGACTTGACCGAGAGCACAGGGAAACCATTCCTCCAGTGCCCTAAACCCATTACACATCTTTAAACAGACGCTAGCCCAAGAAATCTTTCACCCAAGGAAATACTTCAAAAAGTTCTAGTTCACATTCAGGAGACAACCCCAATAGGTCTATTTGGTAGCATAAGTTGGTATACCTCTAAGCCAGCACTGTTGCTCCTTTCTTCTGTGAGCTTTCTGAAGAGTCCAAGTAGAAGGCCAAGGCCAACTAGCATCTAAACCCTTTCCCCATTTTGGTATATCAGTTTTTATAAACTGAGGCAAAGCTGTAGCAACTGTATTTTGCTTACGGGTGTCTTATTTCTTCACTATAAGAAAGTATGTAGGAGATACACAGTAAGATCAATATTTAAGAAGATAATCCAGGAATTTAGCCCAACTATGGTGATATTTGTTGCCTTTTCATTTTTCACCTGAAACATAAAGTACAAAAATACTACTATTTATAAAGAGCATCATTTCTTGGATCTTCTCTAATTCCACTGCTAACATTTTCAGATTATAGCTAATTCGTGGACCAGCTGCTACAGACAGGAACGGTTCAACTTCCAGCTCTGTCACAATGGGTGAACCTGGACAAGTTATTTATTCTTTCTAAGCTTAGATTTCCTTATTTGTGAAAAATACAACTTTTGTGAGCAATAAACAAGATACTGCAAATAAAGATATTGCATAGCATTTTTGTAAGTGCTCAATAAATATCTGCCATTATTCTCATTGTTATTGCCTTCATCAGTCTCCCTGTCTACAGTCTCTCTCTATAAAATTCACCTCCCACTATGGAGCCACATAATTATTTTCGAATCACCTTTGATTTTGTCAGTCTCTTATCAAAACCCTTCAACGGATTCCATGCATACAGGATAGTCTTATCTTCTTACCTCAGCGTATTGCTATTCTCTGTCTACCCTTAACCAACGTGACACCAGCCTCATCTCTCAAGAGGCCCCTTAATAACAGATTAAACTTCTCCTTCCCCAACATATGCTGTTCTTTCCAGCATCCTTGCTTTGTTCCTCGTATTCCCTCCACATGGAATGCCTTCCCTACGTACATCCATATAGGTCACGAACCTCCAAGCTAGCTTGGAGGCCACATCCTCCACAAAGCTTTTTCTGATTCATCTAGTAAAATGAGTTTTCCCTCTGCACTTCTGAAATACTAGGTTGTTTTCTTCTACCTTGAAAAAGCATTTCTTAGATTTATATTATCTCCCAACCTGAATGTAAGTCCTTTAAAAACCAATGGACAAATAAACTGTTGGGACTACATCAAAATAAAAAGCTCCTGCACAGCAAAAGAAACGACCAACAAAACTAAAAGACAGCCTACTGAATGGGAGAAGACTTATGCAAATGACATATCTGATAAAGGGTTAGTATCCAAAATATATAAATAATTTATACAACTTAACAACAAAAAACCCAAAAAATCTAATTTAAAAAATGGGCAGGATGGGGCGCCTGGGTGGCACAGCGGTTAGGCGTCTGCCTTCGGCTCAGAGCGTGATCCCGGCATTATGGGATCGAGCCCCACGTCAGGCTCCTCCGATATGAGCCTGTTTCTTCCTCTCCCACTCCCCCTGCTTGTGTTCCCTCTCTCGCTGGCTGTCTCTATCTCTGTCGAATAAATAAATAAAATCTTTAAAAAAAAAAAATGGGCAGGAGACATGGACATTTCTCCAAAGAAGACACACAGATGGCCAATAGACACTCAACATCATTCATCATCAGGGAAATGCAAATCAAAACCACAATGAGACAGCACCTCTTATCTGTCAGAATGGCTAAAATAAAAAACACAAGTAAAAAGTGTTGGCACGGATGTGGAGAAAAAGGAACCCTGGTGCACTGCTGCTGGGAAGCAAACTGGTGCAGCCACTGTGGAAGACAGTATGGAGGTTCCTTAAAGAATTAAAACTAGAACTACCCTATGATCCAGTAATCGCACTACTGGATATTTACCCAAAGAATATGAAAACACTAATTCGAAAGGATACATGTACACCTATGTTTACTGCAGCGTTATTTACAATAGTCAAACTATGTAAGCAGCCCAAGTGTCCGTCAATTGATGAATGGATGAAGAAGATGTGATACATATATATGCAATGGAATATTAGTCATAAAATAGAGTAAAATCTTGCCTTTTGCAATGACATGGATGGATCTAGAGAGTATAATGCTATGTAAAATAAGCCAGTCAGAGAAAGACAAACACCATATGATCTCGCTCACATGTGGAAATTTAAGAAACAAAACAAATGAACAAAGGGAAAAGAAAAAGAGACAAACCAAAAAACTGACTCTCAACTATGGAGAACAAACAGATGGTTACCAAAGGGGAGGTGGGCAGGGGGATCGGTGAGATAGATGAAGGGGATTAAGAATACACTTACTTGAGGAGCACTGAGTAATATATAGAATTACTGAATCACAATATTGCACACCTGAAGCTAATATCACACTGTACGTTAACTGCATTGGAATTTTTTTAAAAAAAGAAGAAATACAATTGTCTAAGGAAGAACAGTTTATAGAGGCAAGTTTCAGAAAGAAATATTTAATGCCACACAGAGTGGACTACTGGAGGACAGTCTAAGAGAATAGTCCTTGAAGGTCAGTTTTAGAAGGTGGGAGAAGAAATAAAAGAAAAAAGAAATAAAAGGAAAAAGCAGCAGTGAAATCTGTGATTTGGGGATGGTTTTAGGAAGCCCCCCATAATCTCCACCAAGTCCCCTAAATCTAACCAAAATTAACATTTAAATAAATCTGTTCTGCAAATGAAAAACAAAAACAAAACAAAACCAAGGTACAAATCGGTTCCGCTTCATATCCCCCTTGTCTCTAGTACAGGGCCACATTGACAACAGGTACTTGGTAAGTATTTACGGAATGAATAATCAAATACTCAATAAAAGTAACATGTGGTAACAGAAGAGGGTGAAATAAAGTGCTAAGAGAGCTCAGGGGAGTAAGTGGTTATTTTCACTGACTCTGCATTTGAAGTAAGCCTTCTTTGTGAGGTAGAGATGATGGAAATCAGAATTCTAGGCCAAGAGAAACATGTGAATAAAGGATGGAGGGGGAAAGCACAAATACTGAATACAATTCATATGGCTCAAATCTAGGAGATGCCAACAGTAGTAGGTTATAAGGACTGACAAGGCCAGATTACTACGAAGGGCCCTGAAGGAACTCCTAAGGAATCTGGACTTAATCCTCGGGGCCACAAGAAACCAAAGCAACTTTGAGGAGGAAATTACATAGTCAAAAGTGTGCTTTAGGAAAACTACTCCATCGGCTGGGCAGAAGATGGAACTAAGGGTAGCAGATCAATGAAGTCGTTTGTGAGAGTTAGGGAAACAGCAACAGTGCCTTGAACTATGGCGGTGGCAGTGGGAATGTCAAGGTGAAGGAATGTAAAAGGGGACAGCGTGGAAAGAGAACTGCAACGGGGTAATGCAGGAGCAGGGTCTCTCCATGGAGCCAATTCATAGGGTATGTGAACTTGGATGGAAAAGTAGAACATCTTTATTTTCACTACCCTCAAAGTGAAATGTAACATGCCTTCAATTATGAATATAGGCAACAAACCATAGCAGCCTGTAGGCTTCACTGCGCTGGCAAAGGGGTCCAGGGCATAAAAAAGAACTTAATCACTCTAAAGTGACAAAAAGCTCAATAAAGTCTTTACCAGAGATGGAGAGTTGAATCAAATAAAAACAACAACAAAAACACGTGTGGGGACTGAGAGAAAGAAGAAGATGGATGAAAGTATCAATTTGACTTTGGATGAGTTTCAGGTGTCAGCACACACTTATCTCATTTCTTTTTTTTTTTTAAGATTTTATTTATTTATTTGACAGAGATAGAGACAGCCAGCGAGAGAGGGGACACAAGCGGGGAGTGGGAGAGGAAGAAGCAGGCTCACAGCCAGAGGAGCCTGATGTGGGGCTCGATCCCATAACGCCGGGATCATGCCCTGAGCCGAAGACAGATGCCTAACCGCTGTGCCACCCAGGCGCCCCAACACTTATCTCATTTCTTGTGACCAGTGGCCTTCAGCTGCAGGGAAACCTAATCGCCTCTATACGGCAGGAATCTTCATTTCTCGTTCTGTTCCTCCTTCCATCTTGTAGCACTGAAAACAGTCCAGGGGACCAAATATCCTGGTTTGCCTGGGACAAGAGGGGGCTCTCTAGGACATGGGCCTTTGAGGCTAAAGCCAGGAAAGTCCTAGGCAAACTGATGAGCCAGTCACCCCAAGAGTCCTCGAATCTGGCACTGTATGCTAATAAGGCTATATTAATACTATGCCTTCAATTAAGGAAAAAAAAATTATGCCATTTAAGATTTTGGATCTGAGTTTCTCCATCTGTTCTTCCCACAAAGTAGAAAATCTTGAAGGAAAATCTTCCTCTCATGAGGTCAGACAGTTATGGGCATTCAATAAATGCTTTAGTTACTGAATATCATTATCAGTAGTTCTATAATTTACACAGTGCTGGCACATTCCTATCTCATGCAAAACTCACAAGGACTCTGTGAGATAGACTTGATTCTCTTCATACTACAGAAGAAACCACAGTTCTGGAAGATTTAGTCCTTTGCTATACTTCACACAGCAAGCAAAGTGGCTGCTCCTAGCACTGCAGCTGCCAAAGAACACTGAATTACTGAGTGTTCCACGGAAGCACAAGTGGCTGTTGCTATATGGAGATTATGCAAAGCTGCAATTTTCTTTCTTTTGCAATGTCCATGAACTCGGTGCTCTGGCATTATACTGATACACAGTAAAGTGGGGGTTAGTTTCAGGCAGAAGGCACCCTATGGTAAAGTGATGGTTTACCTATGGAAAAAGGCATAAAAGCCGATAATTAAATGTTCCAAATTGGTTAAGATGAGGTAAGAGTGGCAACAGCTTGCAAATCAAAATGTATGGCCAAAGGGTACCAAAACCACTCTGCTAGATGCAGCATCTAATCAGAAAATCCATACAAGGCAGTGAACACACCTGTATTAGCCAATACAAAAACTGACACGCCCATGTGTGCCTGTATAGATCAATCTGGGAATCTTGGACAGAGATGGGAATGGAAGATTTCATATGTGGGAGAGGCCTGGCCTTGCTGGGTTTATTGGCCCCGCAATTCGCCAGCCGCCTCTCCCTGTAGCCATGGAAACACCCATACCAAGGCAGCTCCAGGGTTCACCTTTGGATAGCCACACTCCACCGAATTTGCACCTGCACAGTTCAAATAAAACCAACGAAGACATCACCTCCCGCTAAACGAGACAACCGTGGCTTTTTCCGTTTCTCCATCTCTAACTCATCCAGAAAACATATTCCTTCTTTTCACCCACATTCACCGAACGGGGGATGAGTCCTGAACAACGAACCCTTTTGATGCAAAGATAAGAGGGCTTTTTTCTTTTTCCTTTTTTGCGGGGGTGGACATCAGAGACGGATGAAAACCGGATACACACATAAACACCGCAGTAGCCTAAAAAGGCAAATAAACTGATAGGATCAAAATCATTTTCAGCCAATGTCTCGTAGCATGTCTGTCAGGCAAGCTCAGTTTTGCCCCTGCAGGCCACGGTCTCTGGAGCCGATAAACCGTTTCCAAGACGGCTGTTTGATTTACAGTTCTAAAAAACAAAAACGCATTCCGTGCGGGCGGGACCGCGCACAGCGTGAGCAAGAACCATGACGTATTCGGAGAGCTTTCCAGAACTGCTTTCCAGCTCGAGCAAGATGCCCAGAAAGCAAAACTCATTTTCGCCTCTAGAAATCGAGAGGAACCGCGCACGCCGAGAGAACGCAAAGCAAGCGGTTTTACTGAGGCGGCGGCGAAAACTCTCTCGCCAGACCCCCTCCTTCCTGGGTGGCCACTCTGCTCTGAGCTCCGAGCCGGGAGCACTCGAACTCTACCCCCACCCCATCCCCGGGACCGGAGCCAACATAAAACCACCCTCCGCAAAGTAAAAAGGGAAAAAGAAACCCTAAAGGCAACTTATGTCACAGAGCCTTTCTCTACCGGCCAAAGAGAGCCGCGAAAGGCCCTCTGCGTCCAGGGCCGTCCGAGGTGCCACTAGTAAAGATGGCGGCCATAGGCGGAGCCGCTCCCTCCCGAACGCTGCCGGCTGCCCCACCAGCCACGACCATTCACGCGGAGTCCTCTACGCCCGCCGCGGCTTGACGCATTGCAGGTGCGGCGCGGCCAATCAGGCGGCTCGACTCTTTCCGGCCAACCACTGCAGGGTCGCGCTGGCCTATCATAGCGTCCTTGTCAAACTGAACGAGGAAAGAAGACTCAGCAGCGCCAACTAAGCAACCGGCAACTGAGCGCATTTTGGGGGGTGTGTTGTCAGCCTGCCGTGTGCTCCTCCGCCGGGAGATATAGTGCCCTCGCCCGCGCCCCGCCCAGCCCGCCAGCGCGCTCTTGAAAAGCTTAGGCGCGACGCTCACACCTCGGTCGTACACGTAGAGGCTCAGGGCAGATAGTTGCCTTAAAAACAATGCTAAACGCCTTGGCCGTGGCCGGTGACCCAGCGAGGGGCGAGCTTCAGCCACTACCGCCCTGCCCCCTTGCTCCGTGAGGCCGCGCGCGTTGCTGTTTATCCGGCACGTTTTGTGAACACAGTTGCAGCCGGAGAAATAAGAAAATCTCCCCTTGTCTCGAAACCCCGACTCAAACTGCCACGGAGCCGACCCTTCCTGTTTACAGCGAGGCCCGGGCGCGAGGAGCACCCTCGTGGGCACTTTTGTTTCGGAAGGGCCCATTTCCATTTTCCTCCTGTGGTTTCCTTATCTCCCGCGGGCCGGGTTTTGAGCCCGGTCTGAGCCAAAGGGGGCCGCCGGGGACATGGCCAGGAGTCGGCTGGGGGCCGCGGGCCGATGACCGGGGCAGAATAACAGGCGGTGACCGCGGAGCCGCGGGCTGGCCGCTGCTGACCTCGGGAGACCGAGGGGAAGCTTCTGGCAGCCTCCCCCACGGAAAGCCCCTTGTGACTTCTTTGTGGAAAGGCTCTCCTAGACAGGGGACGGGGTTCAGTGGGACAGCTGGGCCAGATCTGGTACCACAGTCTAGTGCTGGATGGTACCTCTAAGCCCTCGCTGTGCAAGTGAAAAATCTGAGACCTAGGAAGGTCGATCGACACACCTACAGTCACATAGCAATTTAGTAGCAGAGCACAGAACACAGTCTAGGTTGTCTTGTCTCCCAAGCCTGAGTTTTTTTGCTCCAGTAAATAACTCCTTTCTAGAGCTGACGCTATAGGTGTGAGATGGTTCAAGCATTTGGGGAACTTGACTGTGCAACTGGAGGAAGGTGTGGAAACTAAGGGAAAGCGTTTCTCTGAACATAATTTTCAGTGTCCTACAGAGAAAGTAGCAGAGAAGAAGTGTTGCTTGGTTATTTCCAGTACTCTTAAGAATCTAGCTGAGAAAATAAAGCCTTGTGGATTTCTTAGACCTGCCATTTCATTTAACATCCTCTATCTGTGATTTTGACACAATATGGCTTTGATGATCTAATGATTTTTGTGATTGAACACATCCTGTTTCTAAGGTTATGCTGTTAATGGTCTTTCCTGAGGTTTTACAACCAGTAGTGGTGTTTCTACTGTACCCATGTAAGGGTTGTTCTTTGATCTAAGACTATAGCTGCCAGTAGCTGTTTATTGCTGCTTCTCAAACCTTTATTCAAAGCCTTGTTCAAAAAGGAGAAAAGCTGTGGTTTTCTTTCTGTAGGCGGCTAGTAGTCATCCCCAAAGACGTTTGCCAAGTGAGCAAATCTCTGAATTTCCAAATGAGCAACTTACCATAAAGATACCTGCCCAAAGAAACAATCCACCATATTTCTTTGGCAATATATACATTGTAGGAAATATATACCGTGACTTCTTTGTGTTAATTCAGATCATGATGCCAGAAAAAGAGATTTGACTGTGCTACTAACAAATTGGGAATTCCTGCATAAATCCCTTTGTTCCTGGGACCTCAGTTTTCTGTTCTGGAGAGTGAGAGGATTGGATTAGATGATTTCCAGATTTCCTTACAGTTCTATTATTTTATTCTGCTATGAAGAAGTTAGACCAGAATTTGTTATGTCATATTGAGGCTTATCTGCTTCTATGTACAGTGCTTTAGGCTTTTAAAGTTACTTTTACATTTATTTTCACATTTAATCTTTGCAATACTTCTGGAGGGAGAGTCCCCATTGCATAAAAAGTTGGGTTTATTATAAAGTCTGTCCCAAGTTCATGTAAATGTGAATCATTGTGCTACAAAATGCTCCTCTGGGCCTATTACTTCAGTCCTAGGACATACCAATCCTGCCGCTTTTTGGTGGTCAGCAATTAGCTTGCTAAATTGCGAGCTCCCTAAGGGTAGGGCCTATCCAATTCATCTTTATATTCTCTGTGCTTAGTGAATTTCACTTTATGCTACAGGAGCTCAATAAATATTCATTAAAGGAATGAATGAACAATAATTGGAACAGTGGTAGAAGAATCCAGAAGTAAAAGAGTATTTTGAGCTCCAAGAAAATCAACCAACCAATATTTACTTATAGTCTACAATGTAGATGGTAGTTTTTTTTTAACACCACAATTTTTTTCTCCATTTATCTCCACTTTTTATTTTTAAATTAAGGAACTATCATTATGGGAAATTATTAATGTCTTCTTAAATATCAAGGCTTACTTCCAAGCTCCCCCTTGTGTGTTTTCTATTACATTCTTGCAACAATGCAGAGATTTAGAAAAAAATAATAAATCAGATTCACTCAAACAAAATCACTCACTTTCCCTTTCTACTGTTGCTCTTCTGGTCTTTATAAAGGGATAATGTCCTTTACCCAGGTTTGATCTTTTTTTTTATATTTTGGGGGGGATAAGTGTCACGATTGATCAGTCAGTTGTTCTGATTTTTTTTCTTTAAGATTTTATTTATTTGAGAGAGAGAGAAAGAGCAGGGGGAGAGGCAGAGGGAGAGGCAATGGGAGAGGGAGAAGCCGACTCCCTGTTGAGCGTGGAGCCTGACAAGGGGCTCAATCCCAGGACTCCCAAGATTATGACCTGAGCGGAAGGCAGACGCTTAACCAACTGAGCCACTCAGGCTCCCCCCAGTCAGTCAGTTTGAGTAGGCATGGCTTAGTCTGTTCCAAGTATTCTAATCAACTATCATTCAAAAAAGGAGGAATTCTATAATGATCTTAATTTTTACTGTTTATAAAAAGATGTAACTCTTGAGTCAAGTCCCCAATGACCTTAGTTCTATTTATATCCACATCTCCAGGGGTCTCCCAGTTACTAATGGAATTCTGCACAGATCTCTCACAAAATTCACAAGCAAAATATTTAGAATCATAAAATTCTAAATCTGGGAGGAATCACAGAAAGTCCATCTGGTCCCTCTTTTCCATTTTACAGATAAGAAAACTAAGTTCTGAGAAGTGAATAGTTAGGGACAGAGTGGGCTTTAGGATCCTTACTAGACTGATCTTTCCTTTGACCTTCGAAAACACTTTAATCAAAGATTAATTGTAATAAGGGGAGCAGAGGAATGTTATCATCCACAAGGCCTCCCAGTGACTGTGGAAAATGTTGAGATGACTTTGCTTTGGACTTTGTTATTCCATTTAGGGATTGGCTGTCCTGAATTGTTCTCTGTGCTAGGTCTTATCTATACAGCTGGTTTAAAATCTTTGACCTTAGTTTAAACTGCTGACACTTTCCCGTTGTTAAGCTGTATCAGTTTCTTTACTTTTGTCTTCTTCAGGCTAGTAGTGTTTCCCTTTCTTCTTCCCAAAAGAGTTAAGAGAAGCTCATTTTCTGAAAGGAGTAACCAACAAATGAAAAGGAATGTAGCTATACAACAGTAATTCTTTCAGGACATTCTGAAGTCAGTTTTGGGAGGTATTGCCAAGTGCTAATAAAGAATCATTGTAGTTTTATCTTCATTTCTCATTAGGCAACTTTTAGGCTGGTTCCTAAAAATTCGTTTCTCCTCTCCCGCTGATGAAAACAGGTATGACTGAACTTGTCTAGAGCACGGTGCTCTTCACAGAAAGCTCCCGCGGCACCCAGCCCCCTCACCTAGCTGGCTGTCTAGCAAATGTTTACAAGCAAAAAAGAGTTGAGAAAGAAGAGCACCGCGTGAGCCTCTGTATACAAGATACAGGCTGAAACGGTGCTCAAACCTCCAAGCATCCCAAAATACAAAGCTCCCACAGGTACAAAGCGCTGAACAGCCTTAGTCGGTTCTCACCTTTCTTTGCGATTTGAAAATCAGAAATGCCTCTCTTTGTATCACTTGTCGGTAGGCCGTTTAAAATATGGCTTGTCTATTTTGCTGCTACTCAGTTTGGGGGGTCATTTCCTAGGTTTCAAACTTGATGTGAAACAGGTGCAACTATGAACATTTGTGTGGCCGGGAAGCGCTGGAGCAGTGAAACACAACACGATAAATCAGTTCTCTGAGTCACAAATCTCTTAGGCAGCTCTCCACGACGGTGATGACTCAGCAGCATTCCATTGGCCTGGTGGAGGGAGCGAGGCCAGAGGGCTTGTTGCCCCGGGCAGCAGCCTGTTGGGGGCGATGGGAGACCTTTTGGATCTTCCCACTGAAGAGCCTTAGAATGACTGCTTCAGATTCCCTGACTGGTCCTGACTTGACTTCTGACCTGACCTTTGCCGTATTTAGCTGACACGTATTTTAGATATTATAGACTACCACATCTTATATTTGTCTAGGGTTTTATTGTTTACAACTAATTTGACATTTTTTCCTCTCATTTTCTCTCTTTTTTTTTCCCCTCACGAGAGCCCCTGAGGTGTGTTATGATTATAGCCATTTTACAGGTGACATAGCTGAGTCTGTGTGGCTGAGTAGCCAAGGAAGCAGCCATTTAACCTAGCAAATGATATTTCACAATGCTGTCCTCTTCTGGGAAATAGCTGTTTGCTTTGTCAAGGTTAATAGAAATAAAACCTTGAATAAACTTTCACTGAAGTAAGACAAAATTTATTTCTACCCTCTTGCTTTACGGAGGAGAATGTGAGGAGGCGGGGGAGGGGGGCGTACCAATACTCATTTGTACAACTCGCAGACTCTCTTGAAGGCAAATCTTTTCAGTGACCGAACAGTCCATTCATCCTGTTGTGATACCGAGAGTTGGTTTATTAGTCAATGACTCAGAGTCTCTACTTAGAATGAATAGAACTCTAGAAGCATCCTCACTGGACTTGGGCAACAGATAGTTCAGTTTTCCTATTCAAGTACAACTTGCCTTTGGCCATGTTTTCTCCATCACAGGAAGCCAGGAATAGATCCGGTTATGTGAAAGTGGGGAGAGAATTGCAGAAGAAGGGATATACTTGCTCAGGGCTGTAGAAGGGCACAGGTCGGGAGCAAGGCAGGAACAGTCCAGTGGGTTCCTGAGGAGATGTGGCCTGCCACCAAATCTAGGGAGACTGGTTTCAGGTGGTAGTTCAGTGTTAAAGCAAAGATTTCCTTTTCCTTTTCTCTCTACTTTGGAAAATTCATGTCTAATATCTTCCCTAGTCCTAGGAGTGAACTGAGGTCAACACTAACCAATTAAATAATGTATTGGTATTTATTGACTGAGGTACTATGCTGAGTTCAAAGAGTATAACATGGGGACGTCTGGGTGGCTCAGTCGGTTGGGCGTCTGCCTTCAGCTCAGGTGGTGATCTTGGGGTCCTGGGATCGAGTCTGGCATTGGCTCCTTGGTCAGCAGGGAGCCTGCTTCTCCCTCTGCCTTTCGCTCCCCCTGCTTGTGCTCTCTCTCTCTCTCTGACAAATGAATAGGTGAAATCTTTAAAAGCAAAAACAAAGAGTATAACATGGAGCTTCTGCTACTATCTGGATGAGGAGATAAGATGCATGAGAAGATAGTAGGTAGACATGGGTAAGAGATGTGGAATTCAGGAGAGAAGAAGTTCATTCAGAGCTATAAGAAGCAGCAAAGTTGGAAAGATGTGGGATTTAAACTGGACATGAAGGTTCTGGAGGGTTTAGACAGGTGGTGAGGATATGGACAGACATCTGACCCTGGGAATGGCATGGAAAGGGCATTGAGTTGGGAGGACACAATGTTTATTCAGGGAACAGAGAATAAACCAATGTGTCTGAAGCAGAGAATTTGTTTTTATAGAATAACAAAAGTAACTGAAAAAGTAGATCCACAAACTGTTGAAGGGCTTTGAATGCCAGGCGTGAGGACTTAGCATGTTCTCTCTTGTCAGCACTGAGGAGCCGCTGAAGGTTCTGGAGTGGAGAAATGACACAATGAAACTAATCTGGTGGCCACATGCTGCTTGGCTCTGAAGGGGACAAGCTCATTGGGATGAACAAAGAATCATGGATTAGGTATTAAAAATTTGGGGGTCCTCAACGTTCTTGATTCAGGCAAACATGGATGTTTATTCCCTTAAAAAAAAAATCTTTAGAATGGTGCTGTCCAGATAGAACTTTTGTGATGATGGACATGTCTCAAGCTGTGTAATATGGCGACCATCAGCATACGGGCCTATTGAGTTAGTTGAAATGTGGCTAATGACACTGAGACTCTGAATTTTTTATTTTAATTAATTTTGATCTAGAAAATCACGTGTGGCTAGTGGCTACTGTATTGGAGAGCATGGCTCCAAAACGCAGGACCAAGGCTATCTGTTACGATTCAAAATCAAACCACAGTCGCCGAACTAGACCTTCCCTCTTCTGCACTTAATGAGGCCCATTCTTTGCTATAATTCACAATCAGAATCAATGTATATGATTAATCATTGTGGTCAGTTTTCTCCATATCAAGACCTCATTGAAAGTACCAATTTGTGCCAATCACTGGCTCTGCTCTTCAGGCAAACCAAGTCACCCCAAAAAGTGTGATTCCAGCTTACCATGGTGGCTACAAATCCCTCAGCTGAATCGTTGTCAAATCATTTATAAGCTGCTAAGTGCCTATTGTATGGATGTCTTAGGCCAGCTCTCCAGTTTGACCCCCACACTCTCAGGAGAAGGAGGGTGGGTGTTTGGATGTTGATTAAAGTGACTTGTGCCCTTGACTTTGGGATTAATAGGGAGAATGGTGACTTAAAAATTTCCAAAATAAAATGACTTAGAGAATATATTTCTCAGTAGCTCAGTGGCATTAAAACAAACAAACAAAAAACAAAACAAAACAACCAGCTTGAGTTTAGTGTAACTAACCACAGCACAAAAAGCTGTGCTCTTATCCCATTGGGCATTTTAGAATCTGAATTCACATACTTGTTCCCTAAGTCTGTACACCCACTGGCTGCCTGTGACTTAAGAGCTCAGTGGGTGAAAGCACAGAGCTAATGAAGCCCAAGTCATGGGTCCAGACTTATTAATGGCCAATTATTTTGCTCTGTTCTCTATCCCTGACCCTAACTTGCTATGTTGCATATTCATGACCTTGGTCACAAGGGTGGAACAGGCCAGAGAGGGAAGAGTGCAAATCCATCACCACAGCTACTAGCACAACAAGCACCAGCCCTGTGGAGGGCAAGATGTGTCTTCTCCTCTACAAAGGAAAGCCTTTTTGAAAAAACAAGAATGGGGCAAGCATGCAAAGTGGATGGTGCCGTTTGGAAATATTACACTTTAAACCATTAACTAAATATATTGGTGAACATTGCAAGCTGGAACATACTGCAGGGCATTTAGTCTGGTTATGAGTCACTTAAAATTATGGGGCACTAAATCGACATATGCTAAAATCGATCATGTTTTTCTCCTGGCACAAGGTCTTGGCTTAACACCTGCTTATTGTGTTCTGATAGTCACAGGTTTTAAAATTTCAATGTGATGCTAGAATTCTCCTTTATTCTTTACCTTTATAAGAGCCAGTCGCAAGAGATTATATCCCACAAACGCCGTAACAGCAAAGTTTAAAATGGAAAAATAAGGAGGTATTTTGTTCATTGTTAGAGATAGTAAAGCTTTTTTAAAAATCCTGTATAACATTTAATGAAATGTAAATCCACATACAAACAGCAAGAATCTGTTCCGGCTCATGGAGATGATTAGTGGAGTAGAGAATCCCAAATAGTAGATAATCATCGAGGTATTACAGGGTGGAGAAGGAGGGCTGTGGGGATGATGGAGAGGGAGAAGACAAGACTTCTTTCCTGTGAGATAGCTCAGAGGCTCCAGTTTGGCATTACAAATTTCTTGAGAAAAATCTTCTAACTGAATAAACCATCCGTAAAGCAGCATTGACTGTACGTACATAAGTGAATGAATTTAGACTGGATACTTTGTAAAAATCATCAGATCAACTCTCTCTCTCTCCCTCTCTCTCTCTGTCTCTCTCTCTCCCTCCCTCTCACACACACACACACACACACACACACACAGAGTGATTTTCTCAAAAGAGTGTAAGCTTCATGAAGGCAGGGAGATCTATTTATCCATCCTCCGCTGTATTCCTGGTGCCTAGAAGAGTGTGGGTACAAGAAATACTCAAATAGAGCCCTGTTTTGAGGCAGATCTAAATATGTAAATGTATTTTCTGAATATATACTAGTGAAAATCAGGACTTGTTTGTACTAATTTTTTTTTAAGATTTTATTTATTTATTTATTTGAGAGACTGAGAGCACGAGTTGGGGGGAGTGGAGCAGTGGGAGAGGGAGAAGCAGACTCCCTGCTGAGCAGGCAGCCTGACATGGGGCTTGATCCCAGGACCCTGAGATCATGACCTGAGCCAAAGGCAGACACTTAACTGACTGAGCCACCCAGGTACCCCTGTTTGTATTAATTGATGTCTTAACATCAGGTTTTGCTGCAAGACAGTTTTGTGAAAGAGAAACTTAAAAGACCAAATCCTGGAGATACAGCATGGAGCAGGACCAGGATTAGGGAGCCCTCAGAGTTCTCTCTTTCTGTGACAGCACAGAGTCATCACCTAAATGTCCCACAGGCAGCACTCACCTCGCCTCTTTAGGCCTCATCTGCAAAATGAGAAACGTCTTCCAGCTACAAAGCATCACAAAATAAATGTGGTTGTTGTTGTGTTGGTTGTTGTGTTGGTTGTTGTTGTGTTTGTTGTTTGTTGTTGTTTTATTCGACAGAGATAGAGACAGCCAGCGAGAGAGGAAACACAAGCAGGGGGAGTGGGAGAGGAAGAAGCAGGCTCATAGCGGAGGAGCCTGATGTGGGGCTCGATCCCATAATGCCGGGATCACTCCCTGAGCCGAAGGCAGACGCTTAACCGCTGTGCCACCCAGGCGCCCCATGTTGTTGTTGTTTTTAATTTTAGGTAGTTGATGTACAGTGCCATATTGGTTTCCGGAGTAAAATTCAGTGATTCAGGGCGCCTGGGTGGCTCAGTCTGTTAAGCGTCTGCCTTTGGGTCAGGTCATGATTCCAGGGTCCTGGAAATTAGCCCTGCATGGAGCCCCGCATTAGGTCCCCTGATTAGCAGGGAGTCTGCTTCTCCCTCTGCCTCTCCACCCCCTCCCCTGCTTGTGCTCTTTCTCTCTCGCTCACTCTTTCTCTCAAATAAATAAATGGACTCTTTAAAAAAGAAAAATAGAATTCAGTGATTCATCACTCATATACAACACCCAGTGCTCATCCCAACAAGTGCCCTCCTTAATCCCCATCATCTATCTAGCCCCTCCCACACCTTCCCTCCTTCTGTCAGCCCTCAGCTTGTTCTCTATAGTTAAGAGTCTCTTATGGCTTGTTTTCCTGTCTCCTTTTTCTCTCTTCCCGCTTCCCATATGTTCATCTGTTTTCTTTCTTAAATTCCACATATGAGTGTAATCCTATGGTATTTGGCCTTCTCTGACTGACTTACTTCATTTAGCATAATATGCTATATAGCTCCATCCATGTTGTTGCAAAGCGCAAGATTTCATTCTTTTTGATGGCTCAGTAATATTCCATTGCAGACACATATGCCACATCTTACAAAGTAAATGTTTTGCTTTGAGTTTTCTTTCACAAATACGCTGCTCCTTGTGTGGGAGATATAGTTATTACTGCATTCCTATGCTCTCATTCTACTTTCAAATCCTTGGATAAAAAGTATTTTTTTTAAGGGCCCCTGGGTGGCTCAGTTGGTTAAACGTCTGGTTTCAGCTCAGGTCATGATCTCAGAGTCCTGGGATCGAGTCCCACATTGGGTTCTCTGCTTAGCGGGAAGTCTGCTTCTCCCTCTTACTCTCCCTTTGTGTTCTCCCTCCCTCTCTCTCAAATAAATAAATAAAGTCTTTAAAAAAAAAAAAGGAAGTATTTATTTAAAAAACAAATTTAAAAAATTGTTTTACGATTTTATTTTTAAGTAATCCCCATACCCAACGTGGAGCTCAAACTCACAACCCCGAGATCAAGAGTCACATGCTCTACAAACCAGGGACCCCTAAAAAACAAATTTTGATCTTAATCTTTGTGCTTCTTCCTCCCAAGAAAATCAAATTAAAAATAAATTTACTAAATTACAGGAAATAGTTATAGTGTAATGTCCAAAGTGCTTGGAGCTAGATATTTGGGTTCCACTGCTTAAATTAGGAAAATCATTGAATCTCTTTGTGCCTATTTCCACATAAGGATAATAATACCTGCCTCATGGGATGGGCAGGAGAACGAAATAACGCATTTAGCACAGGGCCTGGCCATAGTCAACGCTCAGCAAAAGTTGTTTTCTTTTCTCTCTTTCTTTCTTTTTGTTTTTTTAAGATGTATTTACCTCTTTTAGAGAGAGAGAAAGTGAGAGAGAGAGAGAGAGAGCATGAGCAGGAGGGGCAGAGGGAGAGGGAGAGAGAATCTCAAGCAGGCTCCACACTGAGCATGGAGTCCAACATGGGGCTTGATCTCACAACACTGAGATCATGACCTGAGCTGAAATCAAGAACTGGCCACTTCACTGACTGAGCCTTCCAGGCACCCCTAAAAATAAAATCTTAAAAAAAATTATGATATAATTGCTTCTCAGCTTTTTGGCTAAGATCAAGTGTAAAAATATTATTATTAAAAAAAAAGAATCTAATCAAACCATAAGAGGCCCTTAATCATAGGAAACAAACTGAGGATTGGTGGAGGGCAGGTGGTGGGGAAATGGGGTAACTGGGTGATGGACATTAAGGAGGGCATGTGATGTAATGAGCACTGGGTGTTATTTAAGACTGATGAATTACTGGCCTGTTACCTCTGAAACTAGTAATGCATTATATGTTAATTAATTGAATTTAAATAATAAAAAAGAGTCTATTTGACTTTAATGAAAACCCAGTGATCATCTAGGTAAAAGAATCTTCTTCATGAAATAGGCAAATCCCTCACATTGTATGTTTAAAGTTTTCCGATATTGATTTCACTAATATATAATCTAATATTAGAGCGCTTGTGCAAGGGCCTATGCTCTGTTTCATGCGCCATCTTTGACTCACAGTAAGATCTTGGGCAAGTCACTCAACTTCTCATATTTCAGTGTGTCGAGCTAGCCAAATACTTAAAGCATGACCTCACTACAATCCCAGTAGACTTGAAAGGTGATTAAAGAATTATCAAAAGAGAACTTAAGCTAGTAAAATTATATAAAGAATCGGAATAATGAATTTTACTATAATGGGTAAAATGATTCTAAAATGCACAGTTTTTAGCAAGTAAAGTCATGAAAAAGTTTCAAAGTTTCTTATTTGGATGAACTTGGTTAAATGACAGGGAGAAATATTATTTTCAAAATCACAGATTATAGAATTTAACCAAAATGATTATAAGGAATGGAAGAGAGAAGCTAATGAATCCTTAATAATTAAACACATTTCATTTCCAAGCCATTATTTACCCGTACTTATACAATGTGTACTGTATTTTAAAATGTAAAATGTATTTCACTAAGTACGATATGAAAAAACTGAGGAAAGAATACAAATTCCTTTAGAAATGAAGCAGTTTTAAGACGTATTTGGCCAATTAAACTTGTAACTTACCAGATTATTGAATACCCTTTAAATGATTTCATATTAGTCCCTTTCCTTCTATTTCCCTATTTCCAATTCTCCCACTCAGGTTTTCTAACGTGAGCAAGAACAAGATGAAGAAGAAGAGGAAGAGGAAGAGGAGGAGGAAGCTGATAATGATGACTGGTAGATTTGTGAAGTAAATAATCTTTTTAATCTGCAGAGAGAAGGCAACACCATTCCCTGGCTTGCTGCTGCAGCCTCTCTCACTCTTTCTGCAGCATTTCAGAAGGAACAGCCGTAAGAACAGTTCCAACAGAGGTTATCCCAGAAGTCTCGTTGCATCTGCAATGTGGCTGAACATTTTTCATTTTTAAAAACATCTTTCTGCAAATTTTTCAAAGCCAGAAACAAATGTAACCAACGGAAGCCCTTTCTAGCAGAGTTTGTCAATTACACACTTTGCACATTCTCTGAAAGAGTAAACAAATGATAAATTACAACTGTTGCCCAGGCCCTGTAAACAAAAGATCAAATTCTGTGTGCTGCCTTGGCGAGAAAACTAACTGCAGCATTTTGTCAAGATTTTAACAAGTTTTGGTTTCAAATTAATAACTGAAATTGCCTTTTTTCTAGTTTACAGAAAAACTGAAAACATTAGTAAATTTAAAGATAAAATATTTTAAAGAAAGGAACAGAATCCAGATTGTACATTAAAATATAACCAGCTCCATTGTAGGGAGAACTTGCTGTTTGTTCCAGCTCTAATCTAGGGGATTCTAAGTGCCTATTTTTCCCCCTTCTTTGTTTTTATGACTAAAGACCCGATCCCTCTCAGGACCGGGAAAATTAAGAAAAAAACAAAAATGAAAGCATGGGTTTTAAGGTCTATGGAAGGTTCACACAGGTACTTCAGTTTCAGTTAAGACCAGAGCCAGGATGAATAGTATTTTCCGTAGGAAACAAAACAGTTAAGGGAGAGATATTATTCAGGTATACAAAAAATATTCAGTGGAAACGTGAAAACTTTAAAAGAAGACTGGCTAAGCATATGAGCATGACACAGATTTAGCAACTCAGCATATATAATTTGTTTCAGAAATTGCTTCAAATTTTTGAAAGAAAAAACATCTGACCAATTTCTTGCCCGAGGAAAACTGCCATGGCCCTTTCAGACCCTCTCCAAGGCGGGGGAAGGTGTGCAGTCAATTCTCTGTCCCCAGCTCCCCGCGGCCGCCCCCTGACCCAGGACCTCCTGAAACTCTCCGAACGGAAGGCGGCCAGCTGGGGACCCCAGGGCGCGGGACCCTGGGGACCCGACCCGATTGCCCCAGGAGAAGGTGTAAAAGATGTGAGGTGAGGGGGGTGTCCCACAGGTGGAGGTGGGGCTGGGCTGAGAGGTGGACAGCTTCTCACGTTCAGGGCCGCCCCGGGTCGGGGCTATGGAAGCACTCTGCCCTACTCCAGCCCCAGATGAGAGTGTCTGGGGATTCCTCCCCCACCTGTCCGTGCCTCTGCCCCAGCCCTACGACCTCCCGCCTCTCTCCGAACGCTTCGCGTCCCGGGGCCCCATGCTGGGCTAGCGGCGGGCGCGCCGGGGCGGCGGGAGGCGGGGCGCGCCGGGGGCGGGGCCAACTGGGCGAGGCCCGGCCTTCCCAGCACCGCTCCGAGCGAGCCGGCAGCGGCCGTGGCGGAGGGATACGGAGCGCCGTATATATACCACGGGGCGCAGGCTCGCACTTCGGCAGTGCTGCTGAGAGCTTCGCGGGCGCGGTGCCGTTACTCGCAGTCGGGCGGCGGCAGCGGCACAGCGCTGAGCGCACATCGCGCCTTAGCAGCAGCAGCAGCAGCAGCGGACGTACTCCCGCCGTCACAGCCCCTGCGCTGGTGCAGCCACCCTCGCTCCCTCTGCTCTTCTTCCCTTCGCTCGCACCATGGTAGGTCGGGAGTGGTGAACGGCGGCGTAGCAGCTGCCTGCTCATGATTTCTTCCCAAATTTTTAGTTAAGCGCCCCCCCTTTTTTTCGGTGGGGGCGTTTTCCTCTTTTCCGGGTGTTACGCAGCAGCTGTAGTTAAGAAGGACGCGTTTTGGGTTTGCATTTCGCTTTTCTCGGCCAGGGTTTCTTATTTAAATTTTGGTCGCTCTTGGAGCTGGACTTGGCCGTGGGCTGTTCGCGGGCTGGGGCTCCGGCCGCAGCTGCACCGGGGCTTTCCGCATCCACCCCCTCCCCCAGCCCCGCACCACTGCGTCCAACGCGCCGCACCCGGGCTTCCCGCAGCGCTGCGCCTGAGCCGGGGCCCCGGGGGGCGGGGGAGCCGGGCGGGGCCGGGCACTCGATTCCCCCCCTCCCCCCGCCCTCTACCCTAGGCACGGAGGCGGCGGGTCGGGCGGGCAGCGGAGAATGAATGGGCCCGACCTACCTGGTGGCGCACATTGCTCCGGCCGGGGCGTGGGGGGCGCAGTCCGCGTCCACCTCCTCCCCCACCCGGCGACCCCGCTGGGCGCCTTGGCTGAGCAGTTCTCCCTCCTCCCTCCCGGGGGGCGCGGCGCGGGCGTGGGCTGGGAAGGAAGGAGCCGGGGAAGGGTGGGGTGGGGGCAGGAAGGCGGGGTGGGGGGCGGAGAGGGCGGAAGCGGGAGGCACTCGGCTCGCGCTAATTGGGGCGGGGGGGGCGGGGGAGGAGGGAGCTGGCGCGCGGCTCGGTTTCCATTAGAGACGCAAAGTTTCTGCTCCGGGAGGAGGCGGCGGTGCGGCTCGCCGCCTGGGGGAGCAGAAGCGGGTGGGAGGCGCGCGGCGGGCTTGGCCCCTTCTCGCGGCGCGGTCCCGAAGCGGGGGTGGGAGTGGGGGGTGGTCCTGGCCAGGGAAGGGCGGTGCCCCCGCCCTGGGGCTGCCTCGTTCCTCCGCACCTCGCCTGCTTTCGGGGCACGCACCCCAGCCTGGCCCCTCGCCACTTTGCAGTCCGCAGGGAGATGCCCTCCACGTTTCCGCTTTCTCTGCAGCCTCTAGATTGCCAGATGCGCTTGTGCGCCTCGCTGGGTGTGTTTTCTACAGCCCCCTTCCTCTCTGGGCGGGCTGGGCTGACATCACCGACAGCGCTTTCTGGCTTGGCGGGATGGGGAGATGGCTCCCGACAGGTTCAGAGCATCTTTGCCCGATTTGGAGGCCGGTATTTCTTTGTCGAGGCAGGCTGATGCTCTCGCAAAGCTCTCTAACCAAGAGAGTTTTGCGGTGAGGTGGGACTGTTCTCCCCGGTAAGGTGACAGCTTCTTGTGCGAGGTGTGGCAGGGCTTCCTGTTGTACAAAGACAGATGTTGTTCTGGCGTTACGTAAATCACCGTGTCTCCTTCGTTCGATATAAAGAAAACCGTCTTCCGGTGACTGGGGTAGAAAGGAAGACCCAATTCTAATTTGAAAAATAAGTTTTTCCCCAAATTAGTATATTGGAACACCGCACCTATTGGGAAAGTTTTCATTTAAGAGTTAGAGTAAACATAACGTGGTTAGCTTTCTATTAGGACTTACTTTGTAAGTGGCTTCATTTAGGCGTCCTTCATTAAAATAAAAATACATACTAGCTCTCCTTGCATTCTCGAAGTCCCCTGGCTGGAGGCACAGGTCACAGGTTCGGTGTTGCAGAGACCAGACAATACAAGTGCAAATTACCTTCATGGCCATCACCGCCTGAGTAAAGTGTGTTTATTACGAGCAGCTCTTCTCTGAAAATTGGTAGAGTGGGTATTCTCTAGCAAAGTTAGTAGTTGCTCTTTTTCCAGAAAAGACATGGTATAGTCTCATAATTATTATGTACTTTTGTGTGTACTTAACGTTTGCAGTTTTGTAACAGCTCAGTTGTAGGATGGTTGCATTTTTCTCTGGCTTCTTTATCAAAGATAATTTGAGGGCATCAGCCATTCTAAATGGTAGGCTTTTAATAAATAACTGCCTAATTTAAGTGGAAAGCATTTATTACATGGAAATGAAGTTGGTTGGGTAACCCATTGCTGTGTATTTATTTTTTCCACTTAATTGTATCTCATAAAATAGATATGAAGGCCTGTTAATCCAACCCAATGCCGTTATGTAACGCCTATTTGGAGATTTTGAAGCGCCCACAGCAATGCGCAAGGTGCGCTAAAAGCCTGCCCCTGGCCGTGATCTTAGCTGTGGTGACAGCAGCGACAGGCTGGGATCCTCGGATGGAAGGGGGGACTGCAGTGTCCCTGACACAGTAGGTGGCGCTCTTCTTTCTCAGAGCTTGCCGCTGCATCCGATGTGGTGTGGCCTTTTGCCACTAGAGGTGCCATTTTTCAAATTATGAACTGACCCTTCCTCTAGACCTCAGAGCACATAGCCACAGGCCCAGCAGAGAAAACCTGAAGTGAAATGTTGTCACTTCTTTGTCATCCTTTGTTTTTTAAAATAGCATAAACTGTTCCCTTTATTCTCATTGTTCTCGTTTAAGGGATAACAGTTTCAGATGGTTGGCTTTTTTTTTTTTTTTAAAGAGTGATTTTTGAAAGGTCAATATCAAAAGTATAATTGGGAGAACTCTGTTGCTCTCAATCAATGCTTGTGCACTGAGTTATAACCTCTTCTTTCTTTGTGTAGGCTGATCAGCTGACTGAAGAACAGATTGCTGGTAAGTTGATGACCTCAGGGAGTCCCAGTAGGCTAGAACCAGGCATGACTCCATTCGGGTGACTTCTCTGACCCTTCCCCCCCTATAATTTGAGCGGTTTTCTAAGAACTTATTTAAATGGAAGCAATAAGCAGAAATATTTAGGTCAGGTGTTAATTCCTTGCCAGTGTTTCAGAGGCATTGGGAAAGGAAGTGGAGCTAGGAATCCTTGTTTCATTCTGGAGTGTTTGGCTGCTTCATGGTGGTCACGGCTTTGCATGTCACGAGAGTGCCCTGTGCCTGCTGCTCCCAGATGGAGTTGAGAATTCTTATGCCAGAGGTCTCTTCGTAATTCACCATGAAGGCTTGTGCTTGCTATTTGAAAATACATGGGAATGGGTGGAAATGAGGGTTAGGACTACTAGAACAGTTGCAGAGGGAGTTAGTTTAGATTCTAGCTTTTAGTATTCCTTGGAGGACTTTTTGGAGATGATTTCTCTAGGAAACCGGGGATGCCTTTGAAATGCCATAAGTGCCATATAGACAGAACACGTTGGTTACTTGGGAATGTACATTTCTAGTAGCCCCTTCATGTTGCTGTGAAAGCAACATTTGTGGCTGTAGCAATTTAATAGGAAGGGGCCCTAAGGGAACATGTGGACCAATCTTCACTTGTCAGATCGGATTGAGGACTAATTTAATTGTGTTTAAGCTTAGTTTCCTTCAAAAATGTGAGAATACCATGGTTTCATGGAACCAGTTACCAGGAGCAGTGTTTGCTTCATGGACTGCTGAATGAAGGCCGGTCCAATAGGACTATTGTGGTCTTTATTTCAGGAGATAACGACTAGGCAGTTTCTGATAATTTGCAGACTTGGACAGTTTGCTTTGGCAAGCCCAAGGGAAGTGTGCGCTGTGGCTGGGTTGGGTAAAGACATTCATTCTAAAGGGTAAACTTTTGTTTTCAGAGTTCAAGGAAGCTTTCTCCCTATTTGACAAAGATGGCGATGGCACCATCACAACAAAGGAACTTGGAACTGTCATGAGGTCACTGGGTCAGAACCCAACAGAAGCCGAATTGCAGGATATGATCAACGAGGTGGATGCTGACGGTGAGGGCTGAGACCTATGAATGAGTGCCAGTGTTGTGTAATTCAAGTTCAGACATGTCACAAGATTGTCTTTCAGGTCCCCAGAGCAAAGCAAATGCGCAGCGATCCTTTCGGTGGTTGCCTGACGGCCGTTGACAATGCAAATAGAAGATTATGGGCCTGCCTTTGGCTGTGCTCACTGTCTAGAACATTTCCTGGATCAGATCGGCGTATTGTTCTTTTCTACTTGCCATGACCTACAGCTCAATCTTTTTTATCAACTGGCCCATGAGTCTGCACTGAGTCCTTTGGGGAAGTAAAAATAAATAGCCATAGACCTTTTCAAAAAGCTTACTGTCTCCAAGAGGCGTGGGAAGTTAAGTGGGAGAAGAGCACTCTTAGACGTTAATGTAGAATTGAGGACGGCACGAGCTGAAGATGTGTTCATTACAGAGAATTTTGAGGCTCATGTAAGGCTTGGACATGGAGTGCTCGATGACTGTAGGGAGTAGATGATAGAACCTAACAGGGAAGATGAATAAAGTGCAGACCAAGAAGCCACAAGCAGTGTCCTCTGTAACGGGTCACCAGTTAGTCACCAGTTCCTCTGGACTAGAACACTGGACAGGAGACCTTTTATTGCTCATTTCTCTCAGTAAACCATTTTTGAGCATTCCCCTCTCGAAAAACCGTGTCTTTTTGGAAACCGCGTATATGCATGTACTATATAACGTAGAACATGGTAAATTTTTTAAAAATGAGGTAAGAATAAGCAGTTTGGATGTAGACTATTTTCTAGATGATTGGCTAGATAGTACCCATTTAAATAAATACGGTATCATAATGTGATAGAGTAGAATTGACTTTGGTCACATACAGTTAGAAGCAGGAGCTTTGGGTGAGCTCTTTGACAAGTGGTTTCAGCCCATTCGAGCTACTTTGAAAAGCGTTTTCATCCACACTAATGTTCTGGAAGAGGGGTGGGTAGCTCATAATTCCCTCTTGTTTGACTGCTAAGATGATTGGCCATCTGGGAACATGGCGGGGGGCACCTCCCGTTTTCTGTGAACCCTGGGAAATGGTGCTCTGGGACTGGCAAAGTGTATTAGGCCCTTAGATTGTATGGAACAAGGAAGGAGAAGTTGTCTCAGGCTGCAGATTCTAGTGATGGATAAATGTAATGCCTAAGGATGTCTTTGCATGCCTATGAGATAGCACTTCAAATAATTTGTTTTGCATGAATATCATAATGCTTTAAAATTTTGGAGGCCAAAGGGATTTCTGAATGAATATTTTGATTTAAAGGTACTGGTGAAAATGAGTAATTTAACCTAAGGCTTTTTTTCTTCTAATTTAATTTTTCCGTTTAATTCAAGTTACACTGTTGATCTGCTGGCTTGTCTTTTGGGGCTGCTCGCTTAACTCTTAACTTTAGAGGGGAAGGTATTTGGAATACTGGCCAGACAAGAGACTCCTGACCCAGTTCCCTAGTGGTAATGGCCTGAGCTATGAAAACACTTTGAGCCTTGCCCTAATGGGGAAACAAAGATCCTGGGTTGGAGGAAAAACGATTAGGTGACTTATCAGAACGTGGCCCAGAAACGCTTTCTGGAGAAGACTGTGTGTGATGCTTTATGGTCTGTGGCATAAGAAAGTCGGTTTTTTCCCCCTCCCGTAATCCTTTTCTTCCATAAAAACATTTCATTGTACTGGCAGGCCAGTTCTGGGCCTTGACCAGCATCACGAGCCCAGGCGTAGTGGTAGGTCCGAGGGCTCCCCCTCACCCCCCGGGGGGGGGGCGGTCTCGAGTGCTTCCATCAGGAGTGGAAGGGTGCCGTGGGCTTTCTGCTCTTGAACTGCATAGCTGCCGTTAGTGGTCAAGAACCCACATGTGCAGTTTCCTTTGCATCATAAAGTGCTGTCTTGGACCCTGATTACTAGTTGGAATGACATGAATCATGGGAAACTGCCCTGCGAAGTATTTGAACAGTTGAGACTCACAAAATGGTTTAACCTCATAAAATAACTGATCAGTTTGTCCGAGTGAGTCTTAACCGTTCTTTAAGGAGCTTCAGACATTATCACGGCGGGGGAGCATCACCGGAGCGTTTATTTGATGGGAGCTTTTGTTTTTTAATTTGAGGTAATGGCACCATTGACTTCCCAGAATTTTTGACTATGATGGCTAGAAAAATGAAAGATACAGACAGTGAAGAAGAAATTCGCGAGGCATTCCGAGTCTTCGACAAGGTAACCCTGCGTCCGTTTTGCAGACGGTTCTTATGGACGGCTTCTTTGCTACCATTGCTGAAATACTTAGAACGCTTCAACCGAATTGCCTGGGCCTCTGTGGTGATCTGACTTGGAAATATGCCAACTTAACTGCGGCAGCCTTAAATTGGCTGAGGGTGGGGAATTCTGAACCACGTTTCTTGGTTGCTGCTTTCAGTTTGGTAGCGTCGGCCAAGCCCCTGCATTTTTGGTGTTCACCGGGGGCTTGCAGTTGGTGGATTGGGGGAGGGACCGGAGCTGGGCCACCTGTCCCCATGTGCAGCATTGGCAGTGCCGGGCGAGGGCGCGAGTAAGTCAGACCGCTCAGAAGCCCTCTCCACCGCTCTCAGTAGCACCTGCTTGATGTTCACAGGATGGCAATGGTTACATCAGTGCAGCAGAGCTCCGTCATGTCATGACCAACTTAGGAGAAAAACTAACAGATGAAGAAGTAGATGAAATGATCAGAGAAGCAGATATTGATGGAGATGGGCAAGTCAACTATGAAGGTAAAAACACTACGTCTCTTCAGCTTACTTCGTAATAGTCTTCCCTTCAGTATCCGTGCACAAGTTAACCGCTTCACGAGACACTGATTTTATTTATTTTCCCTGTGCAGAGTAGAGATGTTGTGTTCATTCAAGCTGCTTTTGAAGATAACCAAAAGTTACGATTATTTGTCTTTTCAGAATTCGTACAGATGATGACTGCAAAATGAAGGCCTACTTTCAACTCCTTTCCCCCCTTCTAGAAGAATCAAATTGAATCTTTTACTTACCTCTTGCAAAAAAAAAAAAAAAAGTTCATTTACTCATTCTGTTTCTATATAGCAAAACTGAATGTCAAAAGTACCTTCTGTCCACACACACACAATCTGCATGTATTGGTTGGTGGTCCTGTCCCCTCAAGATCAAGCTACACATGAGTTTTACGATATAAATACTTGTACTACCTTAATGATAAGGAAGCGCCTAGTGGACTCCTTGCAGTTCCATTGCTCATGATTAATACACTGTTTGGGCTGGCCAGTTTTTCATGCATGCAGCTTGACAATTGAGCACAGTCAGGCATTTGTATTAAAAACGAAAAATGAAAAAACAAATTTAAAACTACTTCAGATGGGTTCTAGTTCAATTTGTTAGTATGAATTGTCATAGCCGGTTTGCTGAAAACAAACATTTTAAATTGGTTTACCTCAGGATGCTGTGCAGAAGCATGGGTGAAGGATAAACTGTCTAGTCGTAGCCCCACTTCGCAGGACGGCCCCCTTGTACTTCTGGGTGCCCCCACCCCCGGTGACGGTGACACTCATCCCGGTGGCATGCTGCGTGTGTTGGTTTAGCGTTGTCCGCGTTGTCCTAGAGCAAAATGGGTGTCAGGCTGTCACCATTCACACAAATTAAAAAAAAAGAAAGAAAAACCTTTACCAAGGGAGCATCTCTGGACTCTCTGTTTTTAAAACCTCCTGATCCATGACTTGGAGCCGGCAGAGTAGGCTGTGGCCGTGGACCTCAGCACAACCATCAACATTTGCTGATCAAGAAATTATAATTTACGTCCATTCCAAGTTGTAAATGCTAGTCTTTTTTTTTTTTTTTTTCCAATAAAAAAAGACCATTAACTTAAAGTGGTGTTAAATGCTTTGTAAAGCTGAGATCTCAACGGGGACAAGGTAGTCGGAGGAGAGGTCAGTACCTTTAAAAGCCCGCAGCCCAGCCTTGGGCTTGTCGCCCTCCCGCCCTCCCTCTCTCCTGACATCCCAACACCAACCTCAGCCTGAGACTTTGCCTCGAACCGGGCAGATAGCACTGGCTTCATCCTATCTATGGCCATGTAGGTCTACTTGTATTTTCACTGGGGGGTGGGGTGGGGGGGAGTGAACCCTGGTAACTTAACGATCATTCAGGCAGTGGCACTCTTCTTAAGGAAAAAAACCACTTTTTCTCAAGCATGTACTTAGGGGTTCTTCTCAGTCGTGCTGCTGATTACCTGTTTTGCGTAACTACTTGAGACCATCTGTGCAAGAGACATGATTGTGTCTGTAATTCGACCCTTGCTGTGGTAGAAGCAGTAGTCCCTTCTAAGCCAGTCTTTATGCCTAAAAGACACTACCGGTCACCTTTGAGTCGTGATTTTTAATTTATGATGATACTTTCCTTAGCCTCCTTTTCCCTTTTTTTGCCCCTCAGAGTTGACTTGACTTTGCTACCCCCCTCCCCGCTCTCCCCGCCCCCCTCCCAAGTAGAACTAATGCTAGCCCCCAGCTTGAAAGCAGAACTCCAGCCTGGAGGGGATTTTGTGTCTAATTACAAACCTGTAACCAAAACGGAGATGCCAGTACTGGTCTTTGCAGTGGGATTGGTGTGCTTCTAAAACCCCTTTAAAGAAATATTGCATCTAGGGCAGAACTCGTTCTGAAATGCAGGCTGGGTGTGCGTTTTGTATCACACCAGGAAGAAGAGTTGGGTTTTTTGAGTGTTTCTGTGGGAGGTTTTCATTTGCCAGGGAACCGCGGCAGGCTGCTGGCGAGGCAGCGAGAAGCTCTTGGCAGCCAAATGGGTGCATTCAGGGCTGATTTACAGAGACCCTTGGCTTCTCCCTCTCCTACTCCCTGTTTTTCTGGCATTTTGCAGCTTGTTTGATTTCCTGCCAGGGGGATAGGTCAGAGCAGTGGAGAGGAGCCCGCCCATCTTCTGCCGTTGGTCCTTAGACTGGGTGGTTGTCCAATTCCCCGAATATGGACGGAACACCTGAGAACACCTCGGAGGGTCTTCAGGAGGACCGAGGGCTCCTGGATGTTTCTTGCAAGGAGGCCAAGTGTTGACCCATCTCAGGCCTGTGTCCGTTGGCTTCTTGGTAGTTTCAAAGAGTTGGGGGTCATTTAAATTGTTTTTTAAAACTTTGCCTTCTGTCTTAATCTTCCGTCAAGTCTTTTTCTAGAAGCTGGGTGGGCTCCATTGCAGTGGTCCCACAGTCCTTCCAAAAAGACTGCTTTTGAAACCGGATTCTTCACATGGCCAGCATCCTGTACAGGAGGCGAAGCCTTTCCCCCAGGGCGTGCTGAGTCCCTGCTCGGTGTGGAGGGCAGCCCCGTCCACGGGAGCCTTTCCCCTCTGGCTTTTGAGGGGAAGACCAGCCCAGGCGGGGTGTTTGCAGGCTGCATGTGTTCGTGAGAGGAAATAGCTGGGTGTTGGGTCCGTACCCTTAGAGTTGGTTAGCACCTTCCTGTACACTCTTGCCCCGTACTTCTAACTGCTCTATAAATATATACATATATTTATATATATATAAAGTGACTAGTTTAACTGGCATCCCGCTTGAGCCTGAGACTTGCCATAAGAAACTGCTGAGTACTTGGCAAACTTTCATAGTTTCGTTCTCCATCTGTTGGGGGTAGGTGTTGGGCAAGGCAAATGGATCTCGAAGTTTCAGATGGGCTTTTGACGCACTGTTGCCAAGGAAGGCTTTTTCTGATTTTTAGACAAATGAATTTTTGCACACTCTAATTGGTGTCTTTCGGCAACTTACATCGAAAATGAGCTACTGTACATATTTTTATATTCTCTTTATAAATGCATGTCTGACTGTACCTGTAACCCGTGTTGTGACGAGTGGCCGTCCAGTAGGCCTCCCTAGTGCCGCTGTGGCCCGTTGGAGTAGCAGCATATTACTAGCCCCTCAGCATACTGGGAACTTCTTCCTAAACAAAGAATGTAAATTTGGTCAAAAGTCTGCTCTTTTGTTCATTCAATTATTTTCAACATCTGAATTAATTATTGTATATCCGAAATACACTATCCTTTTGGCAGTGACGAGATTCCACGAATGTGTCTTAACCTATCCCCTTCAGCTGGCAGTTAGTACCTTCCTTTTTTTTTTTTTTCAATCCCCCGAAGTTGTCTTGTAGGAGACAGAAACCCTTTGCTGTCCGTATCCCTCGGAGTAAGAAGGTATCGGCATGGGTGGAGTGTGTGTTCTTTCTCCAGCTCTTCTAATGTTCCTTCAACACGTCTGTAGCAAAGATGGCAGGAGTTCTGATAACAGAAGTTACCCTTCACCGTGGCCATTTGGAAAGGAGATGTACTTGAACGTTTCTGTAAATCTTGAGATAAACTGTTTGGAGATTTAACCACCTCTCTGATGGGGGACCAACTCTATGGAAATTGTAAATAAGTTTTATTTATAAACCTGGCACTGTATTCAATAAACATTTCTGCAGCCTTTCATCTCTAACTGCGAACTGTGTAGGTTTTTAGCTTGTATAGCCTCCAGTCCCTTCTGCTTCATGAGCAAGGTTCACCTGCCCCCAGATGTAATTCCACCCAGGCTCTAGGACAGTAGGTGAGCAGGAGAGGCCAGAAGCACCACGGACACATCCCACGACAGCTTTGCTCTAGTTTTCAGCTCAGCTGTTAATAGCTGACATTTGAACACGATCTCGTGGCCTATTCCTGTATCCGTGCTCACTCGATGTGGGAAAACACACACCATAAAAAGATTCATTGCCCTTTAACCTCAGTGTTAATCCCAAGTGTCTTTAGGAATTGCGTGAATGCACTTTAAAAAATTGGATGGGAATTTTAAATTACGTAAGCACATACCTCTGCCCATGGCAAGAGCGGGGCAGCCGAACAAAAGGGATGGGATGTAACTTTATAGCCCTGGAGTTGAAACCTTCCCCTTCATCAGTCCTATTCCAGACCCTGATCCTAGACAAAGTTCTGGAGCAGGAAAGGCCACCTCTGTTTCCAGAAGGATCTTTTCCAGGTTGCCTTGCCTGTTTATTTCTATGCAAAAGCAGTGAGGGGGCCGAAAAGAAGGGGGAAGATGACAGGGAGAGCCGCTGCTTTGGTCAGAAGGCTGGAGCCCCACTTCCAGGGAGCGTTGGGCCCCTCCTGTATACAGGAGCTGAATTAAAGGATGTGGATACTGCTGTGGGGACAGAACCCTCTGCCCTGACATTTTCGGCCTGGGTCTTAGTTTTGGTTTTATCCCTCTGTAGCTATGGGCAGGCACTTTGCTTCCCTGGGCCTCAGTTTCCTCCTCAGTTAAAATAAGATTATTGGACTAAATGGCTTTCTGGGATTCTGACCAACACAGCTTGGCATCACTTGTTCAAATTGAAATTGCAGCCTGGGGCGCCTGGGTGGCTCAGTTGGTTAAGCGTCTGCCCTCAGCTTGGTCATAATCCGGGGATCCTGGGATCCAGCCCTTGTGATCCCGGGGTCCTGGGATCCAGCCCCACATCAGCTCCTTGCTCATCAGGGAGTCTGCTTCTCTCTCTCCCTCTGCCCCTCCCCCTGCTCTTGCTCTCAATCTCTCTCTCCCCCTCGCGTGCTGTCTCTCAAATAAATGAAAAATAAAACCTAAAAAAAAAAATTGCAGCCTAAAGGGTGGGAGGAAAAATAGTGTGGGCATGCTGTATGCTTTGAGGTGACAAATGAGATTTTTAAAGTGTCAGCAGCTCTGCGCTGGGGGTAGAGTGGAGGGTACGCTTGCTGTTAGACTGTGATGTCATATTGGAACGTGGGTCAGAGAAACTGATCATTAAGTGACTTCCATCCTCCTCCCAGGACGGAAATAGGAAGCTCCCACTCTGCCTGCAAGAGATTCAGTCCAAGTGGCAACGTCATCTGGATTTTCAGCAGCTTTGGTTCAGGAAACACACACACACATTTCCGATTGGAGCTGAACTTCCCTGGGCACTGGGGGCTGGAGCACCCAGTGACTCAGGATGCCTTAGAAGGAAATAAAACTTGAAAGTTTTTTATAGCTTGGAGCCTCTCTCCCACTGCCCTCAACCCTCTGCCAGGGAAGTGGGAGGAGTTAGCCCATGCTCCAGAACCCCGCGGGAGAGCAGATGAGGGTAGAGGAGCCCGCCCAGCCGCCTCTCCCATTGACAATCCCCGAACGTGGGTCTAAAAAAACGGTGGCCGCTTTCCTCATGAGAATTATGCTCTGCCCGGGTGTCAGCAACCTTTGGAGCGAGTGTATTTACACACGCAGATAGTACTTGAAATGTCTCATTTTAAAGTTTTATTTTCACTTTCACAAAGAGGAAAGGGAGAAATCTGGAGGTTCTTCCACGAGCAAGACAGTTTCTTAAATTTTGTGACATCATCTTGCTATCATGGCAGCCTATAAACACGGATGGTTTGCTGTTAAACTAATTTCCTTCCCCTTGTTGGGTCTTAGTACCTTCAAGTTGTGACTTTCTTTTTTAATTACTGTGGGTTTTTTTTTTAAAGATTTTATTTATTTATTCGACAGAGAGAGAGACAGCCAGCGAGAGAGGGAACACAAGCAGGGGGAGTGGGAGAGGAAGAAGCAGGCTCATAGTGGAGGAGCCTGCTGATGTGGGGCTTGATCCCATAACGCCGGGATCACGCCCTGAGCCGAAGGCAGATGCTTAACCGCTGTGCCACCCAGGCGCCCCTAATTACTGTGTTTTATAGGAAAATAATTTTCTTTTCCCCCCACAGAGATTGGTACCAGAGGCAAGATTTGAGATAATGGATTATAAAAAGAAAATAGAAAATAAATGAAAAACTAATTATAAAATAATACTTCAGTTAAAAGGACTAGTGGCACAGTCAGTTTAAGCATCTGACTCTTGATCTCAGCTCAGGTCTTGATCTCAGGGTTGTGAGTTCAAGCCCCACACGGCTCCATGCTGGGTGTGGAGCCTATGGGGAAAAAAAAGAAAAGAAAAAAGGACTAGATCATACATTGTAGGTCAAACTCTCAGTGCAAGTATCCATATCTGGTGACTCTCAAATTTTTGGGAATACTTACCATGACAAGGAGCTTGTTACCTGAACAGGCGCCCAGTCCCCTTTTTACAAAAGTATGTTTCTGATTCTAAAAGAAGTGTTTATTATATAAAATCTGTAATATCAAATGACCCCATTACCTGTAAAACATGGTTAACTCTTAGTATTTCCTTCCAGAATTTTTTCTCACCATATGGATGTGGAGATATAATTCACAAAATTGGGATCTGTAGGTATGGTTTTAAAAAATTAAGCATAGGGGCGCCTGGGCGGCACAGCGGTTAAGCGTCTGCCTTCGGCTCAGGGCGTGATCCCGGCATTATGGGATCGAGCCCCACATCAGGCTCCTCCGCTCTGAGCCTGCTTCTTCCTCTCCCACCCCCCACTGTGTGTGTTCCCTCTCTCGCTGGCTGTCTCTATCTCTGTCGAATAAATAAATAAAATCTTTAAAAAAAATTAAGCATAATATTGTCTATTATATACAATTACATATTGTGTACTCTCTACACATACATAATTAATCTTTTTGTTCCTCATGCTTTTTTCTTGACATACAATTCATGTTCCATAAAATTCACCCTTTTAATAATGGTTTTTAATACATTCACAAGATTGTGTGGCCATCAATATCGAATTTTAGAGCATTTTCATCACCCCAAAAAGCACCCATCAGCAGTTACTTCCTGTTCTCCCTTTTCCCTACCCGTGGCAGCCATGAGTCCACTTCATGTGTCTTCAGATTTACCTATCGTGGACATTTCATATAAATGGAATCATGTAGTCATAATTTTTTTCTCATCTCTTTTTCACCTGTTACACTGGACATTCCTCCATATACTTAAATTCTTGAATATAATTTTTAGGAGCCGGCTATATCAGTATGGCCTACTTTCGTTAACCAATCCCCTAATAAAGGCCATTTGGCACATCCCCTTTTGCGCAGTTCTAAGTGTGAAAACATTCTTAATAGGCTGCGCTCTTCTTCTTGGCTTCTGCCTATCGGTTCCACGTCAGCCTGTGGAGCTAACGCCCGTGTCTGAACCTGTTTCCACACTGCAGACCTTTCGTCTTCTCCGCTTCCACACATCCCTCCTTAAATCTTCAGGCTTAATATATACTTGTTTTGTTGTTGTTGTTGTTTTAAGACTGCTCTTAACACTGTGTCCTCATCAACACAACATAGTAAAATTTGCCCAGATTCTGGATTCAAACAGATTTCGGCGCTCAAATCTTGCTTTCCCAAGCAGCACAAGTTGGCAGGTGACAGCTCTGTGCCTCAGTGTCCTCAAGGTGGTTGTAAGACTGAATGAGATGACGGAAATCCTCTAGCACGTGGCTAGCCCGTGGAAGGTGCTTACGTGCTCTCTTCTTCTGTGTGTCGTGAACTCCATTACCACCGGAGAAAATGAGGCCAGGGTTACAGTTTCCTTCACTGGATCCAGCTCATGCCGGCTCTTGGGAATTGCCACTTCCTCTCTTTGTTAAAAGCACACAGACCTTCCGTTGAGGCATCGACTTCTCATCCCTTTGGAAGTCCTGGTGAGAGTTGCCAGTGTCTAGTCTTCTGGTATCTGCTTCCCGGAGCTCATGGGCAGGACTACTGGAACTTCAGCGGGGCCAGGCCTAAAAGCTTCTGTTGGTGTTCTCCCTTGGTGCGCCCACATGGGAAGGTCTGTAGCATCTTTGGGCGTTTACAGGCTGGGTCTTCTCTGGATAATGATGGTGGACCTGTTCTTGTTAAAGGTCAATCTTAAGAGAGGCCATTGACCATGTGCAGGAGAGGTCAGTGGTGAGGCCCTCTCTTTGTTCTCTGGGAACATCCCATTACCTTCCATCCCTGGCAAAGGCCTGCCTCTTCCTGCTCCTTCTTTTCTGGGACCCCTGTGGTTCTACGGGAATTCTGACGAACCCTTGAGAAATGCCCTTCTCTCTAGTATGGCTGGACCTAGCCCAAACTTGTCTAACACCATAGAAAGTAAAGCCACCTGGTCACATCCTGCCTTCCCTCTTCTCTGCCAAACTCCACCTTCACCTGGAACATGTCATTCGACGGGGCTCCCAAGCCCTGATTCCAACTCCAGGTCAGAGACCCCTCCCCAAGCCCCAGAAGTAGGCAATGACCCAGTGGTTGGCAAGCTCATCTTTTTTGAAGTGTTCTGGAAGGAAATGCAGGGTCTGGATGCAGCTGCTCAAACAGGGCAAATACTTTAACTCAGCCTCGCATTTGACTGCTGGGCCTTCCCGTTCAGGCGGCCCACCTGTACCCAGGGAGGAATTCAGAACACACTTTTTTTTTTTTTTCCCCTGTTTCTTCCTGGGAGAGCCAGCCAATTAAGGGAGTGAGATGGGGCGCCTGGGTGGCTCAGTCGTTAAGCTTCTGCCTTCGGCTCAGGGCGTGGTCCCGGCGTTATGGGATCGAGCCCCACATCAGGCTCTTCTGCTATGAGCCTGCTTCTTCCTCTTCCACTCCCCCTGCTTGTGATCCCTCTCTCTCTGGTTGTCTCTATCTCTGTCGAATAAATAAATAAAATCTTAAAAAAAAAAAAGGGAAAGAGTGAGAGGGTTGTAGTCTAATTATTCGTTCTCAGGTTTGATGCCTACAATGTTCAGAGCTCAGTCTCTACCTTTGGAGAAGCTTCATCAGGCTTTTCGAAGAAACCTTAGTAACTACAACTGCCAAACAGCGTGCCAGTGAATAAACATTCCAGCTTGAATACATAGGAACTGATGCAGACAAAGCAGAACAACGTATAAAACAAAAATCGACAACAAGAATAACATCTCCGTCATCACAGAGATTTTAATAGCCTTCTTCCAGTAATTAGGAAATCAAGCAGACAATAATACATTTGAACTACACAATTCCCAAGTTTGATCTCGCATGTATGTGGAACATTTTATCCAGCAAGTAGAGATTTCAGATTATAAATACTAATTAGTTCTTAATAATATTAATAAATGATTAATTTTTATACCATATAATTATAAATACAAATATATAAATAAGAATGCTAACAATAAAGTTATTAAAGAATATATTAGAGAATTAAGATTGATTATATATTAGATCATAAAGTATATCTCAACAAACATTTAATAATATTTCATATTGACCATGTTATCTCATAACAATGCAGTGGATAAAAAAATTTTAAAAACACAACTTTATTTTTTTTTATTTTTAAAGATTTTTGTTTGTTTATTTATTTGACACAGAGCGAGAGACAGAAAAAGCAGGGGGAGCCGCAGGCAGAGGGAGAGGGAGAAGCAGGCTTCCTGCTGAGCAGGGGGCCTGATGTGGGGCTCCTTTCCAGGACCCTGAAATTGTGACCTGAGCTGAAGGCAGACGCTTAATCGACGGAGCCACCCAGGCGACCCTAAAAAACACAACTTTAAAAATACCCATTTGTTTTGAAAATTAAAGTCCGTTTCTAATAATGCATGGTTCTAAAAAGAAATCATAATCACAATCTAAAGAATGTTTAGGAATGAATGAAAACAAAATTCTACATTTCAAAACTGTAGGATACAGCATAGAAATGTGTCGCATTAAAATAACTATAATTGAAAAGAAGAAAAGTCCAGAAGAAATAAGGTAAATATCCAACTTAAGTTAGAAAAAGAATAGAATAAGCCCAAAAAGAGCACAAGGAAAGCATCAAAGATAACCACAGGTACAAAATACAAAATGAAACACAAAACAAAGATACCAAAAAGAAGATCAGCATAGACATACAGCTGGCTCTTTGAAAAGATTATTAGAAAAGGTGTGGTAGGGTGTAAAAAATTAAAAATATAATTACCCTATGATCTTGCAATCCCACTTCTGGGTATATACCCGAAAGAATTGAAAGCAGGGACCCAAATAGATATCTGTACACTCATGTCCATAGCAGCATTATTGACAACAGCTAAAAGGTGGAAATGTCCCTCAGTGGGGAGTGCGTAGACAAAATGTGGTGTATACACACAATGGAATATTATTCAGTGTTGAAAAGGAAGGACGTGGTGACACATGTGAAAACAGAAATGAACCTTGAGGACATCGTGCTAAGTGAGAGAAGCCAGTCACAAAAGGACAAATACTATAGGATTCCACTAACAGAGGGTCCCTAGAGTAATCAAATTCATAGAGAAGGTAGAATTTCTAGGTGGATGCCAGGGAGGGGGGAGGGGGAATCCTTGCAAAGTGGGTGAAGTTTCAGTTTTGCAGGATAAGAAAGTTCTTTGGAGACGGATGGGGGTGATGGTTGCAAAGCAACGTGAATGTACTGAATGCCCCTGAAATTTACACTTAAAGATGGTTCAAATGGTAACTTCATGTTATGCATATCTTACCGCAATTTTTTTTCCTCCTAAATCAAGGAAGTAGAGAGAACATTACAGAAAGATAATGTCATCCTGGAAGTTTCTCATATTGCAGATGATGTATCCTCTTCTGTTTCATTGACTTTTTTCCATGTTATTTCACCATTACTGTAATGTGTAATTATTATAGTTTTATAATCAAAGTTAATTTCTGGCATTTCAAGTAAAAAAATGTTACTAGAAATCTCAGGCAGGACTGATGAAAAAAATGTTAGGAATACAAAGGGAGACATAGCCACAGATAAACCAGAGATTTTTTTAAAAGCATACTATAAAACTTTGATGCCAGTAAATATGAAAACCTAGTAAAAGGGACAATTTTTTTTTAAAGATTTTATTTATTTATTCGACAGAGATAGAGACAGCCAGAGAGAGAGGGAACACAAGCAGGGGGAGTGGGAGAGGAAGAAGCAGGCTCATAGCAGAGAAGCCTGATGTGGGGCTCGATCCCATAGCACTGGGATCACGCCCTGAGCCAAAGGCAGACGCCCAACCGCTGTGCCATCCAGGCGCCCCAAAAGGGACAATTTCTTAGAGAAGAGAGCTGACTGAGGAAGAAGTAGAAAATTTAAAACAAACTATAACCATTAAAGAAATCTAATCAGTAATTAAAAATACATCTACCAGTAGTGAATGTCCGTCAAATTGTGCCGTTCCTCCCTCTGAGTCATCACTTGTCTCATCCCCTTGAATCTAAGTGGGCGCTGTGACTACTTTGATCAATGGAATACAGTAGAAAGGAAGTGCTAGTTTCTGGGTTCATGCCTTAAGAAACTGGGGTTTTCCAATTCTGTCCTTGGAACATTCTGGAAGCCCTGAGATCTTCATGCTGGAGAGGCCACATGTAGATGCTGGGCCAAGCCTTCCTGCTGCTGCCCCTCCTAGGGTGCTTGATGTGTGAGGCCATCTTGGATCTCCAGACAGCGTCATTGGCCCCTGAGTAACCTCACTGACCTCTGGCCACAATGCTTGTCCCTTCGCTGTAGGATGACTGGCTCCTTCTCAGCCTTTGGGTCTCAGCTTTGATGTTTCCTCTTCAAGAATCCTTCCCTGGCCATCCTCTATAAGACTCTACAAAACCCTGTCCCCGGGAAGCAATCGCTTCCCATTCCCTCTTCCTCCAGCCCCTGGCAATCACAAATCCATTCTAATTTACTGATTCAGGATCTTTCAGATAAGTGGTATGTTTGGGCCTATCGTGTCTGGCTTTTCTCATCAGGGTAATGTTTTAAAGTTTCATCTATCTGGTCACAGGTATCCATGCTTTGTTCCTTTTTATGGCTGAATAACACTCCACTATATAGACAGACTGCTATTTGAGCCAAGCTGGGCTGGGAACTGGATTCTCTGGCCCCAAACTTCAGATATCTTCCTCTAAAATAAGGAGAAAGGACATCTTATATCCAACTGCTGTGGAAAGGGGAGGGACAGTCTCTCTGTGAGACCAACTCACTTGCAGAGTTTGCAGATAAAACCCTTCTTACAGCCACGTGCACACACGCAGGGCAACACTCAAGATATGGAACAGGTAGGGCCTTCTTCTCCCTCCACCAGCTGGAGCAGCGTCCTTCGCTGGAGCAGGGTTGGGGGGTAACCCTTCAGTTGGAGGCTCACCTGTGCCGGGGGGCCAGGGAGGGACTGAGGCAACAAGGAGGCACCTGGGTGTTTGGGCCAGTGGTTTTTTTGTTTTGTTTTGTTTTGTTTTTTTAATTTTCACCAGCAGGTTAGAGTGTTCTAAAGTATTTTAGGACTGTGAAGGCCCTGACGGTACTTCTCAGGTATGTATCGGATGAACGTCAGTGTTGCCCAGCTGTGAACACTGGCTCACCCACGGGCACACACAGGGCACACATCTTCGCACCTGTGCGTGCACCTTGCCCAACCCCAGACTTCCTGACCTCCTGCAGTTCGTTTTCCTCGAATGAGGCCAGTGCTGGGCTGACTCAGGCGGCACGCTGCCAGCTTGCTGATATTTCCCTCGGCTCTGGCATGAGAGGCTTCAGGGAAAAACCCACTCACATCCTATACTCTCACCTGCTCTGAGCGGGCCTGCAGGCTTCCTGGCCTGGGTGTCCGGGCAAGTGGCCTCAGTTCCACCCCACTCTCCCCTCTGCCAAACACGTTCGCAGGGAGAAAAACCCACCCCATACGGAGTTTCTCCAGAGTCCTCCTTGGCCTGTGGGATGGGCTGAGTCTGGTTTTCCTACCTTTCGGAGCTGGGATAACTCTGGAATAACTGGTCCAGGCTCTTTATTTACCAGGTGAAGAATTAGGTTCCAAACATTGGAGGAGAACCAACCAAAGTCACACAGGGAGAAGGTAGTGAGACCAGGGCAGAACCCAGGCCTTCTGATAGCCCAGCCACCACCTTGTACCCCAGCAAGTCACAGAGGACGATTCCCTGCCTGAGAGCCCTGGTTACCTCCTGGGCAGGGAGGGCCCCCTCAGGGAAAATGGCCTGACCAGCATGCTTTCTCCTTGAGCCCTGCCCCATGACCATCCTAAAGGCCTGCCTTGGACCAGCTCCCCTCAGGACTCCCCATCCTGTGGCCTGCTCTCCAGCTTCTGGTGGGAGAACGTGTCCCCTGACTGGCCAGGTGACATACATACTCCCTGGTGGGGTGTGTGTGGCCTTAGCCTAGTTAGAACTCAACCCTCCCATGCCCACCTTACGCCCACCCTGCCTCCTCCCTGTGCCCCAGGCTGAGAGCCCATGGAGGCAACACGGGTCTGTCCATGGCCTTCCCGTCGTGGAGGCCAGCACAGAACTAGCCTTCTAGCCAGTGCAGGTTGAAGGAGACAGAAAAGAAGGCCACGGCTGTGCCTGGAATGGAGGGGACCTGTAGGGCAGGAGCTCGCGAGGGCCAGCAGAGGAGGGGCGGCCAGGCAAGGCCTCGCTCCTTCAGGAGGCCTTGGAATCCCGCGGCCGCCGTCCTCAGCTCTCCTGGAGTGCACGCACCGGGCACACACCCTGCGTGGGGCACTGGCTACACTCGCTCAAGATGATCCGGGTGCTAGCCCTGGAGGTGGCAAGGCCTCGGGGCGGGGGCATCCCGATTCTGACATCTGGGAGGGGTTCACGGACAGCCAGACAGCCCCGCACACAACGGGAGGGGTTTGCCGGGCAGAGTCAGGGAGCCTGTTGTGCTGGCTGTTCCCCACTTACCCCCAGACTCATTTGTGCCCTTCTCTACCCAGGCCTGGCGCCCGGGTCGAAGCTGACCCATCTCCACTGCATGAACGGCCCCCTTGCGCTGGGCTTCTGGTTGGGGTTAGCCAGACGTGGGCACCACGGAGACTGAGGGCAGAGGGGCACGGGTCCCCACTGGGTGGTGAGTCAGCAGGGGCTGTGGCCCGGGGCCTGGGACGCTTGGCAGAGGGACATGGCTTTGTGGACAGTCTGCAGCTCGGGCACGTTATACGCTGGGCCTGGGGGCTGGTGCTGTCTCTGGCCCTGGGGCGCTTCAGGATCCTGCCTGGCTTTCCTTAACCCTGTGCGCACCAGCGAACAGTCCCAGTCCCCCTATCTGAGGGGAACCTCTGTCTCCTGCGGGGACCCTGGCTGGCTTCACAACCCTGTGCGTCACGACCAACAGTCGACAAGCACCTGTCTAGAAGATGAGGGGAAAGCAGAAATGCCAGTAACAGGGACTCACGGGACTCAGGCTGGGAAATGGTGAGCAAGAGGGAGGTTCAACCCCAGAACAGGCTCTGCTGGACAGCCAGACTTTTAATCACAGTCATTTGCCGAGGCTCTCCTGGGGGCTCTGAGGGCTAAGGCTGGAGAACCAGCTGAGCCCAGGGACACAGTGAAGGTGACTGTCCTGGCTCCCAGGAGGAAGAGCCCAAGATAGCCCTGCTCGAGCCCAGGCGGTGGTGGTGGTGGTGTCTAAGCATGGGGGGTGTCTAAACATGCAGACATGCTCCCCGAAGGTGGGGACAAGGAAGGCCCAGGCAGGCCAACGCCCCGTTCTCCACCCCCACTCCCATGCCTGCTGCACCCTGCAGGGAATTGACCCGGGCTTCCAGCATGTCTGTGGACTTCTCGGACCTTGAGGGGATAGACCCAAGCCCTAGGGAGATGTGGGAAGGGGAATGGGGTAACACGAGCCCTCGTTCCGGCCCTAGCCCTCCTACTAACTGGTGGCTGGATCCCAGGGGGTAGCTCCTTGCCGCTGGGGGTGCAGCTTCCCCTTCCCACGCTTAGACTCTGGGACTTTGATCCAAATCTACTTGAGAAGCTACCGAGAGCTGCCTTGGCTTCTCTAGAAAATTGGAGAGAACAAGGAAGCAAACTTACCAGTTACCATGGAAACCATCCAAAATTTAAAAGACTAAAAAAACAGTTTAATATCTCAAAAACCCTTTTGTTGGTTTTTTTTTTTTCCTTTTAAAAACATGCACTCACATACAAATCCCATTGTATCACATTAGTCTGATGAGACAGGGGATAGGGACGAGAAAAGGATTCAGGATCTCAGGGGGCCACGTGGCACACGGAGTCCCCAGAATTAGTTCTAGGGGTTTAAATTAAAACATGAATAAACATTTGAAATGCAAAAGATCTAAATCCTCGGTCTCCACTGCAGATAAAACAAAGATAAAAGCTTTTTGCTGGATTAAAAGGGAGAGAAGATGCGAAGGTGGGGGAGGGGGCCTTATGGAGCCCACTGGCCTCTGGGGTCACAGGCAAGGCCAGGAACCACTGCTCCCTCCTGGCTTCCCAGCTCTACCCTGTCCCATCACCCCCCTCTCTGCAGGACCTGAGAAGTGAGGATCTAGTATTGAAGAGAAGTGAGGCATCCCCAGTATTGCATGAGGGGTGTGGAGGAGTGGGGACTGAGCTAATTTTCTATTTTGTGGAGGCCACGGAGCCACTACCTAAATGCTGGATCCACTTCCGTGAGTATAGTTTTCCCCTCCCCATGTGTCATGCTGGCCCGAGGGATGCAGCCCTGGTGGGTCCCTTGCTATGTCATTCCCCACTGCTGGCAGGATGAGTGTGGGGAGGTGACCCTCAGTGCTGGGGAGAGACCTACCTGGCCACAGGGACAGGTGGAGGAACAGACGAGTGGCGTGTTATTAGATGCTGGCTTCAAGGTCTGTGAGAGAGACTTCCATTTTCCCCTCTGGACTTGAACCTGACAGCATAAATGTACTGGAGGGGAAAACCTATTTGGAGAAAGGAGCCAACCCTGGGAGAGCGGTGCTGAGCCAGGATGATCCTGGATTAAGCTTTACCTGAAGCCCATTTCCCCCAACCCCCTAACATTTCAACTGTATGAACGGATACATTCCCTTTTGTGCTTAAGCTAGTTTGAGTTGGTTTTTCCATCATCTGTTCCTAAAAAAGTTCTAGTTGGTACAGACTCTCAACCCCTCATCCTGGCATTAAGGCTCCTTGACATCTGTTTCTCTCTCCTTCTTTCTTCACCCCCCCCCCCACTCACTGCTCTGTACTCCTCCACTCAGCACACTGATCCAGTGGGCCTTTCCAAACACGTTGCAGGCAATCCGCCCTCCAGGCTGCTCATAACACTCTCCCTACCTGGAGAGCCTGCCCTCCTTATCTAAGTGCTACGTATGTAGAACTTTGTATAATCAAAGCACTCAGCACTATCTAAGACACACTACTACTTAGACACATAGGCAGATTAAATCTCTATTAATTGCTAAGTACTACTTGGCCAAGTATCTACTTCTCTTCCAAGGCCCTTCCTCCTCTTCCAGGAAGCCTTCCTTGGAAGCCTCCTCCTGTGTGTTGCCCCGACAGCCCAAGGTTTGTCCTCTGGTCTCCAGGAAGTACACTTGGCTCCCCAGGTGCTCCATAAATTCCAAGTATCAGCCCTTGGCTTAGCTTGGTAGCTTTCCTAGAACCTGTTCTTATCCCATAGAAGCAATCCAGCAAGACACTTGTGCCTGTGGATGCCTGTCCTTGGGCTGTGGCCCTGCCCTGTTCAGGAAGGAGACGAAATGGTCGTTTCCTACTCCTTTCCTCATGTGGTCTTCACAATAGCCATGCGAGGTTGGAGATTGTCACCCACTTTCAGAACGGGACCTTAAGCCTCACAGCCTCGGTGACTTGTCCAGGGTCACACGTCCCTGCACTAGCAGCCCTGGGCCATGAAACCCAGGTCTTTTGATGCCACCCCACTGTGTTCTCTTGCTCGTCCCTCTGATGAGAGACAGATCTGAATTTTACTGAGGGACCCCGGGGATGTGTGTGCATTTCTCTTTGCCTCTGCTGAGCTGAGGGTGGCCCTTGTGCCCTCATGGCATGGCCAACGTTCTTCCATCGTGGATCGAGCAGGCTGCCTCCCACGTGGTTGTGGATTCCAGAAGCAGGCCAGCCTCATCCTGACCACGTGAAATCCCAGAGGTTTCGCTGAAGGATTGTGCCTCTCTAGTTGAACGGCGTAAATTCGTGGAAATGTTTTCAGAAGGGCGTTTTCCTTCTGCTGGTCTCCACTTCCTTGAAAAACACAGACTGGGAGGTAAACAGTCTTTGCGGCGGCAAGTGAGCAGAAACAGATTTCCTTCAACATCCCTAGATCCGACAGTTCTGCTTCCTCTGCCCTTCCTCCCAGCACTGCCCCCCAGGGAGGCCCGAGAGGACCAAACTCCAAGGATGGAGGGTGGCCCTCAGAGACAAGGTGCAGGGACCCCTAGGATGCCGGCTGCTTCTATCTCCCCATCAGTCAGTGTACGTGGCCTCCTGCCCTCTTGACTCTCTCCACATCCATCAGACTGGGCCCAATGCCCTTCGAGAAGCAAAGGTGGAGCATTCCTGAAAGGAGGGGTGTTGTCAGGTAAAAACAGAGGCTCGATCCTAACTGGAAAGATAATCTGTGGGCTTGAACTATCCTTTCTTCTTACTTCCAGACCCTGAAATTTGCTCGTAAACAACACATTGTCAGATCCATTTTCAGCTTCTTGAAATTAAACGCTCTGTTAGGAAGGGTTTGTATGAACATTCTTAACTGCAGAGGGCAAAATGAGAGGAATTACTGCCTGTTTGTTTATGCTTTACGCCTTATACTTGCAAACTGCTTCAAAATGCATTTTATTTTCTGTCTGAGATTTTTTTCTTCTCCCCAAGATCCTGGTGGGGGGATGCATCCTTCTGGTGATTCCCACATATGGATTGGAGGAAAACAGCCCTTGGGCAGCTGCAAGTTAGAGGCGGACTCAATGGGTCCGTGGCAGGATGACTGCTGACGAGCGCTCCCTTGCCTGTGCTTGTGTACCCCCCCCGCCCCCTCGCTATAGCCGCACAGAAGCAGAAATTTCTCCATCCAGCTGGCTGTAAGGTTGACCCTGTGACTTTTTTTGCCCAATGGCAAGTGGACAAAAATGCCAGGGAGCCAATTCTCAGCTCACGCCAGAAGATACTGTGTGTGTTTCCACTTGGCCTCCTGCCATCTCTGGGAGGAGTTTCCCCTGGTAACTTCTGCCCCTTTTCCTGGGCCCTAGCCTGAACACGTGGGGGGCAGAGTAGCTCCTGTGGACCTGCAGATACCGGAGCGAGGACAAATGAGGGCCGTTTCAATTCCTTGAATTCGGGGCTGGTTTGTTACACGGCATTTCACGCCCATAGCTGACTGATACAAGTATTTCCTAGAACTTCTGTAGATGGTAGGTGATGAGCCAGTGGCACCACTCCTGGCACATTTATTTCCTACAAAGTTACTGAGCATCTATGTTTTGACAGTCGCTGTGATATGTTCGGTGCTAGGGATACAGATAATGACAAAAATCGATAAAATAATAATCATAATAACTAGCATGTATTAAGCTTTTACTGGTTCTAGATACTGTACTTTTCTCTTTCTGTCTCTTCTCTTATTTAATTTTCCCATCATTCTTGTGAAGTATAGAGGAAGCAGAGACTGTGAGAAGTCAGTACCCTGTGTCAGACCAGAGAGATGGAAAGACCCAGCCCCCGCCCTCAGGAAGCTCACCATCTGGCAGAGAAGGATGCATTAATGGCAAACACGCCTGCATCTCTGTGTGTGTGGCTGGACTGATGGTTATTACGGTCCACGTGTGGAGTTGGTGGTGAGGCGGCAAAAAGCAGACTGACAACTTTGGCTAGGAGGGGAGGGTCTGCCCTGCTCTTCTCTGCAGGCCGAGCCTTTGTGCTGGAGACTGTTAGGAAGTCAGGGGACAGTGAGCTTAAGACCGGCGTGAAGGTGAACATGTCAGGAAACCCACGATGCTTAGGAAAGCCAGCCCGTCTTTGGCGTTGTGAATGCCTGAGACTGGGCTCCTGTGGTTCTGGGCCCAGCTCTTCCACAGGCATGTTGTGTCACCTTGGCTCTACCCCCTGACCTCTTTTGCCTCAGTCTTCTCGCCTGTAAAATGGGTGGAGGTTGCAGTGGGGTGATCTCTATGGTGGCTTTTGTTTCAGAGATGTGGAGAGCCCTGGAGCTCTGCTTTGGAAGGAAAGTCTTTCTCTCTTTGTTCTTATCATAGGCAAAGGGTTAGGGGAGTGGTATCATCTGCAGGGGGGAGGGGGAGGGAGGAGGAGACACATCCCCTCCGCTGTATGTGAAAAACAGTATAAGCAGTCTCACTTATTTGATTAGACACCATGATTACTGTGTCCCCTTTTCTTGGAAAGTGAGCTGTAGAGCGGGATTTCAGCACCAGCATATGCTGCGAGTGTCTGTGTTGCAGGAGTGCTGGTGGTGTTCGCAGGTTCTGTGGGTTTAGCTTTTTCTTTTTTTTAAAGATTTATTTATTTTAGAGCGAGAGCTAGAGAGTTGGTGTGCATGTGCGGGGCAGGGGGAGGGGCAGAGGGAGAAGGAAGAGAGAATCCCAAATAGACTCCCCACTGAGCTGGGAGCCCAGCTGATGTGGGGCTCCATCCCACGACCCTGGGATCATGACCTGAGCTGAAATTAAGAGTCAGATGCGCCACGGACTGAGCCACCCAGGCGCCCCTGTGGGTTTAGCTTGTCATAACAAGAGTGCCCATTTACTGAGCAACTACTAGGAGCCAGGCATTTGCATTATCTCAATCAATCCTCGTCATCACCCTGAGAGGTAGGAGTCCTCTATCTCATGAAGGAGACAACTGAGCCCTCTTCGGGGTGGGGCTACCGTGGTGCTTTCTGTTGCTCAGGAGAGCATCCTCCTAGCTTCTCCTTTTGGGAGAGCAAGATGCTCTTCATGGCTCTGTGATCTTGGGCAAGTGCTGAGTGTTTCTGAGCCTCAGTGACCTTACCTATAAAATGGGCCCAAGCAGCCCTTCCTCACAAGTTCGTGGTGAGAATCACATTGAGTAATGTAAATGTCTGGGACATAGAAGGTGATGTGGGAAGCAAAGGCAGAAGAAAAATTATTAAATTTCCCTACTACCCACAGCCTACTGACAAGTCCTTGAAACAGGCAGAGGGACATTCCTCTCGGGACTCAACTGCCTTGATGTTGACACTTTGCTAAGGGCAAAGGCAATCCTAGCCCCAAACCCCCCTCCCTGCCCCCCAGGACCCTGTAAGTCTACTTTAACATATACAAATTCTTTTGGAAACTTCCTTTATCTCTAAACCCCACAAGATGTGTGTTGGCAATCATCCCCCAAGTGTATGGCCCACTGATACACATCTGAAGGGTCTCATGACTCAGGCTTTACTAGGCAGTAATAAGTGACCTTTTCCCAACACTAGCTAGGCCCCTCGAGGTCCTGGAAACCTTGCTTCCAAGATTCCTTAGAGACTTACAGCTGTCCCTAACCCACTCCCAACTTGAAAGTATATAATGGGCCACTCCTCATGACCCCGGGGCAGCTCTTTCTGCCCCCGGGTCCTGTTCCCGGGCTTTAATAAAATCACCTGTTTGCACCAAAGGTGTCTCAAGAATTCTTTCTTGACCATGGGCTTTGAACTAATGTCTTTTCCTACATCAGAAGTCACTTGGTAAAGGTAATTGTTTTATTTAATGCATAACAATTATGTGTTTACTTGAAATACATTAGTAAGTCCTTCTCTCCAGATGAAATAATTCTAACTCCCTTCCCCCTCAAGAATTTTTTTATTTTGTTTTCACAATTACTCACTTTGTCCAATTCATTTCAAACCCCCGAATCATGGGACATCGAAGATTGAAATCACCCAACGGCTGCCAGTCCAAGTTGGTTTTAATCTTTTCTCATTTTTTTGTGAGTCTAACCAGAGAATACTTCTTCCTAACCAAGTCTTGTGGGGGGAAGGCCAGTGAATAAAACACAGAAGAGCAGTGCTGCTCTGAGTGAGGTGGAAATGGTGGGTGGTGAAGGCCCAAAGTCCTGTCTGACGGGGTCCCTCCTCCTCCCTCAAGGGTGAGCCTCTTAGTGCCTCGGAGACCCCTTCCCTGGTGCTCTTCAACTGCAGTCGTGACCCACCAGTCGCCACAAAATCAACATAGAGGTGGCCCCTTACGCAGGATAGAGCAGGAAATGTCTGCGTGCCCAGCACATGGTCAGGCAGAGAGTTGCCTCCTGCCAGTTGTGTCTCGGTTCCATAAACACCTATGTGTTTACTGGACCGTAATGTCAAAATCTTTTTTTTTTAAAGANTTTATTTATTTATTTATTTATTTATTTATTTATTTGACAGAGATAGAGACAGCCAGCGAGAGAGGGAACACAAGCAGGGGGAATGGGAGAGGAAGAAGCAGGCTCATAGTGGAAGAGCCTGATGCGGGGCTCGATCCCACAACGCCGGGATCACGCCCTGAGCTGAAGGCAGACACTTAACCGCTGTGCCACCCAGGCGCCCCAACGATGTCAAAATCTATTTCTCACTGTGATTTGCCATCCAAAAGGTTGGAAAGCCGCTGCCATTCGGTCCAGTCTTTTCATTCCACATTTGGGGAAAAAGAGCCCAGAAGAGGGAAGTGACTTACTTGATTAAGTCAGACAGTAACACACACCTCTGGATTCTCTGCCCTGGGTCCTTTTGAGACATCACGCACCAGACTAGTTAAGAGTTCCCAAGCGCTCGCTATGTGCTGGTACTGTGCTCACTGCCTCGGACAGGAAGTCATGGCCTCCCCACCGCCGGGACAGTAATGCTGTTCCCATCACCTTGCAGAGATGCGGAGCCCGAGGCGCACGGAGAGGGTGCATGGGCAGGAGAGAGAGCCTGATTCAGCCCCAGAGGTGTGGCCCTTGAGCCCACTGCCTGGGAGTAAGAAGGGTTCATTGGGAACCCCAGGCTGGCTGGGGAAGTCAGACCAAGGAGGAGGGAACCCTGCCCTCTACCCCATGGAGACCTGCCAGGGCCCTGCAGTGTGTTGATGGAACTCGGAGGAAGCGGGATTCCATGGGGGAAGCAGCTCCCAGGGGCTTCTGCTGTGCCAGGTGGGCTGGTGTCCTCGGGCTGGAGTGGGGGACACCCACGGCTGCACCCCGGCACTGTCAGTACCGCTCCAGAAACCTTTGGGAAGGCAAGAGAGTGAGGGTGACCCTGTCAGAGGGACTATATCTATCTATCTATATATCGATATATATATATATATATATATACATATATATATATATATATATATATATACTATATACTTAAAACCTTTGCCCAAGCAGATTACCTACCCTGGACCTCGCACGTAATCGTGCCTGAGACACTGAAGCGGACGGCAATAGGCCTGCCGTAAAGCAAATTTTGATTTTTGTTTTTCTTTTTAATATTCGCTGACAGACCCACCCCTACAGCTCTACTGTCCTCTTTATCCCCAGTGTCCAAGCGCTCCAATACCTCTCTATGTTTCTTTTTGACTCTCTGTGTGTCTCCCTGGATGCCCCAGTCTTTCTCTCTGGACTTCTCTGTCTCTTTGTCCCTGGGTCACTCTCTCTTCCTTTTTCTCTCCGATGTCTTCCTTCCTTTTTACTAACGGGACAGAGCTGGTTGCTCTGAACTTGCATTGCTAACCCCTAGCCAACTGCACCACTGGGACCAGTAGACTAATCATCACGGCTAGGCTCAGGGTTGGGGGGAGAGGCTTTCTTGTGCAAATTTCAGGGCAGGCCTTCTTCCCTCTCCAGAGGGACAGGAGGGGAGCCATTCGCCATTCTAAGCTGCTGTCTCCAGGGGAAGCATTAACAAAGTGCTATTAACCACTGGTGGCCTTTTGAGCCTTGCTTGCCCTGCTCTGGAACATCCAATTCCAAAGAGAACCAAAACTTAAATATCCACACTGAACAGGGCAGAGTATGGCAGTGATCTTAACACTAAGATACAAAACAGTTTTGCCCCGGCATTCCCAGGATCCTCCCCGCAGCAATGTGAGAGAGGCCACTACTGTCCCCACTTTATGGATGGGGAAACTGAGGGCCAGCATGGTAAGTGAAGTGACCACCAGAGGTCAGGGGGTCACAGCAGTCAAGCTGGGTCACAGCAGTTGAGATTTGAATCCACCAATCTGGGGGGCACCCCCAATCTGAGGTCTCTCTCGCTCTCTTTTATAAAAGGTTTTATTTATTTTATTTGAGAGAGAGAGAGAGAGGGAAAAAGCAAGCTAGAGAGAGCAGGACCGGCAGGGAGGGAGGGTCAGAGAGAGAGGGAGAAGCAGACTCCCTGCTGAGCAGGGAGCCCGACGTGGGGCTCCATCCCAGGACCCTGGGATCATGACCTGAGCCAAAGGCAGACGCTTAACCCACTGAGCCGACCAGGCGCCATCCTCTTCCCCCAGTCTGGGGTCTCTTGACTCCAAATGCCAATGCTCCTTCCCTGCGGCCTGTTGAGATGGAAACTTCAGGAAAATGTTGGCCGCTAGAACAAGGGGCGCAGGAGGCAGGTTGCGTAGAATTTTGACAGTCTGTTTCCCCCATATTGAGCTCCTCTGTTTCTCTGGACTCAAGTGAGAAATTTCCCTCATGAACAAAAGTTGGATTGCTCCCTGCAGGCTCCTCCCTTGGGAGCGAAGGTTTTCAAGGCAAGAGGGAAAGGGAGCAGGTGGTGGGTGAGTTCCTTGTGCTGTCCCAGAATCCCATGGGGCTGGGATGGGGCCTGTGGCCCCTGGAGAGAGCCGAAGCTAGCAAGCCTGACAGATCCCCCAGCTGCACACATCTGGGAACTTGCCCTCTGTCATCCCAGCCTTCTAACAGAGTTGGGTTAAGGGCTTCAGTCTGATCTTGGATGGGCAAAGGGTTTTAAGGGGAAGCTGGGAGGGATGGTAAAAGGGGTGCAGCACCCCACCCTCCAGAGCTGCATGTGGGAGCATGGTGATCAACGAGAACCCTAAGAAGGCTCAGAGAGGCCCTTGACAATTGGAGGCACCGGGTACCCTGCCCCATGGAAACTCTCCCTTCACTGCCAGCTATGAAGGGGTCAGGGTGAGATTTTATTTGAGGAGCGGAAGCTGGTGGGCTCGGCAGGTTATAGTATGGGGGTGGAGGCGCTAGCCCACTGCTCTCCATTCTGGGAATCTACCAGTGGTTTAGGGAAGCAGGTCTGCCTCTTCCAGCCTCCCTGGAAGGATGCACAGTGCACAGCTCTGGGGAGCGCCATTTCCATTGTGCAGTGCACAACTTACACTCTGGTATGTGACAGCCTAGTCTGGGAAGGGACCCTGATTTTGACTGTGCTCTGGGCCCTGCAAATGTCGTAGCTGGTACTGCCTCTTCGTATCACCCCGTGGAACATACCTGTTGTGCACTGTCATGCCTATTCTACAGATGTACAAATTGAGGCATGGAGGGGTGAAATGACTTGCACAAACTAAACTTCACCAGACTGTAAGCCGCAGAGCAGGGCTCCTCTCGCATGGACCTCCATTAGACAGAGTTCATTTCACTAGGGTGGTGACCCTGTTGCTGTCACCACACACCTGCTGGGCTCAGCGGTGGACACGTGACAAGGCCACAGACTTGAGTGGCCTTTCCCTCTGCTCTTAGAGGACAGAGATTTGGAGAATCTCCCCAGTCTCTGGAAAAGCTTCCAGTCTTTGACAAAGCAGTGAAAACGGCCTGCAGTCCACCCACTCTGTTTCTTTCTTGTTCTGGAAGATGAGTGAGAGGGAAATGGGGGAGAAGCAAAGATGAACAAATGTCATGGAAAGTCAACAGTACCTCCCTCATCAGTCTGAGCAAGGCAAGGAAGACACAGGAAAATGTCAGGAAGGAACAGCCCCCAACCCAGGCGTGGGGGCCTCTGGAGGGCTCCGTCCACAGCTCTCTGAGCAACACTGAAAACGAAAAATGCAAGACAAGCTGGTCCCCACTGCCTAGAACAAAGGGAGGCTGGTGTATCTTAGTCACTGCTAATTTCTGGCAAATAAACGGCCTTGGCAGCAGGAAGGCTTGTAAAGTTCCCAGCTGCTCCAAGCTGGAGGCAACTTATTCAAAGGGAAATAAGGACCACATCTGTCGAGGCGATGAGGAGACCTGGGAGCCTCTTGCAAGCTCATAATGTCTGAGCCAAAATCTTAGGTGCACCTGCAGTAGGCTCAGTGCTCTCCCCAGCACAGTTTTTATTCCTTTGGAGTGGTTTGTAGAAGGCTGCTCAGAAGGGCTTATATGAGCTCGGGAAGGTGTGTACGGGTTTTTAAAAAGCTAATAATGTCCTCTACTACTCCCGAGGCTGAGCGCGTCTAGGGGAGTCATGGGCGGGAGGAAATTGCGCATGGTTTTTTCAGCAAGAGAGGGAGGCCACTGGAAACAGATTCCCAAGGACAGGAAACGCTCTGTTAGCTCTGCATTCTGAGCTGGTGGCTGGATTCACGCATAACACACCAGCAGCCGAAGGCAAGAGGGAGCTTCTGGTTCCAGCTGAGCGTGGGTCTCAGGGATGGAAACCCTGTGAGGATAGGAGAAGAGAAGGATGAGGAGATAATGTCATTGCCTTCTCGACCTCAGCTTGCTCCTCTGTAAAATGAGACACGGGAGGCCGTGTCTAGACTAGACTGGTCCTTTCTAGTTTGGACATTCTTGATGATGCACCTAGAGAAAAAGGACAGGCAGGAAGAGGTTATTCACTAATATGCGTACCTTATGTCACCATTTATGAGGCTCTTCAAACACGTCGCCCCTTTCTTTATCATCATAGCAGACATACAGAAAAGGAAGTAAATGTACATGTCACGAATCATTGTTATCGTAGTAATTGTAAAGCAAACACCTGTGTAACAGACAGCCCAGCTCAAGACAGAATGAATAATATGCTGATGCCAGGATCCCCGAGTGGCCTTTCCCACTCACACCCCCTCCCATGTCCTACAGGCACTCCCTGCTTTGCTTTTATGAAGATCATTTCCTGCTTCGTTCTAGTTGGCCAGCATGTACGCAGCCCTAAGTAATCAAGTTCAATCTTGTCTGGTTTTGAATGGTCAGCAAATGGACTCAGACAGTCTATGTTATTTGTGTCAGCTTCTTTTGCTCAAAATCACGATTGTAACATTTGTCTGTTTATCCAGAGGAAGAAATGGAGCCCCAGAGAGGTTAAGCGACACACCAGAGGTCACCATATTGGTCATGGCAAAGCGGGCAGGAAGCCACACTGCCTGGCTACTCCCCTACTCAGAGCAGCCAGCTGGGGTTGGTGACTTCCATTTCCAGCAAAATGGCGGAGTAAGTAACCTGAGGACAAGAGAGACGGCCCATATGGCCAAGCTGAGGGCACGAGCCCCAAGAAGGAGCACATGTCCCCTTTGCTTCTGAGGTGGGGTCCTGTGCCTGGAATCATTCTCCCATCAAGAGTATGAACAATGAGAGAGAAGAAATTCTTCTAAAGGAAGAGGGGGTGCTATTAGGCTGGACAGCCAAAAACGGGAAGTCTTCTCATTCATGCTTTCCTAAATGTAGGTCAGCCATTTTTAGTTTCTCCTGCTTCTCGTCTTAATATATAAGTCAGGACAAGGTATCAAAATAAACCCCTGAGTACCCATGGTCTACCCTCATCTCTCATTTCAATAGTGAGCAAACTAAACTGATGGAAACATTGATTTTCTGAATTTCTTCTTCAAGAGAGCCTGAAATTTTCTCTTCATAGGCTCTTGCTCCTGAGACTGACACAAACATAACATAAAATCAAAGGACTAAGTTTCCCAGCCCCTGCCTGGGACTTTCATGTTACCCTTGCCTTCTCTCGGCCCCTCAACTTCACGCCAGAGACCCCGAGAGTCTTGAAAAACGCCCTCACACACCTTCCAGCGTGGCACAGAATGGTTTCCTCATATTGTCTTCGGTGGGGCTCTTGGCAAGTCAGTTACGTCCTGGTGTGCAGACTCCGGGTTTTTGGAAGGTATTAGTAGCTGAGATGAGACTTGGGGAAGGGGGATTCTTGGCTGGAGAGGAGAGACGGTGAGGGAGGAGAAAGGAAGAGCTGAAGAAATTGGGCCGGTGGAGACCAGGGCGTGGGATTGAGGGCAAGGCCCCACAGGACAGTTTAGGAGTCACAATGCAGGGGTCCAGGTGCTTGGGGAGGAGGCAGGGTGGCGAGGACAAGGGCCTGGACAGCCCCTGTCCTGGGTCAGGTTCTCTGGGATGCTTGTGACTGACCCCTTTGGCCCCTTCCAGGAGGGCACGGAGCTCTGCCAGGAAGCCTTTGCCTTTGGTCCGAGGACCAAGCACTGGGTAGGACTTGGGAGCCCTCTAGATGTGCCCGGCACTGCTCCAAGGAGGCCCGTGTGTTAACTCACTTGGGACTAATAGGACCCGACATGTTTTATTGACATCATTACTTCACGACAATGATTTTTTTTGACAAATAGGGAAACCCCGAGTCACAGTGAGGTTAAATGACATGCTTGAGGCCACCCAGCGGTGGGGCCGGAATTTGAACCCTGCTGTCTGGCTTACTCTTTTTTTTCTTTTAAAGGTTAAAAAAATGAAGGAGGGGACTGGGCGACTCCCAAGTTCCTTCCCCCATCCCATCATTGGAATGGTTGACGGTCCTCTCTGCTAACTTAATTGCAGACACTCTGGGGTCACACAGGGCAACGGAACAAACCTTACGAGAAACAAGCGGCTTTGTAAAAAGATGAGCCTGTCAGGCTAACCCGATTTCCTTCCTTGAGATCATGAGATTATGAGCGAACGGCAGGGCCAGGGGCACATCCTGCCCCGTGGTTTGTGGAGAGCGGCCGTGAGCCTGGGGTCCCTTGAAGCTCCCCTGCCCTTGGTGTCTCTCTGCACCAGTCACGCGCTGCCTGGGACAGCTGACGCTGGGTGAGCTGGCCCCATCTCTTCCGCCCACCGCACCCGCCACCCCCGCCCGGGGCCCGTCTTAGACTCCGAATCCGTAGTGCCAGGGCAGGGGGATGAAGATGGGCCTCTCCTCCTTTCCCCCTGGGGTAACGCTGGGGTATCATGAAGCGGGGCCCACCTACACAGAGGTGGGCACCCAGCGTTTTATTGGCCTGCCATGACACTGGTGACACAGAGGGTGGCACTGAGGGGCTACCTGGTCATCGCTGAAACAAGCGAGGCCACGATCGGAGGGGAAAAGTTGGTCCCAGCGCTCGGGGGGAGCTCTGAGTGGCAGAAGCAGGGGCTTGTGAAGGCACCTCTCCCTGGACAGAGGCCGAAACCCAGACTCGGAGTGACGTGGCCAGGTCCACAGAGCAAGCAATGGCAGAGCTAAGGCTCAAACAGGATCTCCTGAGGCCAAGTTCGCTGCCCCGGCGGCAAAGCTGAGATACATGAGACCGGGAGACATGAAAAGGAGCTTGTCCCATTCTCTGGGGGAATCTCCCACAGTGGCGACCGAGCAGCCCCGCATCCTCTGAGTTCCCCGGGCTCCGCCATCCAGAACCCGAGAGTCCGGGGGGTTGGATGGCCGGCAGCTGTGAGTCTCTGCAGGCCAGGAGAGAGTCACAGCTGCCCCAGTGACCAGGACACCTGCCTGGTGCTCGGGGTGAGCTGTAGAAGGTGAAGCCAGGATTGCAAACCCAGATAGCCCAGCTCCCAGGTCCGAGCACCCAACTGCTGAGCCCGGGTCACCCCTCCCTCCTCCTTTCTGGGGTCACTTCACTCAGGAGTCCTGTTCAGAAGCGACCCCCTCCCCACAATCCATGAGGTCCCTGGTGGCCTGTCAGAGTGCCCCACCCAAAAGGTAAGCGCCCTGCTCAGTGTAGGCCAGTTGGCCTCTCTGGTGCTTGACTCTTAGGCTGAGTGACAAAGGGCTTTTGAGTCACCCTCCCAGTGGTCGCCCCAACAAGCCCATTTCTGGCAGGGTTCTCTGGAATCACTGTTGCTTCTCCAGCTTTTCCTTCACCACTGTATGCTTCCAGCTTCCTTCCAACAAACGGGTTTTCTTCCTGCTTGTCAGCCAGAATTGGGTTCTAGAATTCAACAGCCCCGTGGATACAACCATCCCAGAAATGATTTGCTTTTCATGTCCTGTACATTTGGTGGGCACCAAACATGGGCCCAAACAGGCCTGGATTCAAAGGTGGGCTCTACCACGGATTAGCTGCTGTGATCCTGAGGAAGTGACCTCGCTTCTCTGCCCGATATTCCTCTCTCTCATCTGCAAAATGAGGCTGTTAGCTTGTGGAGCAATTATAAGGATGATGCTCCAGGAAGAGGAGAAAGTGGGTGTAAAGAATTGGAAATGACTGCCTTTGACCATGATGGTGGGTTGCATTAATGGTCCCAATTCTTGACTCCTCCCTGTGTCCCTGACTTTGCCGTGTGAAGTTGCAATGTCCTTCTTACGGTGGGTGGGAGGTCCTTCACTTCCTCTTCACTCTGGGCTCAGCCGTGTGCGTTGGCCAATGGATGATCGCAGACATGGCTCAAGAAGACACTTGAGACGGGCTTGCAGGAACGAGTTTGCTCTCTTATGCCGCTCCCAGGGGCTGCACATGGGCAGACCCAGGCTTGCCCACTAGTCCCAGGAGGAAGCTGAGAGACACGTGGCGCACAGCCACCCCTAACTGAGCCCAGCCTGGATCAGCTGAGCCCCAGCCGACTGCAGACTTAGAAGTCAGCTCAGCTGAGACCAGCAGAGCCGGTCAAGTTCAGTCTGGATCAGCCAACCCCCCTGTGAGTCATCACAGACATGTGAGAAATAATACATTTCATTGTTATTTTAAGCCACTGAGATTTGGGATATGTTGTTACGGAGCAATAATTGACTCATAAACGGGTACCCAGAAGTAGGGTGCTGCCATGACCAAACTTAAAATAGACAGCATTGGTTTTGGGGACTGGGTGGTGGGGATGAGCAAACCATTGCAGAAAACCAGTAAGGAAATTGGTATTGGAGGCTGGAAAAATGGCAACCCACATTAGACAGTGCTGAGTCGTTTGGTCAAACTGTTGTTTACAGTAACTTGGGATATAACAAGCGTATCTAATGAACTCTTGGACTCGGGCAAAGAGATTTCCAGGCAGAATATCGAAAGCATCAGTTGGCTTTTATGGCTGTGTTTGGTAAGGTGCTAAAAAAAGAGATGAGCTCGGAAAATAACCGGTCAGTTTGCAAATAAGGATTAGAAGGACTACAGAGAAGTTAGAATCTGTTCTGTCGATACGGTTTTGGCACAACAAGTAGAATGGAATCAAAGACATTAGGGAACCCACAATGTCTTTAGAAACAGTTATATTGACGAAAGGACTCCCAGCCTGAGTTAAAAGAGAAACTGTTAAAAATGTAAACAGATCTCAGGGTAGGAAGCTGTGTGATTGTTTCAGGGATGTATTTTACAGTGCCTTCAGAAGTGACCCAGGAGGGTGCCAGAAAAGAGGCTGAAGCAGGAGCCATGGAGAGCCATGCAGATGGGATCCTCTCCCAGAAGCAGATCTGGGGGCCAATCAGGGAACGTTACCTGCTCTCAGGATCTGGGTAACAAGAGACGTTTTCCCAGCAGGATTTCAGGGTTGCCATGGACTGGCAACTGCTACGGCCCTCCCCCCTTCCCTGTTTGAATGGCAGTGTTGATTGCAGACATCCTGTTCCTGGGTCGTCACTGCATATTGGAGGCGTGGGAGACGGATATTGCCCATCCGTGTCTGAAGCAAGACGAGCCACACCTGGATTTGATGCAGATCACCAGGGAGTAGACTTCGAGCTTGATGCCATAGGTTGTTTTGGACTCTTGCTATGGTGGTGATTTTGCATGTGGGAAGGACCTGAATAATTGGGGTCATCAGGGTGGATTGTGGTAGATTTGACTGCATGAAGGGATCCAACACTTGACCCTTCCCTGTATCCATGTCCTTTGCCAAGCAACGTTGCAGTGCCTTCCTCTCGTGGGCAGGGGGGCACTTCCCCAGTCCTGACTCTGGGCTCAGCCCTGTGACTTGCTTCAGACAACAGGATGTGAGCAGACGAGAACAAAAGCAGAGCCTTGACCATCGCTTCCCGGATGGGGCTCACCCCCTTGCCCCTCTGACAATGCCTGAGGAGGACATGCTCAGGCCAGCCTCGTGATCCCTGGAGGAGGATGAAAGGCACGTGCAGCAAAGCCAGCCAGCCAGCTTCAGACTTACGTGGTCCATTCAAGACCCGTAGAACCATCCAGCCAATGCAGTCTATGTCAGCCAATCTCGGCCAGCCCCCTCATATGAAAAATAATGATTGTTGTTTCAAGTCACAGAATTCTGAAGTAATTTTCTTATACAACAGTAGCTAATCTGATACAGCTACAAAGTGGAGTTTTTCTCCATGGGAGGCTGCTGGTGATGCATGAAGACCAGATGAACCCTTTCTCTTATTGTAAGAATTCTTCTAATTCCAATCACGACAGAAACAACAGCAAAAGCTCCTGCTTATTGAACCCTTATTGCCAGGCCTTGTGAGAAGAGCCACATAGGGATGATGTCATTGAATAGAATTCTTACAACAACCCTAAGGGGTGGGTGTGATTATTCCCATTTTACAGATGAAAAATAGTGAGGCTCAGAGAGGTTAAGAAACCAGATCTAGGTCACACAGCTAATTTGTAAAGAGTTTGGATTCAACCCCAAGCCAGCCTAACTCCAAAACCTGCCTTCAGATGTTTTCTGTCCTACTTCTGACTATTTATGGTGTGACCATGTTCATTATAATCTCAAAGAGAAAAAAAAAAACGTTGTAAAAAGAACAAAAACAACAATGACCTTATTCTGAGTATTGTAGTAACTTTTTTTTGTGTATGTACTTAGCTGTACTATAATTAGTTGGTTTGTATGAGATGATTAAAAAGGGGCCGAAGATAAAAGGTTTATTTTTTTCCCTTTTCCTGTACATGAACTTGCTGTTTGCTTGTTTTTTCATGTTTGTTGTATGTGTGAAACAATGTTGTCCAACAATGAACAGGAATTTTATTTTGCCGAGTTGTTCTAACAACAACAACAACAACAACAACAAAAATAAAAGTGGCACAGCTGTCGTCGTCACTGGGGTTGGCTTCTTCCTTGGGAAGAAGTGACTCCATTCTTTAGGCTGCCCTGAGGCTCACACAGCACTTGCTGCGTCTGTTTTCCCAACAGAATGTAATAGAAGAAATTCTGGAAAGAGGTGTTGGAGCATTGGAGTGAAAGGGGGACACTCGGATACCGCTGCAGTAGAAATCGCGGGAAGCTGCCATCACCCCTAGGACCAGGAACAAAGGGAAGAGGTCAGAACCTCGCGGCTGGGAGTGAGGCCGCATTAATTGGCGCTCAGTCTTCCAGGAAGGGGCCCTGCTGGTGCCTCTGAGGGGGCAGAGCGTATAAATGACATGTCAAGGACATCAAGGAACACAGCTGGCTGGTTGGGGGATGGGAGCTCCTTTGTTCAGTACATAAAGAGGGTGCCCAAGGAGGAGGAACGACACCAGGGAGAAAATGGGGCTTGGACTAGGCATCAGAAGATGGTCAGGATCTGGATAATTTAAGAAGAAATCTATGGGAAGGAGTCACTTAGCCCAAGTCCTGGGACGAGGATGGGGCAGGGTAGGGATGGAACACAGATCCAGGTGTATGCACTTGTCACTACCCCCTACTGTCTTGGGGAGCGACTCTTCCTGGAAGGTCTGTCCAGCCACTGGCACAACGGCTGTGAGCACCTGCAGCCCTGGGTGGGAGCTGGGAGGGCAGGTGACAATGGCCTTCTGAGTGGTGGTCGTTGGAGTGTGGTGGTCATGGGCATGGACTCTGTAGCAGATGACTTGGGGACCTAATCCTCACTCTGCTACTAACTGGCCATGGGACCTCAGGCAAGTCACTTAACCCCTTTTATTTTTAAACTTTGCAGTTTGAAAGACTTAGATTTACAAAAGAATTACCAAGAGGGTTCCCCGATACCCTTCGCCCAGCTTCCCCTGATGTTGACATTTACATTACTATGATGCATCCATCGTGGGGAAGAAATGAACATGGGCACGTTATAGTTTACTAGACCCAGACTTTCTCTGCATTCCCAGGTTTTCCACCAATGTTCTTGTTCTGATCTGGGATACAACGGGATACAATGCTGCATTCAGATCTCACCTCCCTTTGCTTCAGTTCCCTCAGTTGCAAAATGGGGATGATGGCAATGACAGCATTTATTCAGTCGTCCGGTGTGAGGATCCAGGGATGGGCTGCACATGTCCGGCACTTAGATGATGCCTGGCACGGGGAGGTGCTATGCGTGTGGAGGTCACGATAATTTCACTTAACCTAGCAACACCTTTCCACGCCCTCCAGAGGATATCTCAGAGGACCAGCTGGGGCCTCTACCGCTCACTCGGGACTCAGGTTCTTTTGCAAACCCTGGCAGGCTAGGTTGATGACAGCCAACCCTAGATATCATCCATGAGACCCGAGGGGCACTTTCCCTACCCCTGCACACTGACCAGGGGAAGTGGCTAGGGACTCACTTTGGAATCAGGCAGGCCTGGGTTCAAATCGTGACTTGAACGAGATGGGGGGTGGGGTAGTTCCTCCCATCCTCTGGTCATCTAACAAGTTGTTGCCAAGGGCCTACTGGCCATGCCTGGCTCTGTGCGAGGCACTTCCACGCACCATTTCATTGACCCCTCCCAACAACGCCCCGGATGGTGAATGTTTTCATCCCCACTGTACAGATAAGGGGGCTGAGGCTCAGGGTGTTTGAATGACTGGCCGAAGTCATACAGCTGGGAAGTAAGGGAGCCAGGACACAGGCCCAGACCCTTTGGGTGTCTCTGGAACCAAAACCCTTAGCCGTTCTTCCAGAGCGTCAGCCCTGTTGGTAACAGCTGTGTCGCCGGGTACCGGGCATGGTTCTGAGCACTTGACATGAGCTCAACCAGTTAATAAAAGCTTTTTGTTTTAATCCACTCGCTTCTTACAATAGCTCTTAGAGGTAGGTACTATTATTATCCTTATTTTACAGATGAGGCACAGAGAGGTTAAGTGACTTGGCCAAGGTCACACAGCTGGAAAGTGACAGAGGTTCTGAATCCAGACTGTCCAACTCCAGCAGCACTTGCACTCTTCAGCCCTGAGCCACCCTGCTGCATACTCATCATTTCTGGTCGTCAGGATTTCACAGGCTCAGGGTTTGAGGGCCCCACACGTCCTGGGGGTGGTGGTGGACAGGACACAGAGCTGACTCAGAAATAGCTGAGATAGGAACAGAAATAGAGCAGAATAGGAGGAGAAATAGAAGCAGAAATAGGCACCCAGAGAGAGGGTGGGCAGCAGAGCATCGTCTGGGACAGCCTGAGACCCTCCTCTCCAAGTCACGATGCCACCTGGAAGGCCTGGCGGAGTGCCTGGCGCTGGCGAGGCTCGGGGGGGGGGAGCACGGTGGTGGTGGGCACATAATGCGGAGCCGCCTGAGACCAACCTTGGGGAGCGGGTTTCGGAGGCGGCCCCCAGGGAATGCCCTGATGGCCTGGTTGGGCGTTTCTGTAGAAGCATCAGCTGGGGAGAAAAGGGCAGGTGGGGAGGGGGGCAGCGAGGAGATAGAACAATATGGCTAAGGCGAGGGGCAGCTGGGCAGAGCGGAGAGGAAGCTGGCATATGTGATTCTCCGTCAGCCAGGCAGCTTGCTCAAACGAGGACAAATACGTATGCATGGGCACGGAGCCCATAGGAGCCCAGCAGAACAGTACAGAGAGGGCCCAGCCTGCCCAGGAAGTCATTGCACGGGTCTGCATCACGCTAGGAAAAGCAGGGAGTCTGGGTTTGCTGCAACCAGGGTGTGTGTGGGGGGGGGTGGGGCAGAGAGAAGACATGAAGCTGCCAAGTGTCATGCCTGCTGGGTGCCCTGGGGCCCAATCCACGTCAGCCACCCTCTCTTCCAGCCATCCTGGGAGGTGGGGATTATGGAGGCTCTGAGAAATGCTCTGACTTGCCCAAGGTAACACGGGTACTAATTGCAAGGTAGGGTGTCTCAGATAGTATACTTCTCCAAGGAGGGTGGGGAGTTAAAGACTCACAGAACTTCCACACCAGGCTGGCCTCCCAGCTTGCAGCCCCACCTGCTATCATTTCTGGCTTTGAGATGTGGAGGGGACTATAATGCAGCTGATGGGCTCTGGCGTTCATACCTAGTAGTGGAGGCAGCCAGAAAGGTCAACCCACAGCCGTGGGGACAACGACAGACTTGGGGGCTTTAATATATATATATATTAGGAGGGCAAAGAATCCAGCACTCCATTTAGTTTGATGGTTGAGGAGGGAGGTGTTCAGGCAAAGATTTAAAGAACTAGATGAGGGGCGTCTGGGTGGCTCAGTCAGTTAAGCTTCTGACTCTTGATTTTGGCTCAGGTCATGATCTCAGGGTCATGGGATTGAGCCCTATGTTGGGCTCTGCACTGGGCGTGGAGCCTGCTTGAAGTTCTCTCTCCCTCCCCTCCACTCGTTCTTGTGCACTCTCTCTCTCTGTAAAAAAAATTAAAAAAAAAATAAAGAACTAGACTGAGAAAGTTCTTGAGGAACAAGAAATAGACCAACAAGTAGAGGGAAGAGGGGCATAATCTGTGTTTGCTGCTGACTGCACGGATGGCCCCAGTGAATGGCTTCCCTGTACACACCCCTTTTGCAATGAGACTTTGTAGCTGCTTCCTCCACCCCCACCCCCAGCCCCTGGGATGCCCTTGGTACCTGCTTTGGTGGAGAGAATGCAGTGGGAGTGTGCCAGTCCTGAGCCCAGGCCGTAAGAGGCCTTGCATGCTGAACCCTCACTCTTCTGGACCCTGGCCTCCTCGGTGTGAACAGCAGGGCCTAGCCTCCTGGAGGATGAGACACCACGTGGAGCCGAGCCAAGTTGGGTTGTCCCAGCTGAGGTCCCGGCACGGGAGAGAGCCCAGCCCGCAGCTCCTCAGCCAGCTGAACACAGATGCAGACGTGCGTGAGAGAGCCAAGATCAGAACTGTCCCCGCTGACCCACACACTCAGACACTAAAGAGATACATACTCCTAAGCCACGGGGTTTTGTGGTTTGTCATGCAGCATCATCGTGACCACCGAGAACCAATCCATTGCTCAGGAAAGGCAGAGGGAATGGAAAGATGAAGACTTGGAGGTGAAACATGGTCAGGTGCTTGGGGATGGGGGAGCAGCCCAGAATTTCTTATTTAAAGGAAGAACTGAAGGTACCCCCAAAGTACCCTCCAGCCAGCAGCTCTGAAGCCTCCAGGGCAGGCTGACTTGGCTGGGTGTTGAATGATGGATTAAGTGAGGGTCTGACCACTTGACTGTCTGATCACCAGCCTGACGTTGTCTGATGAGCTGACTGGTTGGACGTCTGCCAGGTTCACGGACAAATAGGCCCACCGGTGGGATGTTACCTCTGCCCATTTTGTCCTATTTGCCAGTGGTCAGGCTTTTGAAACTCCTACCATCGGCCATAGCTGCTCCCACATTCTCAGTGGATCCTGGTGGAAGATTGTCTCATAGTTGAGGTTTTTCTGATGTTGAGCAAGAACTTACAGAAACGCCTGGAGGCGTCACCTCAGCTCTGCCCACTGGTGACTTTAGGTACCTCACTCATGCCTTCTGTAATGGACTGATGTTTGGGTCCTCCACCAAAGTCATATGTTCGAACCCTAACCCCCCATGTGATGGTGTCAGGAGGCGGGCATTTGATGATGTTGGGAAAACTGGACAGCTTACCTGCAAAAGAATGAAACTGGACCACTTTCTTACACCATACACAGAAATAAACTCAAAATGGGTTAAAGACCTAAATGTGAGACTTGAAACCATAAAAAATCCTAGAAGAGAGAGCAGACAGTAATTTCTCTGACATCGGCCATAGCAACATTTTTCTAGATATGTCTCCTGAGGCAAGGGAAACAAAAGCAAAAATAAACTATTGGGACTACATCAAAATTAAAAGCTTCTGAACAGTGAGGGAAACAATCAACAAAACTAAAAGACAAGCCCTGGAATGAGAGAAGATAATTGCAAATGACATATCTGATAAAGGGTTAGTATCCAAAATATATAAGGAACTGATACAATTCAACACCAAAACCACAATCTAATTAAAGAATGGGCAGAAGACGTGAACAGACATTTCTCCAAAGAAAACATACAGATGGTCAACAGACATATGAAAAGATGTTAAACATACTCATTATCAGGGAAATGCAAATCCAAACCACAGTGAGATATCACCTCACACCTGTCAGAATGGTTAAAATCAAAAAACACAAGAAACAACAAGTGTTGGCGAGCGTGTGGAGAAAAAGGAGCACTTGTGCTCTGCTGGTGGGAATGCAAACTGGTGCGGCCGCTGTGGAAAACAGTATGGAGGTTCCTCAAAAAATTAAAAACTGAATTACCATTTGACCCAGTAATTTCACTACCGGGTATTTACCCAAAGAATATGAAAACACTAATTCCAAAGGATATATGCACCCCTATATTTACTGCAGCATTATCTGCAATAGCCAAACTATGGAAGCAGCCCAAGTGTCCGTCAATAGACGAATGGATAACAACGATGTGATATATCTATGATGGAATATTACTCAGGCATAAAAAAGAGTGAAATCTTTCCATCTGCAAGGACACGAATGGGGCTAGAGAGTATTATGCTAAGCGAAATAAGTCAGTCAGAAAAAGACAACTACCATATGATTTCACTCACATGAGAAATTTAAGAAACAAAACAAATGAACAAAGGGGGAAAAAGAGAGAAAGAAACCAAGAATTGTACTCTTAACTAGAGAGAACAAACTAATGGTTATGGCGGGGGGGTCGGTGGGGTGAAATAGTTGCTGGGGATTAAGAGCACTCTTACCATGATGAGGACTGAGTAACGTACAGACGTGTTGAATCACTATATATTGTACACTTGAAACTAATATAACACTGTATTTTAACTATACTGGAATTAAATTAAATTAAATAAAAAAGGGGGGCATTTCGGAGGTGTTAGGTCATGAAGGTGGAGCCCTCATGAATGGGATTAGTGTCCTTATAAAAGAGACCCCACAGAGCTCTCTTACCCTCTCTGCAACCCAGAAGAGGGCCCTCACCAGAACTGCACCAGGCTGGCTCCCCGACCTCAGACCCCCAGACATCAGAACTGTCAGAAATAAGTTTATAAGCACCCGGTCTGTGGTAGTTTCTTACAAAAGCTCAAGTGGACAAAACATCTTCTGTGTGTCCATTGTGTGTTGGCCATAAGGGGTTGGTCATTCTACTGTTCTAGGAGGGAAGGCCTTACCTGTGACCAGATGACATAGGAAGCCAGAGTCAGGATAGGTAATGTTGGGGGGGGGGTCTTAGATGGGCCTCCCCCTCTGCTGGATTTGCCAGTGCTGCTGGGGGTGGGGAGACCTGCAGGCCTGGAAGGAGCCCGAGCTGGGAGTCTGGAAGCCAGCCCCAGTCCTAGCACTGCCCCAACCACTGTGACTCTTGGGCAAGACCTTCCCCCAGGGACTCTGGGGGATCTTTGTTTGTCGAGTGGAGGGTGGGGAGTCTAGGAAGGCTCTGCAATCCTGTCCTGGTCTCCAGTCCCACCTTTGGTGCACTATCCCCAGAAGATTCGCATCTGAAAAGGCAAGGAGGCTCCCTGTGTGGAATGTTTACCATAAGGTGGGAGCCCTTTGCACCTGCTCCTGGGTGTGATTCCCCAGGAGTTTGAGGGGGGCCCAGAGGGGTTCCAAGACTGTGCTCACATTCCACGGCTGGCGGTAAGTGGCCGAGGCTGAAGCAGAATCCCAGTCTCAGACCCTGTGAAGATGCTCTGTGGGACAGAGCTGGGACCCTAGCTTAGCTGCACACCCACTCTGGCCAAAGCACAGGTAGGAAGTAGATGAGAAGTGAGCTAGTTCACTGGGAGGGGCCAACAGGGAGGCCTACTGCCTCTATACCAAGGAATGAAACTGGAGAATTGGGGGATAGGGGGTCTTAGGCCTCTGCTCTGTTGCTGAGGAGGGGGAGGCAATGCTTCCCCTGTCCTGACTCTGGGGCTCCAGCTGGAAATGGGGTTGAAGGTAGGCTCTCCCTTCCCCATCCAGGCAGATCCCCCTATCCCCAGGAAGGCCACTGCTGCCCCTCATACCCAGGTTGGAACCCTCCCCTCAGCCTGGGTCACTCTCAGGATGGTTACCTGTGTGAGCTAAAGAGCACTGGCCATGGAGTCAGACAGCTCTGAGTCAGGCCCTGGCTTCCTAACATTTCTGCCTCTCTGTGCCTCAGTTTCCCCATCTGTAAAATGGGGATAAGAGCAATGACCTCCCAGGGTTGTGGGGAGGACAGGGCCCTTGGGTGTCTGTGCTTGCCGTTTGGATTCATGGGGCAGAGGGTAGGAAGGAGGGGCCCTCAGGGGTCTCCCCACAGGTACCCCTAGTGCTGGTGCCTCCACTCCCGTCCTCAGAGAAGGGCAAGTAAAAGCTGCTTCGGTCCCTCTCCTTCAGGGCATCTGAATGATCTTTTTCGAAAAAACACAGTAATTTCCAAGACAAGCCCAAGTCGTGAGCAGTTCCCACTGCAGGTCCCACATTCTGGACTCATCCCATGGTCATGCTTTATTTCTGCTGAACCCAGGCCCCCGCACTCAGGGCCCAGCGCTCCTCCCTCGGGCACCGGCTGTCTCTGGGCGGCCAGGGCTGGTGCCTACTTCTCCCCGGAGCTCTCCCGGGATTCGCACGCCCGCAGACGCCTAGACGCTAGCGCTGCCCCGGGAGTTGACGGAGCGTGGTGTTCAGAACCCGCTGCCGCGCTCCCCCGGGAGCTCCGAGCTCCGCGAAGGCTCCAGGCGGCACCCGCCAGCCCCCCGACTGGCTCAGGAAGGGACCCGGCTGCCAGCTCAGTCCTCCGCCCCCCAACACCCCCGCCCCTCCCGGGGCCAACGACCCCCTTCTGCGGAAAAACCTGGGGCGGCGAAAGGCGCCGCCCCCGAGCGGGCTCAGGAGTGGCAGGAAGGACAGCCAATGATGGTGGAGGCAGAGCATTACATCACCTCCGTGGGCTCCCATTGGTTGGGAACACAGCCTCCCGGGCCCTGCATCCCAGCCGGGACATGCGGCCTCTGCACCCCGGGCTCCCAGATCCTTGGTGTCCGGCTGGCAGAGAAGGCCCGCGTGGGGCAGAACGCTGAGCGGGCAGAGGCCCATGCTCTGTCACTGAGTAGGGCAGAGACATCGTGTCGGCAGGCGTCACCCTCCTCACGTGCAGGAGGAGAGGGTTCCAATTCTAACATCCTCCCCCCATCCCTGGCGCCATCACCATTCTACAGAACCCCCAGAACCATGTTCTGCCCCAGTTCCTCCACCACCACACGTTCACCCACTGGGACGTCCTTGCAGGGCTGCCAGCCCCGGGGCGGGGGGTGGGGCGTGGGGGGCGTGAAGGGGCCTTGTCTGGCTCACTCTCCTTCGCATCCCCAGAGCCTGGCAGGACGTGGACGTGTATGAAAATGGTTAGTGTTGCCTTGTGCAGGAAACAACAATTGCTGGAGAGGATGTGGAGAAAGGGGATCCCTCCTACATTGTTGGTGGGAATGCAAGTTGGTACAGCCACTCTGGAAAACAGTGTGGAGGTCCCTTAAAAAGTTAAAAATTGAACTACCCTATGACCCAGCCATTGCACTACTGGGTGTTTACCCCAAAGATACAGACGTAGTAAAGAGAAGGGCCATATGCACCCCAATGTTCATAGCTGCATTGTCCACAATAGCCAAATCATGGAAGGAGCCGAGATGCCCTTCAACAGATGACTGGATTAAGAAGCTGTGGTCCATATATACAATGGAATATTACTCAGCTATCAGAAAGAACGAATTCTCAACATTTGCTGCAACATGGACGGCACTGGAGGAGATAATGCTAAGTGAAATAAGTCAAGCAGAGAAAGACAATTATCATATGATTTCTCTCATCTATGGAACATAAGAACTAGGATGATCGGTAGGGGAAGAAAGGGATAAAGAAAAGGGGGGTAATCAGAAGGGGGAATGAAACAAGAAAATGGTTAGCGTTAGCAGAATGTTCCCTAAAAGGCGGACACTGCTAAGGCTTGAATGTGATTTTATTCATATTATAAACATTCACTCCTCACGGACATTGAGGCTGGGTGAGGATAATCGATGGTCCAAGGTCATAGAACTGGTGAGTGGGAAAGGCACCACTTGCACCCAGGCAGGCTGGCTCCAGAGCCCTTAATCCCGATGCCTGCCTGGGGAATGAATGGCCACTGCTCACTGCTGTGTTTGGTTTGAGCTCTCCAGTCAGATGGGTGGTTTTTGGCAGGGGCCTTCCTTGGACTGGCTTGTCAGGGCCAGACTGGTCCGCAGAGCTGTCCTAGCAAGCTTGGGTGGCGATGGGGAAAAGCTGCTGCTGGGATTTGAAGAGGTCAGTCCTGAGATGTCAGAAAGGATTTCAGCTCTCCTGCCACCACAGGGATGGTCGCGCCTAAATCCCCGTGAGCTGGCTCACGTCAGGTCAACTGTGACAGCCGATGCTGGCGTGTTGTGGCCTCCTTTCTCTCTGTCTCTCCCCATCTCTCTCCGGGCTCTAGTCCCGGCTCTGCACGGATTCTGTGAGTGATCCAGGGAAGCCTCCTCTCTAGGCCTTGGTGTCCCCTCACCTGCACCAGGAAAAGGTGGGATGGATACTCTCAGACCCAGAAAAACTTTGGAGTCCAACCCATGCCCTCCACGGGAGCTCTCTGGCATTCAGGCCTATGCCCTATTGTTTGAGCCCTGAGGGGTGCAGGGACAGGTGTCTGAGTGCTTCACAGGACCAACACCTCTGACCTTAGGGAAGCTTCTGTGGAGTCCAGCTTGGTGACTTAAAACATCGATGTCTGACCATTTCCCTCTCCTCCTTGGTGGTTGCTGTGGAGGGAGATGGAGAGAAGTTCGGCGCTGAAGGGTGGTCTTGTGGAAGAGGCATCTGGCCTGCTCACCACAGGTCCTGGGTGGAAGTCTCCTGTCACAGACTTGTACGTAAAGAAGAGCTTTGATGCTGAGCAGAACGAGCTGTGTTATGATGGTGAGCTCTGTCTCCAGAGCCATGAACGCAGATCTCTTCCACTCACCCATCTAAACTGATATTCGCAAGGCCCTGTGCAAAGAGCTTTGTCGGGGGTACAGAGGAGAATGAGGCCCCGCAGGGGAGCAGGGACTTCAACAGCTAACTGCAAAGCTGTCTGTGAGTGTGAGCACAGGGAAACAGGGCCCTAGTCTGCACAGGAGCCTGAAGGATGCTTTGGGGACGAGAATACAATCCTTTGCTGAGCCTTAATGTGGACCAGAAGTGGGTCAGGCAGACAGGCTGGAGAGAGGGCCAGCATTCATTCATTCATTCATTCATTCATTCATTCATTCATCTTCTATTTTCTGAATAAATAGAGAAGGGCATATTGTGGAAGAAATGTGTCAGGGGAAGACAGGACTGGACACTTTTAAAATCCAGAGTGGCCTTCACCACGCGTGGTCAGGATTCACCTCCATGGAGAGTTCCAGGAGGGGCCCGGGCCTCTCCCTTTCTGGCATGCCTGTCTATTGGGTGTTGTCCTTCTTTTCCCCTCCCCACTGCACAGCCAGCCCATCCAGTGTCTGTGAGCCACTCTAAAAGGAAGTGGCTCCAAGGAGGCACTGGGAGCCCTGTATCCTAGCAACCACCGAGCTGGCATCAGCAGGGCTAGGCCCAGACTCCAGGTTTGTTCTAATTCCATGGCCTTCCATTAATGGTGCATCTCCCGCGGGGATGGGGATAGGGAGGAAGAGGGGAGAGATGGTCAGGAAATGTAGCATCCAGCCCCGTTATTCTCTGTCAAACAGCACACTTAGGGTAGGAGAAAGGGGGGACAGGGGGAGTCCCTTAACTGAACATACCCCCTGCCTGTCACCAAGGCCAATTTGTAACCACTCAGAAGACAATCTAGGCAGTGATCGTCAATGACAGCTAACATCATAAAAGGATAGACAGTTGGAAATTAGGTTCCTTCTCATGGAAGACCGTAACACCACCTGGGCCGTGTTCCTGCCAAAACTCAAACCGAATCTGATCAAGCCTCTAGAGGGAACTCCCGGTTCCAGAGATATAGCCAGGTTTTGTCTGTAGGCAAAACGTTATAGGTTACATCAATTAAAGATTACAAGGAAAAAGAATAAAAGGGGGGAAAACACCACTGAATGAAACAGAAGGGGAACTTATAAATTAACGGAGAATGTCCCAAGAAATATCAGCCAATTATCACAGATGGACTTTATTTGAATCCTGAGTCTTACAAACTAAAAAACAACAATGGCAATAAAAACGGAGACATTCATGAGACGATTGGGGGCCATTTAAACACTGACTGGATATTTAATCATGTCAATGAATGATTTTTTAATTTTTGAAGGGTGTTAAGTTGGTATTGGGACTATAATTACAAAGAGTCCTAATTGTTGAGGAATACATCCTGAAATGTTTATGGATGAAGTAATAAGATGTCTGGAGTGTGCTTTAAAGTCACCCCTGGTGGAGAGGGGGACATGGAGGATTAGAAGCAACGAAGGTGGTGATTGTTGTAGCGGGGTGATGATGGGGACGTGGGGGTCATATGACCCTATTGATTTGAGTCATACAGTATTGCTGACATTTGACCATTTTTTGACCTTCAAAATGGCAATTTCATATGGTGCAAACTAATCTTTTGGTATATGTTTGACATTTTTCATAATAAAATATATATTTTTAAGAGCCGTAGGAGAGGTCCACGCCTGCTTTTCCAGACATCTCTGCACTAGGAAAGAGGTATCCGAAGCTGGTACTAAAGTCTATAGAACTATCATGAGAAAAGTTGAAAACAGCTCTCAGAGGCATCTATAACCTGCATGAAATATTTTCTGTTGAACTAGTAATAATAGTAAAAATAATAATCTACTGGCCACTGACAGCAAATGCTCAGCGACTTGCCTGGGTATGTCTGAGCTGTAGAAGGTGGCTTCTTTGACGTTTCAATTGCTCAATAAGTAACAATAAAAATTTAAAGGAATCCAAACAAGCAGTACACTGGGCATCAAATGGAAATGTTTGCTTGCTTAGGAAGGCGCCCTGGGTCATTATTAGAGCACAGAACAGTCTTGTGGGACATTGGCTGGAAGACCCCGCAGTGGGGGCAGAGGCAGGCCTGGGGCTTCAGCTCTGCAGCATTCCATGGTCCCTGCCAATCTGATTTTTGGAGTGTCAAGTCCTGCCTGTTTCTCTGAGGTTTCCTGTAACTGGAGAAGTCTCAGGTTTTCCATTAAGTCCCTGCTCTGGTTCCTGTTTCTATCTCGATGCTGAGTTAATCACTGGATCAACCCACACAGTTTTGTTCATTTTAAAAATAGTTATTTATTCTTTTTAAGTAGGCTCTATGCCCAACGTAGGGTTCGAACTCACTACCTGGAGATCAAGAGTCACATGCTCCCCTGACTGAGCCAGCCAGACGCACCCTCCCCCTTATTTGTTTTTAATGTCTTTTCTTTGCTGACCGCTGTGCTGGGAGCTAGAGGTGAGCGACATGGTTTCTTGTCCTAACAAGCTCATGGATCCAATCCTGACTCCACCTCTTTTTTTTTTTTTTTTAAAGATTTTTTATTTATTTATAAGACAGAGATAGAGACAGCCAGCGAGAGAGGGAACACAAGCAGGGGGAGTGGGAGAGGAAAAAGCAGGCTCATAGAGACTCCACCTCTTAAAAGCTTTGTGGCTTCCAGCAGGTATTGAATCTCCATTTGGGCCTCAGTTTCCTTACCTGCAAATTGGGGGTAATGGCAGTTTATAGCTGCATAAAGGGATTTTACGAGGATCAGATCAGATTAGGCAGGTCAAGTATTTAGTGTCTGGTACACTGTAGGGCCCAATGAATGGTAGCTACTACTACTACTATAAGTATCATTACATAGACCCCTGAGTGTTTAACAGTGAATATAAACTATGGTTACCATGACGTGTGTTTTAAGATATCCTAGGAGACTGATGTCACAAGGGCATCTTGTACTAGACCTTAAAGGATAAGAGAGTCAGAAAGTACTAACTGCCTGTCACTATTCATTCTGCCCCTTTTTCTTAATAACCAAATTGAGACTACATTTTCCAGCCTTCCTTGCTGTTAGGTTTGGCTGTGTGACTAAGTTCTGGTGAAGAACTTTTATGTATGACTTTTATGTAGGACTGGCCACAAGTTTTACGTAGGACTTCTGGAAAGCTTGCTTAAAAGAATCTGACTCAGATGGGAGGAGAGTCCCTTCACCCCTATTTCTTTTCTCTGTTGGACTGGAATGCTGATGTGAAGGCTGGAACTCCAGCATCCACTTTGAGGTGGACAGAAAATGTGCCCTGAGGATGATGGTGCATTTTGGGAGCCTGGGTCTTTTATGACACCGTGGAGCCACTATGATGTCCCTGAACTGCCCATCCCTTTAGTTTCCTGTGTGAGAGCAATGAACTTCTGTCTTAAGTCTCCCCACTTTTTCCTGTTATATGCAGCTGAATCTAATTCCAGGGGTGCCATTCAAAATATTTAACAACCAGACTATCATGGGCACTGACCAATCAGAACAAACTCTGGCCATAGTGCTAGAGGAACAGGTGAAGGGCTGGGAGTAGCAGGGGAGCCTGTAGCGGCAGGTACTTACCATATAGTATGGACGCACTTCATTATTTTAGCTGCCAGTCCAGCTATCTCAATACACACCAGCTGGAAACTAGCTGAATACCAGCCCTGCTTATTCTTTTTTTTTTTTTTAAGATTTATTTATTTATTCGAGGGGGTGGGGAGGGGCAGAGGGAGAAGGAAAGAGAGAATCTCAAGCAGACTCCTGGCTAGGACCCTGAGATCATGACCTGAGGCAAAATCAAGAGTCAGACGCTCAACTGAGTGAGCCACCCAGGTGCCCCCAGCCCTGCTTACTCTTAACTGATACAATGAACAGTGTTTGGGAAGAGCTAAAAAGACAAGAAGGCCTTAGGCCACGGGCACAGCTTGAGTACAGGTTTAGTGAGTGAGTGAGGCATGGTGAGTTATGAACACTGAGAACTCTGGTTCAACCTGACTTGATGGGAATTTCTTCCTTCCTTCCTTCCTTCCTTCCTTCCTTCCTTCCTTCCTTCCTTCCTTTCTTTCTTTCTTTCTTTCTCCTTCCTTCCTTTCTTCTTTCTTTCTTTCTTTTCATTTTTTGTTATGTTAAAATACATGCACATAAAATTGACCATTTTAACTGTTTTCTAAAGTGTACAGTTTAGCAGTATTGAATACATTTATAATGTTATGCAGTCACCACCACCATCCATTTCCATAACTCTTTCATCTTGTAAAACTGAAACTCTGTCCCCATGAAACCCTAACTCCTCACTCCCCCTCTCCCAGCCCCTAGCAAATGCCATTCTACTCCCTGTTTCTATGATTTTGGCTATTCCAAGCACTTCATGTAAGTGGAACCGTAGAGTATTTGTCTTTTTGTGACTGGCTTATTTCACTTAGCACAACGTCCTCAACTTTCATCCACGTTGTACCATGTGTCAGCATTTCCTTCCTCTGTAAGGTTGAATAATATTCCTTTATATGTATATGCCACACTTTGTTTATTTCTTCATCCATCAGAGGACACATGGGTTTCTTCCATGTTTCAGCTGTTGCCAGTAACGCTGCTATGAACGTGCGTGTATGGACTGATCACCTATTTGAGACCCTGCTTTCAGTTCTTTGTGATATACCAAAAAGCGGCATTTTGATATACCCCGAAGTGGGATTGCTGGATCGTAGGGTAGTTCTATTTTTAATTTTTCGAGGACCCTCCATACTGTTTTACATACTGTTTCCAGTGGCTGCCCCAGTTTGCATGCTCCCCAGCAGTGCACGAGGGTTCCGTTATCCCACATCCTCGCCAACCCTTGCTGTTGTCTGTCTCTGCACAGTAGCCGTCCTAACAGGTGTCGGGCGGTATCTCACTGTAGTTTTGCATTTCCCTAATGACTAGCCATGCAGAGCATCTTTTCACGTGCTCACTGGCTATTTGTGTATTTTCTTCGAAGAGAGAATGTTCTCTCGAGTGTATGCGTGTATGTATCGTTTATAAAGTGGGGCTGGAAGATAATGTCAGTGGTCAAATGAATCAGGTTCGAGATGCCTGTGAGAGGTAGGTTCTGGAGTATTCTTGAACTTAAGCATTTGTGGGTCTTTGGGTGCATGAGGGACTAGATGGCCATGCGAAGTGAGGAATCTTGGCTCTGTGGTGCAAGGTGTGTGTGTGTGTGTGTGTGTGTGTGTGTGTGTGTGTATGTGTTTCAGTGACCATTGCAGTGTAACCAGCCACCCCTATTAGTCAAAGAAACAAGAGCGCATTCAGATTCAAGGGGGAGCAGGCACGGGTGCCCCCTCTCCCAGGAGGAGGGTCAAGGTCAGATTGCCGAAACGTTTGTGAGGTGGGACCTACCATTGCGCCATCTTTGGAAAGGACAACCTGGCACAGGAGGTGTCCTTCCTTTTCAACCACCTGTCTTGTTAAGAAGCCCCTTCTCTTTCTTCCCAGCTCCAGCCTGTTCAAAACCATCAGGAGGTTCTCACTGTCTCCTAAATGGGATACACAGTGTGCACCTAAATTATATCTGGAAACCAACTATATCTTTGGTGGAAAATGTCCAAGAAAAATCTTCAGCATTGAACTAATTAGCTAATGTAATTGAAACAAAGGGAACAGTGCAGGATCTAAATGTGACTCAAAATGAAAAGAAATGGAGTTTTCAGTGGGAGGTGCTATAGCTCCCATCACTACCCAAAATCACTGGCTCTCTGAGCTCTTCCTCTACCAGAATTTCCTAAGCGCCTACAAGGTGCCAAGCCCTGTGCTGGGTCCAGGTTGAAGATGCAGATGACCCAGCTCCTACCTGCAAGATGCTTAAACTGAGCAGCAGAGAAGACCAAAAAAACGTAGACTCTGATGTGCCCAGCGTTCTGAAGGGCGAATGCAAAAGGTGCCCTGGGGACGCACCAGAGGGGTTGGGCTCTAGGGTTGCCCTTGGGCTGAGTTTTGGAGAAGGGGTGTAAGAGTACCAGGAATTCAGGAGTAAAGCAGACCCTGGAATGGTCTTCGTGATCATGGCTGAATGTTGGTCTGTATCATGGGCCCAAAGGTTACAAATAAATAAATAAATAAATAAATGGTTATAAAGGTAATAAATACATATCTTATATATAAGCGTATGTAAATAGATATACATACATACACCTATATGGACATATTTGTGTGTTTATGCTCTACGTGCGTATGGTTTCTGTGGCTCACCATAGCCCTAAGATGAGTAGTAGCAAGTCAGAAATGCATCAAACTCCAATTATACAGGAATATGGGGTCATTCAGTGAAGGGGCAAGCAGCCCCCAAATCCCTCAAGCTCAGAGGGAATTGCCCAGTCATATTTAGGACAATAATCCATGTCCAACTTATGATTCTGGGCCATCAAAATTTTAAGTTACCTCTTAGATCTATCGTTTCAATGAGGTACACTGGATGATTACATTTTAAAGTTTTGTGTCTTAAAGGAAAATCAATCATCCTTATATAAATTTACAAAGAACTTATACCCATAGGCTTTGATCTAATCTTCTCGACAGCTGCGTCAGGGAGTTCATCCCCGTTTTTTGGATAATGCTCAGAAAGATCAAGTGGCTTGCTCAAGGTCATGCAATTAAAATCAGAGATGAAAACTCCAGCCTAGTTCTTCTGACGTGTTTTACTTTCTTTGTTGGATAATTAACTTCTGGGGGAACAGCTGCTTCTTCCATGATGCCAGATAAATGACAGAGGATTGGATTTGAGTTAAAATCATGGGGGGCGTGTGGCGAGAACTCTGGTCTTTTATCATTTAGACTCCCCAAGGTCACTTGGAGTTTTGACGTCCACACTGGCAGGAGGAGGAAGAAAGGTTTCGTTGGCCAGGTCAGGGTGTGGTGGGCCTCGTGTCCCCCGCGTTCTATTGGCCAGAACACAATCACCGGGCCCTATCTCAAGCCCAGAGTGTCGGGGAAATATGGTCCCCAGCTAGCCAGGTGCTCCCCAGCATGCAGAGAGAGAGGAACATGACTGTTTGCCGTTCAGCTGGTCATCGCTGCCGTAAGCCAGCACTTACCATCTCCTGGGCAGCATTGTAAGAGCTCCGCCTGTATTCATACTTTTAATCTTTGAAACTTAACTCCAGGTGTATATATACTACTTTTAGTCCCATTTTATGGATAAGGAACCTAAGGCACAGAAAGGGGGTAAGTAACCGGGATTCAAACTGAGATCCTTGCTCTGGATCCTTGGCTGTCCCCACCCCATGCATCCCTCACTGATTTCTCCCCTGCGATGGGACCTGTACGTGGCTTCTCCTCTCCATCCCTCTGCCAACATCCCGGGTCACACCCTCTTCATGTCTCGTGTGTGTCCCCATCCCCCAGCTGGTCCCCTTCCATCGACTCTCATGTTTGTTGCCAGTGATCTTAAATGCCAAGTGTGGTCCTCTCTGCTCTTTCTTACCCGAGCGTGGGTGGTGTTCTCAGGATACAGTCCAGATTCCCCTCATCTCTCACCAGTCTGTGTGCTCCAAACACTCTAGGCTCCAGCCCCTCTGAGCTTCTCTCCAGTCCCCACACTCACTGAGGAGGCCAGTTGTGAACCCCTGCTTTTGCAATGTTGTTCCGTCTTTCTGAAACGTTCTTTGCTTTTTGCGTTTGCCGAATTCCCAGGCCCTCAAGACAAGGCTCAGAAGCTGCCCACCCCATACTTCCCTTCCAGGCTTCCCCAGGCAGGTCCTTCACTCTCTCTTCTGTGCTCCCCGAGTTTGTGCCCAGACCCCAGCCCTTCCCACACTGCCTTGTTGTTGGCTCTTTACTTAACTGTCTCCCTCCACAGAACAGGAACAACTTAGGATAGTATCTCATCCATGATCTTTCCCATGGGGTCCCCAACAGTGGCTGAGCTCTCACGTGGTCACACTGTCATACCAGGAGGAAGGGAGCCTGTTTTCTATGGCCTGTCCTGCCTCTGCCTAGATTTGACCCTGGTAGGCTTCTCTATTAGGGGAAAGCATTTGTCCAGTCACTGATTCTGAACCCTGGGGGCCTTGTAAAAATTACTGATGGCCAAGCGCCACCCCCGTGGTTCTGACGCCGTTGCTCCCCTTGATGCTAATATGCAGTTGGGGTGGAGAGCTACTCTGCTTCTCTGGCTCTGACGTGTCCACGACCCCCCGGGATCCTGCTGGAGGGCTAGTTGGAATCCAGCAGCTCTGGGATGGGGTGGCAGTGCCGGCATTTCTCACAAGCTTCCAGGTGATGACAACACTTCTGGTCCATGGATCACGGTGCGAAGAGAGAGTCCTTGGATGATCTGGCCATCCCTTGCCTGGCGTTTGATGCCACTGAGATGGAAGGAGGAGGCCTGGAGGCCTGCAGGTCAGGAAGTGGGTGAGGGGTGAGGGAAGGTGGTGAGGTCGGGAGGTGGCTCATGCCCGAGAGCTGTCATGGAGGACGCACGGGCAGGACGTGGTGACCCGAGGCCCAGGTGGTGGAGGTGCTCGTGTGCCTGCCGCGACGCCAGTGTTCCTCGGGCCTGCTGAGCGTGATGGCTAGTGCTTACCGCCTGCAAGGCCCTTTTCTAGACTTGTCTTCTAATTCTTATTTAACCCCCCTCCCATTCTATCGATGAGGAAACAGCGGCACATTAGGGAACATATCCGAGGCCTGCAGCTAGGAAACAACAGAGCCATGGCTCCAGACTGTGTGGTTAACCCGTTTGCCATACTAACCCTCCAGTTTCCGAGCCGGTGCGTAAGCATTTGTTTCTTCATCTCACCAAACATTTGATGAGCCCCTGTTCTGAGCCAGGCTCAGGGTTGGACACTGGAAACACAGGGGTGTCACCACCCAGGACAGAGTGCAAAGACAGGCCCTGAAGCTACACCTGGAGGGCTTAGAATTGGGCCTATCTGGCTGCCCCACAGAGAACCCCCGTCCCTCCTGCAAGATCCATGCTGATGAGAAGCTCCTAACATGGGGCCCCAGCCTGAGCATGTGCCAGGCTATGTGGACGGTCCGTGGACAGCCACCCACAGCGCTCTGGACCGGAGGCGGGCAGAGCAGCCTGGGGTCCTACTCACAACCTTTTTCCCCTCCCATCCCAGCTTCTTAGGATTTCTGTCCTCTTTGGGCTCCTCCTGCTCGCTCCATCCTGTGATTTCCATCGTCACAGCCCACGGGCCACATAACCGCCTGTCTTTAGCAGGATCAATTCCGTTCTATTATTTACTAATTGCTTAGTTATTATTTTGATGGAAGGAATAGGACACTCAGCCCTCTGGGCTCCTGTAAAACAAATTGCCTTCCAGCCCACGCCACTTGAATAATAATAGATCTTCATGTTGGAAAGCTCAGGCGGGTGCACTGGAACACCGTTGTATCCTGTATCCCTTGCTCTTGGGGACCAACGGCCTTCCGCTGACTTCAGGTGACTCTCACAGGGTGGCCACCCCATCTGATGACCTCCGTAGCAAAGGGCAGAGTGCTCCCGCAGGATCCCTGGTTGCTAGGGGGGGTGCTGCTCTGAGCTCCAGGTGAGGGAGTGAGACCGGGTCAGGAAGAGAGTTATCCAAACCAGAGGGAAGCAGACAAGCGGATGGAAGGCTTATTCAAAGCCAGGCCCTCCCTGGCCCCAGCTTCAGAAGTGCCACTGGCTGTCGTGTCTGTTGCCATCACTGCCACCACTGTCAGGCTGGGAGCTGCGACGGGATCCGAACTGTATTCATCTCTACCATCCCAGGAGCCAGCGTGGAGTTTGACAGAATACATGATGTCACGTGCCGCCCACTGCAGGCGAGGGCCCAAGGATTATAATCCCAGTGTCTGCACCCAGCCTGGCAGCTGCCCTTCGTGTCCGAGTCTTTGCAGCAGCTCACACGTGTGACGCATACTTCTGGCATGCGGTGTATTCACGGTCAGTATTTCCACTTGATGAAATCCGGTGGGATCTTGCCACTTATGTAACCAACTCTTAGGGAGCATTTACCAGGACCCAACCCTGTTTTCGGTGTTCCTGACTCATGGATTCCTTAGAATAGCCCTCCAAAGTAGGTGCAATCATTATCCACACTTTGCAGAAATCTGCAATGTGGAGGGGTTAAGTCAACCAGCCGGGAAGTGCCCTTCAGCTAAGCCTCTCCTGGTCTCATTTCCCAAGTTTCCTGATGTTGTATGTCTACCTTGATCCTCCCGAAGCAGCTTCCAAACTTTCCTTCTTATGTAAAATGCAAAGTTCCTCAGGTACTTCCTTTGCCTAAGCCGAATTCCAGAATCCAGCAAAAGATGTTATACAATTAAATACGCATGTGCTCACCTCGCTTTGCCAGCCTTTTATTGTAAGAATAATAGTTCACATTTGAAAAATACTCACAACTTTATGCCACGACCTTTCAAAGGTTTTACAAATGCAGAAGCCAAACTTCAGATATGTTAAGAAACTTCCGAAGGTCACACAGCTAATACTTTCTTGTGTGATTTAAAAAAAAATTTTATGGTTGAAATTTAGTTGACATACAATGTTGTATCAGTTTCAGGTGCAGGGATAGAGATTCGACTGTTCTATACATTACTCAGTGCTCACCATAACGAGCGCAGTTACCACCTGTCACCATAACTTCCCGACTTTTTGATCACGCACTCCACCTGCAGAAACTTCTTCTTTTTTTTTTTTTTTAAAGATTTTATTTATTCGACACAGAGAGAGAGAGAGAGAGAGAGAGAGAGCACAAGCAGGGGAAGAGGCAGAGGGAGAAGCAGACTCCTGGCTGAGCAGGGAGCCTGATGTGGGACTCAATCCCAGGACCCTGGGGTCATGATCTGAGCTGAAGGCAGCCGCTTAACCGACTGAGCCACCCAGGCGCCCCACCTGCAGAAACTTCTGAGCACACATCCCTCCAATATATGTATACTTAAGTGCCCACAAATTATGTTCAAGTACTGCTATTAGGAATTACTGTCTCAAGGCCCAAGATAGACTTAGGGCAAGGGCTATCATTTAAAATGATGGAAATAACCCTACTTTTTCTGATATGCCTTCTTGGGAATTTCAGATTGGGGGTGAGGGATAACTGCTTGTCAGATTTGTTGCTGGTTTGATGTCAATGCAGCTGAAAGGAAGGGTTGTCCTTGCAAGAGAGGAGGGTCAGCTTTGTCATTTGCTTGTTTTTCGCCTGCACTTCTGTGATTAGTACAGTCTTCAGCCCACAGATCCCTCACAGGAGCCTTTTGAAGCCATCTATCCACTTCCAGAGACTTGACTTAATGAGAAGTGGACAGTTGCAAATCCAGGGGCCTGGGAAAAGCCGAACTACCATGCACTGAAACCCCAGTGGGAGAGGTGCTGCTGTGAACCCCTCCATGCCGTGGCCACCTGACCCCGGACAGCCTAGAGGTCAGTTTGTAAACTAAACATTTGTCAGGCTTCATTTCTTTCCTGATTTTTGCATAAAGATATTAATAAAAATTCTAATACTGTCTTCCTGCACTCAGATGAATCCGCTTTCCAGCCCCCTGGGGTCAACCCCTCCTCACCCCCAATTATAGTCTGTGTTTTTGCTCTTTCAATGTGTAGTAGCATTTCTTCTATGGTTTTCCAGAGTTCTTAACACATGATTCAGCCATTTTTACGCAGATTAAATCTTCAGTTGAGCAAATAAACATTTAAAAATACCCACAGATAATTATTTGATTAAATAAATACACGTTCAGAAACACAAACAGTTCTCAAAAACACTTTTATGTGAGGTATTAAGTTCAAAATAGGTGATCTCTTTTGGCAGAAAATTCTAAGCTTGATTTTAAAAGATCAAATAAACAAATGCTCTGAAGGGCTTTTCATGCTTTTCAACAGTCCCTCCCTGCCTGTCACTTGTTGGGGCAACATTTGTAAAGCCACAGAGGTGGGTCTTAGGGGGTCACTGGCCGGAGAGATCATGGCATTAGTGGGCCCAGCTGGCCACGTACTATCAAATAAGCAGAGATTTAATAGGGGAAGCGGCTGAGTCTCGTAGAGGTTAAAGGTCCCACGGTTAATGGTGGAGCGGGATTAAGAGCCAGGTCTGCTGATGGTGTAGCCTACTGAGTGCGCTCTTTATTTTTTCATATTAGGCAGCTATTACCACGATAATGCTGTGTAACAAAACACTCCCAGGGGTGCCTGGGTGGCTCAGTCGGTTGGTCATCTTTTTTTTAAGATTTTATTTATTCATTCGGCAGAGAGAGACAGCCAACGAGAGAGGGAACACAAGCAGGGGGAGTGGGAGAGGAAGAAGCAGGCTC
>NC_048231.1:29026535-29076884 GCF_002007445.2 Ailuropoda melanoleuca
AGAGAGAGAGAGAGAGAGAGCACAAGCAGGGGAAGAGGCAGAGGGAGAAGCAGACTCCTGGCTGAGCAGGGAGCCTGATGTGGGACTCAATCCCAGGACCCTGGGGTCATGATCTGAGCTGAAGGCAGCCGCTTAACCGACTGAGCCACCCAGGCGCCCCACCTGCAGAAACTTCTGAGCACACATCCCTCCAATATATGTATACTTAAGTGCCCACAAATTATGTTCAAGTACTGCTATTAGGAATTACTGTCTCAAGGCCCAAGATAGACTTAGGGCAAGGGCTATCATTTAAAATGATGGAAATAACCCTACTTTTTCTGATATGCCTTCTTGGGAATTTCAGATTGGGGGTGAGGGATAACTGCTTGTCAGATTTGTTGCTGGTTTGATGTCAATGCAGCTGAAAGGAAGGGTTGTCCTTGCAAGAGAGGAGGGTCAGCTTTGTCATTTGCTTGTTTTTCGCCTGCACTTCTGTGATTAGTACAGTCTTCAGCCCACAGATCCCTCACAGGAGCCTTTTGAAGCCATCTATCCACTTCCAGAGACTTGACTTAATGAGAAGTGGACAGTTGCAAATCCAGGGGCCTGGGAAAAGCCGAACTACCATGCACTGAAACCCCAGTGGGAGAGGTGCTGCTGTGAACCCCTCCATGCCGTGGCCACCTGACCCCGGACAGCCTAGAGGTCAGTTTGTAAACTAAACATTTGTAAGGCTTCATTTCTTTCCTGATTTTTGCATAAAGATATTAATAAAAATTCTAATACTGTCTTCCTGCACTCAGATGAATCCGCTTTCCAGCCCCCTGGGGTCAACCCCTCCTCACCCCCAATTATAGTCTGTGTTTTTGCTCTTTCAATGTGTAGTAGCATTTCTTCTATGGTTTTCCAGAGTTCTTAACACATGATTCAGCCATTTTTACGCAGATTAAATCTTCAGTTGAGCAAATAAACATTTAAAAATACCCACAGATAATTATTTGATTAAATAAATACACGTTCAGAAACACAAACCGTTCTCAAAAACACTTTTATGTGAGGTATTAAGTTCAAAATAGGTGATCTCTTTTGGCAGAAAATTCTAAGCTTGATTTTAAAAGATCAAATAAACAAATGCTCTGAAGGGCTTTTCATGCTTTTCAACAGTCCCTCCCTGCCTGTCACTTGTTGGAGCAACATTTGTAAAGCCACAGAGGTGGGTCTTAGGGGGTCACTGGCCGGAGAGATCATGGCATTAGTGGGCCCAGCTGGCCACGTACTATCAAATAAGCAGAGATTTAATAGGGGAAGCGGCTGAGTCTCGTAGAGGTTAAAGGTCCCACGGTTAATGGTGGAGCGGGATTAAGAGCTAGGTCTGCTGATGGTGTAGCCTACCGAGCATGCTCTTTATTTTTTCATATTAGGCAGCTATTACCACGATAATGCTGTGTAACAAAACACTCCCAGGGGTGCCTGTGTGGCTCAGTCGGTTGGTCATCTTTTTTTTTAAGATTTTATTTATTCATTCGGCAGAGAGAGACAGCCAACGAGAGAGGGAACACAAGCAGGGGGAGTGGGAGAGGAAGAAGCAGGCTCATAGCANCAGGTCTGCTGATGGTGTAGCCTACTGAGTGCGCTCTTTATTTTTTCATATTAGGCAGCTATTACCACGATAATGCTGTGTAACAAAACACTCCCAGGGGTGCCTGGGTGGCTCAGTCGGTTGGTCATCTTTTTTTTAAGATTTTATTTATTCATTCGGCAGAGAGAGACAGCCAACGAGAGAGGGAACACAAGCAGGGGGAGTGGGAGAGGAAGAAGCAGGCTCATAGCAGAGGAGCCTGATGTGGGGCTCGATCCTGGAATGCCAAGGATCACGCCCTGGGCCGAAGGCAGATGCTTAACAACTGAGCCACCCAGGCACCCCCAGTCGGTTGGTCATCTGACCCTTCATCTCGCCTCTGGTCTTGATCTCAGGGGCGTGAGTTCGGGCCCCACGTTGGGCTCTGCCCTGGGTGTGGAGCCTACTTAAAAAAAAAAAACAAAGCCCCAAACCAAAAAACAACGCTCCCAAACCCAGTCGCTTCAGATGGCCATTAATTTTGACCATGTTCACAGGTGTGCAAGTGCAGTTCCCCTCCGCTAGGCTGGGCTGGTTTCCAGATGCCAGGCCTGGGGCTCCGGGTCCCGGCTGCTGTTTGAATTCAAGCCTTGTTCCTCTTCCTTGGCCCAGGGGCTACGGGGGGTGTGTGTGTGTGTGTGCGTGTGATCTGCCCCACCTGTCTCATTCTAGGGCTCAGACTGAAGGAACATGTTCTTCCGTGGCAATCACCAGAGCTCAACAGGGTGAGTGCAGCTGGGTGAATGCATTTGAAGCCTCTGCCCACTGCACAGCCACGAACATCCCACTGTCACAGGGGAGAGTTACATGGGCCAGCCCAAGTCAAAGTGTGGGAACTACCCTCCACCCACCACGAGGCTGTGGTCAGTGCAGATTTAGAACTCCGAGGGGAGAGGGCCGAATTGAGACCAGTAACTCAAGCTACGCTCCTGCTTAAGTTAGAGGCACGCCACGTGGACCCCAGCATCTTGAAAGCATCATTACTGCCTTGGACTCACACCTGCTCGAGCGTTTTGGACGATCTGAGGAAGAGGAACGCTTGAAGTGAAGGTAAAGAAGGCTGGTCTCCTCATTCCATTTTTATTGGTAGTCCTGGGTTTCCTGGTGCAGGGCTGGGGAGCCCCGGCGGCATCTCTGTGGGGGCTCCTTGAGAAGTCCAGAGAGGCCCCCGGCTGGCACCCTAGCACTGCCAGGACCCCTCCAACAGGCTGAGCTATGCAGAATGATGGACAGAGCAGATGTAAGTCACAAAAATGGGATGCAACCCAGTCGCCCTCCAAATACCCACAGTGACAGAGGTGAGTCTAAGCTTCTCTTCATACATTTCCCTGGAAACGCCCCAGTCGTCTTCCTTGCCACCAGGAGCAGCGATGTGCATTCACAGGGGCCAAATCCCCAGCTGCCTGAATGGGCCTGGACTGTGGTGGCCACTGGCCCAGAGGCTGGGGCTGGGGTGGGAAGGATTACAGTTCTCCCCTGCTGGGGACCTGTGGTTTTCTTTAACTTCTTATTATGAAATGTTTCCAAACATACAGAAAAGCAGAGATCGGAGAATTTTGAACTCCCAAATACCCACCACTTAAGACTTCACATTCTGACATTTGCTTCATCTATTGGTAACCAGTATCACCATAATATTATCACTCCAACATTTGTTTTTCATTGTCTAACATCTCCTAATACCCTTAATTTCACCCCAGTTCTCTCAAAAAAGCCTTTTACGGTCATTTGTTTGAATTGGGATTCTACACATTGCATTTGGTGGGCATGTCTCATTAGAGTCTTTCAATCTGTAACACTTGCCCCTCCTTCTATTTTTAAAAAAGAGTTAATTAATTAATAGGGAGACAGAAACAGGTGTGTGGGAGGAGGGGCAGAGGGGGAAGGAGAGGAGACAAGCAGACTCTGCACTAAAGCCCAGAGCCTGGAGCTCCGAGCCCGGAGTCCATGGGGGGCTTGGATCTCACAAACCCGAGATCATGACCTGAGCTGAAACCCAGAGTCGGTTGCTTAACAAACCGAGCCACCCAGGTGACCTTGCCCCTCCTTTTAAAAAGCCATTCCTTTGTCCAAGAAACATGATCTATAAAAAGTCCAACATTCTGGCTTCGACTGATTGTGTTCTTATGGTATTTGTTTGGCATGTTCCTCTCTCCTCGATGTTTCTATAAACTGGGCTATCTAGAGGCTTAAGAAGATTCAGATTTTAGTGTTTGGGGGAAGAACAACGTCGTGAGTGATGCTGTGTCCTTGTGGGCATCCTGTCCGGAGGACGTTCTATACGTGTGTCTCATTTTGAGGGACGTTAAGACTGACCAATTGGCGCAAGTGTGGGAGCCTGACTTATTCTAGAGTTTTCCACGAATCTTCTCCCACTTTCAGTCTTAGCAGCCATAGACAGACCCATTATTTCATTAGGAGTTGCAATGGTGATATTCTAATTTTATCATTTCTCCTGCTTTTATTAGCTCTAACCCTTCTATAAAGAAGAAAGTTCTCACATCAACTATTTGGTTACCTTGAAGATGAATTTTACAGGAAAGACATGGTAAGTGCTTGATTCTTTCTCTTCGATGATCAGGTTTCCAAGTTACACTGTCAACTTGATGTATAACCATTACAATGTAGAGCTAGGTTTACTTCTTTCAGTTTGGTGTCTAATTAAAAAATTTAGAGATACTTTGACTTTTTTCATTTTTATTTACTTGATCTCAAGTCACAACTACAAAACTACAAAACATTCAGAAAGGTCCCTTCTAGCTGTGTTTGCCTCCCTTGTTTTTATTAGTTCGGGGGAGTTTTTCAATTATTTCTTTTTGAAAATATAAACAAATACATACCTATGTGTATATGTGTATTTCACCCTGTTCTACACAAAAAGTAACAAATGATGCACTCTGTTCTCTATCCCTCCTTAGCACTATGCCTTGGAAATTGCTCCATAACATCATTTAGAGATAATCCTCATTCCTTTAAAGCTGCATCGTACTCCATTGTACGGATGGACATAATCTTTTCAACGCATTCCCTACTGATAAATATTTGAGCTATTTCCATTTTTTCTTTTTGCTCTTACAAATAATACACCAATGAATGACCCTGTGCCCTATATCATTTTTTATTTCTTTCGGTGTGCTTTTGGGACAGAGTCCTAAAAATGGGATTACTGTATCAAAAGGTAGAAGCATATGCAATTTTGCTGGGTATTGCCAAATTCGCAATAGAGATCGCATAGTTTTGCTTTCCTGTCAGTGTTATATAAGAGTGCCTGTTGCCCTAAGGCTTTTCCAACAGAGTGGGTTGTTAAATATTGGAGTTTTCCCATATGATAGGTTAGAAGTGGTGTCCTGTTTTAGTTTTAATTTGCGTTTTTCTGTTTTCATAGTTTCAGTAGCCGTTTGTATTTTTTTCTCCTGGGAACCGTCTATTCACCTTTTTCACCCATTTTTCTACTTTGTTGTTGTTAGGGGTATTAACTCTTTGTGATGTAGGTTAAAAAATAATTCCCCAGGTTAGCATTTCCCCCTGTGTTTATGGTTTTTTTTTTTTAAAAATAAGAACACATTTAAAAGCTTTTTTGAATATACTAAATTTACCATTTCCCTCATCGCTTCTGGATTTCCAGTCCTAATTAGAAACATGTTTTTCCAATCCCAGGTTATAAAGATTATTCATACTGTTTTCATTTTTACAATTAGATTTCTCATTTAAATGGAATTTCTCCTGGTGTACAGTATTTGTCTGGATCCAATTTTATCTTTTTCTGCGTGGCTATCCAGTTGTTCCACATGACTTATGAAATATCCTTCTTTGCCCCCACTTACTTGAAATGCTGCCTTTATCACATATTCATTTTCTGGGTCTATTCCTGGATTTTCAATCCATGCACCAGAATTAGATACATCCATATTTATGCACCAATACTACACAGTTATAATTATAGAGGCTTGAAAATATGTTTAATATCTTATAAGGCTAGGACTCCTTATTACTCTTTTTTTCTAGTTTTCTTTTTTCCTGACTATGCTTACTAGTTTTCTTACATGTGAATTTTATAATCAACATTTAATGCTCCAGAAAAAAAAAAGATTGTATTTTGGGAGGGGAGAATCCCATTAAATTTATAAATCAACTTACGGAGAATTGACATTTTTACAATGTTGAACTTTTCCAACAAGAACATGGTATACACATCAATTTGCTCAAGTGTACATATTTGCATTTCAGGAACTTTAAAAATTCTCCTATAGATTTTACACATTTCTTGTTAAGTTTATGTCTAAATATTTTATTTCAAGCTTTGCTGTTATACATGGAGTCTGCTCCTCTGTTTCTTCTAACTTATAATTTTTTTTATATTTATGAAGACTGGTTTATGTGTGTTGATTTTTTTTAAAGATTTTTATTTATTTGAGAGAGAGCATGAGCAGGGGGAGGGGCAGAGGAGGGGGAGAAGCATGGGGAGTCCGATGCGGGGCTCGATCCCAGGACCCTGGGATCATGACCTGAGCTGAAGACAGATGCTTACCCCAATGAGCCACCCAAGCGGCCCATGCATGTGGATTTTATTATCTTACTACTTTACTAAATTCTCATTGTTTATAGCAGTTTTTCCATATTCTTTTCACTTTTTCAGATATATATATAGTCATATCAGCAAGCAGATAGTTTTTTCTTCCTTTCTGATTATTGTGCGTCTACTTGCATTCTCATATCTAATTGCATTGGCTAATACCTCCAGCACATGTGAAATAGTCGCTATGTGCCCTTTAAAATGTGCTGTTGGTATTTATTTGCTAGTATTTTATTTAAGAGTTTTCTGTGTTCATAGGTGAGATTGCTGGGGCCTGTGGTACCCATGGCGTGTCACCTGCGGGTGACAGCATGAACTACAAGAGGCTCATGAACTTCGCTTTGCATCTTCTCCTCTCTCTTCCTCCCCTCTGGCTGGTTGGTTGTCGTGCTCTTTGCCTCCTTTGTTTCATTGTCCATTGCTTTTTCAGTCCTTTCCATTCACCCTCGTGTTTGTTTTCCGTCCTTTCTCCTTCCTGGAGATCGGTGCTGCTTGGTGGTGTTGGGCCAGTGAACATGCCTCCGACTCACACAGACCAACTTGGCATTGAACACAGCTCAGCCACTCACCAGTTCTCTGACTTGGGGCTGACTGCAGAATCTTTTCAAGCCTCAGCTTTCTCATCTGTAAAATGGGAATGATAATAATGCCTTACTTTACAGGATTGTTGATAAGAGTGACACAATTAAAGGGCACAATTAAAAGTGTTGTGACAGTTGCTCAACACACCCATTCCTTCCTCCTGGGCACAGACTGAGATAACATTTTCCACCCTTTTTTGCAGTTGTGTGTGGCCACGCGCCTGTGTGCTAGCGAACATGTGTGTGTGCCACTTCACGTAGGGCCCTTAAAATCCCCACATATGATTGTCCATGCTTCTCTTCCTTCTGCTCGTCAGATGCGAGGTGAGGATGGGAGCTGCAGTGTGGACGGGTGCTCAGTTACAGAATCGGTCAATCCAATAAAATGCAAGTCTACTGATTGGCTATCAGAAAGTCATTATATATATATATATATTCACAACTGTATATATGTACAATAAATAGATAGGCATATACATATATACATATATATATACATATATATACATATATATACACGTGGAGGAGAGTCACTGGCTAGTCAGAAACAGAGTTTTGGATTTCATGTGAACAAATAATAAATTTCTGACACGTCTGACCCACTGTCCATTTCGGAGTTTGCTTGTTACAGCACCTCGCATTACTCTGATTAATACCATGCTCAACAAACACAACTTCTTCCTCTGACTTCCCCTCTTCTCCTCCCTCATGATCCAGCTCAAAATGTCAGCTCCCTGGTGAGACTTTCTCCAACCTCCTCAGGCAAAATTAATGAGTCACTCTGTCTCTGTGCTCCCAGGGCACTTACAAGCCATGACCCAGTCATACACTTCGTTTACACGTCTTCTCGAGGCGCCTGGGCCAGGGCTGGTATTCAGCAAGGGTCAGTGGGTTGCATGAGGAATGAGTACATAGTATGCAGATGCCTTAGATATACTTTCCGAATAAAGACTGCAGGCTCTATAATGTCTGCAAAAGGGTGTGGCCGTAACACAGTGACCTTCTCCTCTAACCTCAAGTCTCAGAGCAAACTGTTGGCCTGGTTATGCCTCTGGGTCACTGCCAGGGACAGCTCTCAGTAAAGGCTCCTGTTTTCGCACTGGTACAAATGACGTAGGTTGCATGGGCCCTTCATTTCCTACCACATACGGTTCAAGTCTCAGCTCTGTCTGGAACTGGCTCTGTGGTCTTGGACGTGTCACACGCACACACGTGCACACACACACAGTGGCTCAGAGAGCTGTATCTGGGAGTGGGGCGACCACTCCTGACCCGTGCGTGAGCCTAGGAAAGCTGAGATGCAGGGAACTGAGGCTGAGGGAGGCAGCTCTAGGCTTCTCTGAGGTCTCAGGTCAGCAGACTCCTGAAATGCCAGAAGCGTGGGCCCAGGACTCAGCTCTCCCTGCCTTGGTCAGCTTAGCGTGTCAGTCTTACTGCTCCAAACTCCCCAAGGGAGGCCCACAGGAAGACTTTCTGAGACCCTGTGTTTGGAAGAGATTCAGGGGCTGACCACCACCTCACAAGTCATAATACTGAAAATACCATAGTCTAATTGAATTCTGATTTTTTTTCATGATTATTACTTTAATCATGCTTTTACAACAATAGATATCGAAATCTTTATAAAAGGCTTTATTTTTCCTCATTTATTTTTGGTGCCCCTGTTTGCTGTCATCTTTAGCACCTGCTGGGCCTCCTGTTGTACGATCCAAGAGGTAAGTGACACTCATCTTGAAGCACCTTGAAAATTGTGCATCCCTGGTATCCATGGGAGTGGAGCCGATTCCGGTCCATGTGGGTAGGCACTAATACTTCCTCTCACATGCGACTGGAAAGGAGCCAGGTCTCAGAGCTGTAGCACCTCTCCTTAGTTTCTCTGGTGCCTGGAGGAGGCAGGAAGTCTTGCAAGCTGCTGAGTGTGGGGGTGAGGGTGTGACAGAGGGTGCTGGGGATGGGGACAGGCAGGGAATGGAGAGGCTGAGCTGAGAGGAAAACAAGCAGGGAGGGGCCTGTGGAAAATGCCACCTGTGTCATCCCTTGGCCTCTGGGCGTGGCAGAAAAATGTGGAATAAAAAAAATGTGGTCCAGGTGCTTCCTGATGCAGGGGCCTCAGAGCAGTTCCTTGGGACAGCAGCTTGATGGGATGGGGGGGGGGCTTGGTACTGGGAGCAAGGAGCCCCTGGTTGGCCTTGGAGCCTTTCTTCTGCTGCCTCAAGAGAAGCAGTAAAGCAGAATATTTAGAAAGCATGGACTAGAGTCAGATTGTCCAGATCCAAATCTGGTCCATCATGCATTAGCTCCATGGCCTTGGGGAAATCATATAACATTTCTGAGACAAGAGTTGGTCCAAACTAAAAGGGATCAAAAAGTTAACTAGTCTAACAGACTTGTTTTATTTACATTTGATGCTGCTGAGGTCCTGAGTGGGGAAGGAGTGCTCCAAGACTCCTAGCCTAGAAGGTAGAGTTGGAGCCTGAATCAAGAACTTCTGACTCCTATCCAAGGACTTCATCCAAGCATATCACTGTGAACATTGGGCACAAACAACATCCAGCAACCAATCCCCCCATTTAACTATTCATACTCTCAATCATCCATCATCCATCCACAAACCCACTGACTCCTCCATTTAACCACTCATATCAATAAGCCATGTGCTACTTATCTGCCATACATCTATCCATCCGTTCATCACCTATCTGTCCATCCATCTAGCACTCTATCCAACTATTCCTTATTCACCCATTTACCCACCATCTTTTCCATCATCTATCTATCCACTCATCTATCCACCCATGTTTCCATCCAACCATCACCGCATCCATCAACCCAAGTTTGGGTGATGGGTGGAATGACTGTTGGGTACGTAACACCAAGAGTGTTTGCCATAGGATGTGAGAAACTGCAATTATTACTTTTAAAACTTGTATTTCTAATTCAATTCAAAGTGGTTACTGAATTGCTATTAAGGTCACAGCATTGTGTTAGCATTGCTGGCTAGAGGTAAGAGTTCAGAAAAACACCCCATTAAATATAAAACATTTCCTCCTAAAGAAATAGGACGACTAAAAGCAATTCAAGGCACTGGGTTGGATCTTGGACTGGGAAAATAAAATAACTACAAAGGCCATTATTGAGACAGTTGATAAAATTCTAATATGAACTGTGTGATAGATCATAGTATATTGCTGGAAAGTTTGATTTCCTGATTTTTATAATTGTACTGTAGTTACATAAGAGGATGTCCTTTTTCTTAGTAAATTCACACAGAATTATTTAGACATCAATGGGCACAATATCTCCAACTTACTTGCAAATGATTTAAGAAAAAATATTTTTATACGTATAAAATGTACATATAAACATTGTAATATATAATGTAAATATATTTATATAGAGGATGTATAAAAGATTATGTATATATTTTATATATTATATATAAATATGTATTATAAATAAATACATATATTTATAGAAAGAGAGAAAACAAACAAATGGAGCAATCAGTGAATTTGGGTGAAAATTGGTGAATCTTGGCCAAGTATAGAAGGGAGAACCTTGTATTATTCTTGTGAATTTTCTGTCTGCTTGAAATGATATAAAATAATTAAAAGTCAGTCCCCAAATGCACAGTCCCTTTCTCTTGGAGCTTACTGTTAGGTGAGGGAGATACCCATGGAAAACCCGAATTCATATGAAGAGGACAAGACTTAATAATCTATGAGGGTTCATGTTTCCTTTTCACCCCAAGCACTGTCCATAATGAAGAACTACAGGGGAGAGAACGGAAGAAAAAAGCAGAAGAGTGGGGCCAGGAAGAATTGGTAGAGAAGGCTTGTGAGAGCAGCAGCTCACCAGGGAGCGGAGACCTTAGGAGGGCCAAAAGGAGCTACTGAGAAGTCTGCTATGGGTTATGAATTTGATTGTTTTCCAAGAATTAAAAAAAAGGATTGAAATGTCTTTTAAAATTACTTTTGGTTCCCAGACTTTCTTTGAGTACAACTTCATGCAAAGACTGATTCGCAGGAAGCCCTGCATTTTATCAGGTTGCATATATATAATTCTTCCCCATCAATTAATGCTACAGCAAAGAGATCACCGGGGAATGGGTTGGTCAGAGAAGCTCTACCTCCAGTAGTCATTGGAAGATGTTGTGGGTAGAGCTTGGAGGTGGCAGGCTGGCTAGGCAGAGAGGAATAGGAAGCCTTGGGAATCCAGGTGAGATAGGGGAAGCCCCAGCTAGACTCTTTTACTTATCTATATTTCACTTAATCCGTTCAATGGCCCTGCTAACTACTTGTCATTTTACAGATGAGGAAACTGAGTCATAGGGAGACTTGTCCACCCTGCTAGAAAGCAGCAGAACCAGGAACTGCATGACTCCAAAGACCTATGATGCCACACTGCCTCAGGAAGGAGCATGGCCTGAGGAGATGGTAGAGAGAGATGAGGTGGGGATGGCCCTGAGGGGAAAGGCCTTGAATGCCAAGAGTATTGGCCCAGACTTTACCAATACAGATTTCCAGAAAACTACTAGCAGAGAAGGAGCCTGGTGGATGAGGGATGTTAGGAATTGGGACCAGGGCTCTACAGTCTTATCCAGACTGACAGCACCAGTATGACAAAGATGGCCATCTCTTACAGGGCTGGTTGGTGGACCCCTTGTCCTGATAGGGTCTCATCAGGGTAGGAGCTGCTTCTTTCACAACACCAGATACATTTAAATCCAGAGAGGAGGATATGGGATTCTGTGTGGGCAGACTCCAATTGTGAACTTGCCAGCTGTGACTTCCTGTTCTCTCCTGCCACGGGATGGGGGGAAACAAGCCCCTGGCCTCCTTTCGGAATGGGTGATTATTGGACCCACACCAGCTGCTCATTCATCCAGCTTCCCTCTTCCCTCTGTGACTTGGATGGCAGCCCCATCTCCAGATCAGGCCCCTCGTAGATGGGCATAAACTGAGCATATGACACAAGGGGCCAAGAGAGGGCTGAGGTCTGGAGGAATGACTCAAGGGAAGAATGAAGGGAGTAATGAAAGCCAGCGAAAAAAAATCATTTGGGGTTTTTAGCAAAGTAGAAGTAGAATTTTCTTGACTGGGCCAGGTCTCTCTCTNGGATGCGGACGAGCGAGGTGAGGATGGGAGCTGCAGTGTGGACGGGGGCTGGGCCGCTGAATCCCCACGTGGAGGAGAGTCACTGGCTAGTCAGAAACAGAGTTTTGGATTTCATGTGAACAAATAATAAATTTCTGACACGTCTGACCCACTGTCCATTTCGGAGTTTGCTTGTTACAGCACCTCGCATTACCCTGATTAATACCATGCTCAACAAACACAACTTCTTCCTCTGACTTCCCCTCTTCTCGTCCCTCATGATCCAGCTCAAAATGTCAGCTCCCTGGTGAGACTTTCTCCAACCTCCTCAGGCAAAATTAATGAGTCACTCTGTCTCTGTGCTCCCAGGGCACTTACAAGCCATGACCCAGTCATACACTTCGTTTACACGTCTTCTCGAGGCGCCTGGGCCAGGGCTGGTATTCAGCAAGGGTCAGTGGGTTGCGTGAGGAATGAGTACATAGTATGCAGATGCCTTTATATACTTTCCGAATAAAGACTGCAGGCTCTATAATGTCTGCAAAAGGGTGTGGCCGTAACACAGTGACCTTCTCCTCTAACCTCAAGTCTCAGAGCAAACTGTTGGCCTGGTTATGCCTCTGGGTCACTGCCAGGGACAGCTCTCAGTAAAGGCTCCTGTTTTCGCACTGGTACAAATGACGTAGGTTGCATGGGCCCTTCATTTCCTACCACATACGGTTCAAGTCTCAGCTCTGTCTGGAACTGGCTCGGTGGTCTTGGACGTGTCACACGCACACACGTGCACACACACACAGTGGCTCAGAGAGCTGTATCTGGGAGTGGGGCGACCACTCCTGACCCGTGCGTGAGCCTAGGAAAGCTGAGATGCAGGGAACTGAGGCTGAGGGAGGCAGCTCTAGGCTTCTCTGAGGTCTCAGGTCAGCAGACTCCTGAAATGCCAGAAGCGTGGGCCCAGGACTCAGCTCTCCCTGCCTTGGTCAGCTTAGCGTGTCAGTCTTACTGCTCCAAACTCCCCAAGGGAGGCCCACAGGAAGACTTTCTGAGACCCTGTGTTTGGAAGAGATTCAGGGGCTGACCACCACCTCACAAGTCATAATACTGAAAATACCATAGTCTAATTGAATTCTGATTTTTTTCATGATTATTACTTTAATCATGCTTTTACAACAATAGATATCGAAATCTTTATAAAAGGCTTTATTTTTCCTCATTTATTTTTGGTGCCCCTGTTTGCTGTCATCTTTAGCACCTGCTGGGCCTCCTGTTGTACGATCCAAGAGGTAAGTGACACTCATCTTGAAGCACCTTGAAAATTGTGCATCCCTGGTATCCATGGGAGTGGAGCCGATTCCTGTCCATGTGGGTAGGCACTAATACTTCCTCTCACATGCGACTGGAAAGGAGCCAGGTCTCAGAGCTGTAGCACCTCTCCTTAGTTTCTCTGGTGCCTGGAGGAGGCAGGAAGTCTTGCAAGCTGCTGAGTGTGGGGGTGAGGGTGTGACAGAGGGTGCTGGGGATGGGGACAGGCAGGGAATGGAGAGGCTGAGCTGAGAGGAAAACAAGCAGGGAGGGGCCTGTGGAAAATGCCACCTGTGTCATCCCTTGGCCTCTGGGCGTGGCAGAAAAATGTGGAATAAAAAAAATGTGGTCCAGGTGCTTCCTGATGCAGGGGCCTCAGAGCAGTTCCTTGGGACAGCAGCTTGATGGGATGGGGGGGGGGCTTGGTACTGGGAGCAAGGAGCCCCTGGTTGGCCTTGGAGCCTTTCTTCTGCTGCCTCAAGAGAAGCAGTAAAGCAGAATATTTAGAAAGCATGGACTAGAGTCAGATTGTCCAGATCCAAATCTGGTCCATCATGCATTAGCTCCATGGCCTTGGGGAAATCATATAACATTTCTGAGACAAGAGTTGGTCCAAACTAAAAGGGATCAAAAAGTTAACTAGTCTAACAGACTTGTTTTATTTACATTTGATGCTGCTGAGGTCCTGAGTGGGGAAGGAGTGCTCCAAGACTCCTAGCCTAGAAGGTAGAGTTGGAGCCTGAATCAAGAACTTCTGACTCCTATCCAAGGACTTCATCCAAGCATATCACTGTGAACATTGTGCACAAACAACATCCAGCAACCAATCCCCCCATTTAACTATTCATACTCTCAATCATCCATCATCCATCCACAAACCCACTGACTCCTCCATTTAACCACTCATATCAATAAGCCATGTGCTACTTATCTGCCATACATCTATCCATCCGTTCATCACCTATCTGTCCATCCATCTAGCACTCTATCCAACTATTCCTTATTCACCCATTTACCCACCATCTTTTCCATCATCTATCTATCCACTCATCTATCCACCCATGTTTCCATCCAACCATCACCGCATCCATCAACCCAAGTTTGGGTGATGGGTGGAATGACTGTTGGGTACGTAACACCAAGAGTGTTTGCCATAGGATGTGAGAAACTGCAATTATTACTTTTAAAACTTGTATTTCTAATTCAATTCAAAGTGGTTACTGAATTGCTATTAAGGTCACAGCATTGTGTTAGCATTGCTGGCTAGAGGTAAGAGTTCAGAAAAACACCCCATTAAATATAAAACATTTCCTCCTAAAGAAATAGGACGACTAAAAGCAATTCAAGGCACTGGGTTGGATCTTGGACTGGGAAAATAAAATAACTACAAAGGCCATTATTGAGACAGTTGATAAAATTCTAATATGAACTGTGTGATAGATCATAGTATATTGCTGGAAAGTTTGATTTCCTGATTTTTATAATTGTACTGTAGTTACATAAGAGGATGTCCTTTTTCTTAGTAAATTCACACAGAATTATTTAGACATCAATGGGCACAATATCTCCAACTTACTTGCAAATGATTTAAGAAAAAATATTTTTATACGTATAAAATGTACATATAAACATTGTAATATATAATGTAAATATATTTATATAGAGGATGTATAAAAGATTATGTATATATTTTATATATTATATATAAATATGTATTATAAATAAATACATATATTTATAGAAAGAGAGAAAACAAACAAATGGAGCAATCAGTGAATTTGGGTGAAAATTGGTGAATCTTGGCCAAGTATAGAAGGGAGAACCTTGTATTATTCTTGTGAATTTTCTGTCTGCTTGAAATGATATAAAATAATTAAAAGTCAGTCCCCAAATGCACAGTCCCTTTCTCTTGGAGCTTACTGTTAGGTGAGGGAGATACCCATGGAAAACCCGAATTCATATGAAGAGGACAAGACTTAATAATCTATGAGGGTTCATGTTTCCTTTTCACCCCAAGCACTGTCCATAATGAAGAACTACAGGGGAGAGAACGGAAGAAAAAAGCAGAAGAGTGGGGCCAGGAAGAATTGGTAGAGAAGGCTTGTGAGAGCAGCAGCTCACCAGGGAGCGGAGACCTTAGGAGGGCCAAAAGGAGCTACTGAGAAGTCTGCTATGGGTTATGAATTTGATTGTTTTCCAAGAATTAAAAAAAAGGATTGAAATGTCTTTTAAAATTACTTTTGGTTCCCAGACTTTCTTTGAGTACAACTTCATGCAAAGACTGATTCGCAGGAAGCCCTGCATTTTATCAGGTTGCATATATATAATTCTTCCCCATCAATTAATGCTACAGCAAAGAGATCACCGGGGAATGGGTTGGTCAGAGAAGCTCTACCTCCAGTAGTCATTGGAAGATGTTGTGGGTAGAGCTTGGAGGTGGCAGGCTGTCTAGGCAGAGAGGAATAGGAAGCCTTGGGAATCCAGGTGAGATAGGGGAAGCCCCAGCTAGACTCTTTTACTTATCTATATTTCACTTAATCCNGGATCTTGGACTGGGAAAATAAAATAACTACAAAGGCCATTATTGAGACAGTTGATAAAATTCTAATATGAACTGTGTGATAGATCATAGTATATTGCTGGAAAGTTTGATTTCCTGATTTTTATAATTGTACTGTAGTTACATAAGAGGATGTCCTTTTTCTTAGTAAATTCACACAGAATTATTTAGACATCAATGGGCACAATATCTCCAACTTACTTGCAAATGATTTAAGAAAAAATATTTTTATACGTATAAAATGTACATATAAACATTGTAATATATAATGTAAATATATTTATATAGAGGATGTATAAAAGATTATGTATATATTTTATATATTATATATAAATATGTATTATAAATAAATACATATATTTATAGAAAGAGAGAAAACAAACAAATGGAGCAATCAGTGAATTTGGGTGAAAATTGGTGAATCTTGGCCAAGTATAGAAGGGAGAACCTTGTATTATTCTTGTGAATTTTCTGTCTGCTTGAAATGATATAAAATAATTAAAAGTCAGTCCCCAAATGCACAGTCCCTTTCTCTTGGAGCTTACTGTTAGGTGAGGGAGATACCCATGGAAAACCCGAATTCATATGAAGAGGACAAGACTTAATAATCTATGAGGGTTCATGTTTCCTTTTCACCCCAAGCACTGTCCATAATGAAGAACTACAGGGGAGAGAACGGAAGAAAAAAGCAGAAGAGTGGGGCCAGGAAGAATTGGTAGAGAAGGCTTGTGAGAGCAGCAGCTCACCAGGGAGCGGAGACCTTAGGAGTGCCAAAAGGAGCTACTGAGAAGTCTGCTATGGGTTATGAATTTGATTGTTTTCCAAGAATTAAAAAAAAGGATTGAAATGTCTTTTAAAATTACTTTTGGTTCCCAGACTTTCTTTGAGTACAACTTCATGCAAAGACTGATTCACAGGAAGCCCTGCATTTTATCAGGTTGCATATATATAATTCTTCCCCATCAATTAATGCTACAGCAAAGAGATCACCGGGGAATGGGTTGGTCAGAGAAGCTCTACCTCCAGTAGTCATTGGAAGATGTTGTGGGTAGAGCTTGGAGGTGGCAGGCTGGCTAGGCAGAGAGGAATAGGAAGCCTTGGGAATCCAGGTGAGATAGGGGAAGCCCCAGCTAGACTCTTTTACTTATCTATATTTCACTTAATCCGTTCAATGGCCCTGCTAACTACTTGTCATTTTACAGATGAGGAAACTGAGTCATAGGGAGACTTGTCCACCCTGCTAGAAAGCAGCAGAACCAGGAACTGCATGACTCCAAAGACCTATGATGCCACACTGCCTCAGGAAGGAGCATGGCCTGAGGAGATGGTAGAGAGAGATGAGGTGGGGATGGCCCTGAGGGGAAAGGCCTTGAATGCCAAGAGTATTGGCCCAGACTTTACCAATACAGATTTCCAGAAAACTACTAGCAGAGAAGGAGCCTGGTGGATGAGGGATGTTAGGAATTGGGACCAGGGCTCTACAGTCTTATCCAGACTGACAGCACCAGTATGACAAAGATGGCCATCTCTTACAGGGCTGGTTGGTGGACCCCTTGTCCTGATAGGGTCTCATCAGGGTAGGAGCTGCTTCTTTCACAACACCAGATACATTTAAATCCAGAGAGGAGGATATGGGATTCTGTGTGGGCAGACTCCAATTGTGAACTTGCCAGCTGTGACTTCCTGTTCTCTCCTGCCACGGGATGGGGGGAAACAAGCCCCTGGCCTCCTTTCGGAATGGGTGATTATTGGACCCACACCAGCTGCTCATTCATCCAGCTTCCCTCTTCCCTCTGTGACTTGGATGGCAGCCCCATCTCCAGATCAGGCCCCTCGTAGATGGGCATAAAGGCTGAGCATATGACACAAGGGGCCAAGAGAGGGCTGAGGTCTGGAGGAATGACTCAAGGGAAGAATGAAGGGAGTAATGAAAGCCAGCGAAAAAAAATCATTTGGNCAAGGGGCCAAGAGAGGGCTGAGGTCTGGAGGAATGACTCAAGGGAAGAATGAAGGGAGTAATGAAAGCCAGGAAAAAAATCATTTGAGGTTTTTAGCAAAGTAGAAGTAGAATTTTCTTGACTGGGCCAGGTCTCTCTCTCCTTCTTCAGCTGGAGGAGGACTATGATGAGGCCCCACAGGATGGCTGAGCCACAAGATGGAAGGAGCCTGGGTCTCTGAAGGACAGTGAGGAGGACAGCTAACCAACCACCCTGAATGCCTGCTCAGAACTAGTGTGAGCAGAATAACTTCTGTTGTAGGGATCGGTTACCTATGTGGGCCTGTGTGGTAGCAGTGAGTCTACCAATACAGGCTGAATCATCAAGGTGTCATGCAAAGAGCACCCTATTCCTGGCTGTACCACCAATTCCCTCTGTCATCTTGGACCAGCCACTTTTCTGGGCCTTGATTCACCACCTGTGAGAAAAGAGGATCAGTTAGGTGATTTCCAAAGTCTCTTCTATCCTGTAATTCTCTTTTCTAAAAGGTGAGCAGCAGTTCTTGAAAACAGAAACCCAGCCAAATGTTTGACAAAATGCCTCACAATATCCTTACTGATAAGATGGTCAAATGGAACCTTGCAGGTTGTAGGCAGAGGTAAGTCACAGCAGATAGCTGAATGATGCCTAAGGAGCAATAACAACCTGGAAAGGAGGTCTCTAGTGACATTAATAATTTGGATGAATACAAAGAAAGGAAGCTGGACATATATATGAAAACCACAGAGCTCGCTGGCTTGTAGATGGATGAGACATTCAGGGCTCAAAATGGTTTTTATAAGGCAAGAGCTTGTGACAAGGGCAAAAAAGGGAAATGAAGGAAGGTAATGCAAGTCCTGTAGAACTCAAGAGCTGGGGAAGGTCGTCTTGGCAACAGGCCTTAGCAACAGGCTGTGCAAAAGTGACCTGGGCACTTCTGCTGACTGCAGGTTCTCTTGGAGCCAATAGTGGGCCATGATTGCCGACACTGTACTGCATGTGTGGGTGCACCAAGCATCCACACACTGGGTCTAAACTGGGGCAAGGAAGGAGTCAATCCTGAAGATCAAGCCATCCCGGGTGTCTCCTGTGTCAGTTAGAGGACCACTGATACTTTTAGGATAGAGGTTAGAAAACTCTTTCTGTAAAGGGCCAGGTAGTAAATGTGTTAAGCTCTGTAGCACAAAAGCAGTCATAGCCTATAGTAAACGAATGAATGTGGCTGCATCCTAATAAAAGTTTATTTACAAAAATAGGTGGTGGGTCAGATTTGGCCCTTGGTCATAGTTTTGTCAGCCCCTGCTTTAGGAAAAGGACAGACATGAATCACCAGTATCATCAGGGTTCTGGAGGTTGAGGCATATATGGATTGGTAAAAGAATTGGGTGGGATAAGTGCAGAGAGGTAGACATGCCCCATCAGTGGTCCCAGAGGAAAAAGAAAAATGAAAGGAAGTTACAGAAGGCTATTTTCATTCGTGTCAAGGAAGACCCTATAAAACAACAAAGGGGTAATCCCATATCATCAGAGGTGTGCAAGCAGAGGCTGAGGGGATGGAGGAATTGGGCTTGGTGTTCTTTAAGGTCCAGTTTTGCTCTGGAGGGAAAGGTTCTCTGCCTCCCATAATGGCCCTGTCTTCCCATCCTTCCCAGTACTCAGTGCTGAGCTGGTACATCCTGCCCACACAGAGAGACATAAATAATACATTGAGATACAGCCACCGTCCCTTTGATTACAAGGCTCCAGGAGTCAGGGAGACAGTTGTAGGGCTGGCTTGATTGGAGACTTGTGGTGAGCCCCATGGGGGCTGGAGAGGCCTCTGACTACAGATATGCTCCCCTACCTGCATAGGTGATGGAAACCTGGCTCCTCAAATGGGGAGCCTGGCCTAGGACTGAGCATTCAGAACTTGGTCTGTCCCTCCCTTGACCAAAATGGTGGAGGGATTGGATGAGTTAATTTCTCTAGTCTTTTCTGAGCATAAGGATCTTGGGGCAAGGACACAGCCATCAATGACTACAGAGGGAAACACGAGCCTCCATAACAGTTTGGCCAGCCCCTGGAAGGAGGCTCGTGAGTAGGACTGGGACCTCCAAGTTTCTTGAGGCAACATTCTGGATCCACTCACTTCAGTTCTATAAAGTTGTGACTGAGCTTGGAGAGATCTGACCATTCAATCTCACCATAAACCTGTGAAATGGGGGTACCACTGAGGGGGTTTGGGTTGCTAGCAACAGAAACCCTGACTCCCATGGCCATAGTAAAGTAGAGAAGTAACTCTTCACCAAGAACATGAGGCCCCCAAGTTAGTGAGGTGGCTGCTCAGGGAAAGGAATCCCCAATCCCAAATGGCTCAAGTCCATGAGGAAATGCATCATCATCTCAGCAACAATATTCAGTAATGTGGGACCCCACCTCCCTGGCCACAGCTGATTGGACCAGAGGGAAGCACGAGACTAAGAGCAACTAATCAGTAGCCAAGTCAGCAGCCAATGGAATGGTCTGGAAGCAGAGCTCTGCCCAATCAGGGTGCCAACAATTAAGAGATTCAAGGTGGATCTTGAAAATTTGATCTGGAGAGTTGGATAGAGTGTGGGACAGTCCCTGAGGGACCTGAAGACAAAAATCTAACCAAAGGTAGCAGATAGAGGAAAATGAGCCGGAAGGATGCAGAAACCAGGGGGAGTGAAGAACAGGCAGAGTCAGCCTGGAGAGGGGTCGGCCATCTTTAAAGTCATGAATAGGGGGTTCTCTTTCCCCAGGGCTGAAGCAGGTCTTTCCTAATCTCTACTTTGTTCTGGTCTTTTTTTTTTTTTAAGATTTCATTCATTTATTTGAGAGAGAGAGAGAGAATGAGCAGGGGGAGGGGCAGAAGGAGAGGGACAAGCAGACTCCCCACTGTGGGGGCTTGATCCTAGGACCCTGAGATCACTACCTGAGCAGAAGGCAGATGTTTAACCAACTGAGCCACCCAGGCACCCCAGTTTTGGTTTTTGTGAGCCTGATTGAGTGACTCACCATGGAGGTCATGCCAAGTGACTAGCTGGTGGAGTTGCTATATTGGCTGGTGCCACAGTATCTTTATATAAGACTACCAAACCAGCCTCTCACTGTGGCCTGGGAGGTTTTGAGGAGAGAAGTGCATCCCCTGGAATTCTACATAATTCTTTTGTAGGGTCATGATATGGCATAGGCTAGACTCCTTAGGCCAGGTTCCCTCTCCCCGGGATACCCCAGGAGGAATGAGGGGGTGCTGGAAATGACACCCAGGTCTCTGGCCTCATGGACCTCCCAATGCCATCTCTGGCCCTGAGAGAGTGAGCAGTCACCCAGGGCCAAGGAACTCAGCCAATAGTGCCAGGGAGGTGTGGTCAACCAGGAAGGTCAGTGTGGGGTGCAAACAGAGGGAAGGGGGATGTGGGGAAGGCCCTGGGGGTTTCTCCAGAGGATTAACCTGTGCACCTGTGTCCCCTGTCTGCCTCCCCCACCCCCAATTTCATTAGCGGCACCTGGAGTTTTTCAGACCAGGGAGACCATCCAGACACCATGGCTGAGGATGTCGTCACTGAAGTCCAACCAAACTCCTGAATCTGCCATTTACTGTGTGAGCTGGGTAAGTCACCTGACTTCCCTGGGCCTCCACATCCCCATCTGTAAAATGGGGATGATGATAGAACCCACCACACAGGGTGGGAGGATTACGTGAGTTCACATGTGGAGAACACTTGAAATGGTGGCTGGTGTATCGTCCTTGCTCCACAAATGTTAGCCACTGCTCCTAAGAGTGAGGGCTCAGAAAGAGGAGTGGGGCAAGAGGGATTTACAGAAAAAAGGAGAAAAACATGCAGAGAGAAACAATGAAAGAGGAAGGGAACAAGGAAGGCAAAGAGGAAATGTGGGGCCCGTTTGGGTGCCGGCCTTGCCCACTCAGGGCCTGCTCAGGGCTTCTTTTCTTGTTCTTCCCTCCCCCATATAATCTCCCTGGAATTCTGAGGAATTCTGCTTCCACCCCCTGGTAGTTGCCATGGTGATGGAAACCTGGACCCAGTGGAAAGTTCTCTGCTTGGCAACGAGGCTGCAGCCCCCTGCCTTCCGCCTGCCTGCTTGTGCGTGGGCGGCCAGCTACAACTGCTTCCAGATTTGGGGCCAGCACAGCCTCTCTGTGGAGACCCAGCCCTCCCCCCTCAGAATCTAGGATGGAGGCCCTGGTGTGACTGGCTCCAAAGTCCCTCAGAGAATATCTAGCTCGTCCCTTTTTTTTTTCAGCAGGGACATCGGGCCAGAGGAGTGGCTTGGATGATTTGTCCAAGGTCACATAGGTCTCCTGACTTGCCCAGGTCCTCTCTCCTGGGCTTAGCTGTGAGTCCAGCAGTCAGGTGCACCTGAGGACATCACAGATGGGAGAAGCTATGTGACAGGCCAGCCCTAGAGAACAGGCCAGCTGCTGAGAGCCAGGAGGACACGGGAAAAGAATGGGAGCCTGGGGAGAGCACCACTGCCTCCACTTCCCCCACATAGAGTGGTAGGTGGGGTTTATTGGGGTGCCGTGTTTGCTTGCCTCTCAACAGCCCTGATTTTCAGCTGAAGTAAGAAGGTCACAAAGACAGCCTTTAGCAACCTCCTCTAGGCTGCCCTGGCAGAGTCCCGCTGCCCATCTCAGCTCATCCCTCTGCCCTTGCCCTTCCTCCTAGACTGAGCCTCAGTCCCCAGCAGGAGGCAAGCTGCCCCCATCAGGGTTGGTAGGTCTTGGTTTAACAGGGAATCTCCTACATTTCACCTCCCCAGGTACTTATGTGATTTTTCTTCTGTGAACATTTGTCCCTTGAGCAAACAGCCTTTATTGAGTAACTCTGCATACCATAGCCCATTTTTGATCATCAAAGCCTCCTAGAACTCTGTTTTTGACTGCCCTGGAAGCAGAGACATGGGGCTTGTGTGGTTGTGTGGTAGATATGTGAGACAGTTCCAAGAAGTGAAAACTGACAGGCTTATGGTCCCCACCTCTCAGAACTTGGCAGGAGAAGGTTCCCAGTTTGGCAACAATAAAATTGCACCCAGTTCCCATAAGTCCATCCCAGAAAGTGAGATGTGGGCTGGCTCTTTGGAGCTCTGGCCCCTGACCAGATTGAGACCAGGCTGGGTCATATCATGTCTACCTTCACTTCCCATGAGCCTTGACTGTGTAGACATTTAAGGTTACTGCAAGAGAATCCAGGTAATGGAATATACCCTGTTCCTTGTAACATGCTTGGAGCCATAACTATGCATTGGAGCAAAGGCCTTTCTTTGTGCAAGCTCTGCGGCCCAAGCTATTACCCAAACAATAAGATAGGCTGGAAAATTCCCTTGAAGATAGATTTAGTCCAACGTCTTCATTACACAGAATTGTGAACTACAATCTAGAGGGGGCAGTGATGGTATGGCAGGGGTGGGTACAAGGTCCAGGTTTTGCCTCCATCACTCCTAAACTATGTTGTTACAGAAGAATTGCATCATTTCTCTGGGACTCAGTCTTCCCACCTATAAAATGGGACCCAGGTTATCAACCACTGTTAATTCCTTCACCAGGTCATGTGTTCCTTAGGGAAAGGACCATGCCAACCTTTTATTTCTCTCCACCATACTAGCACAGAGAGTCTGGCATAGTAGTCTTGGCTTAATCAAGGGTAGGAACAAACATGAGGGCATTTCTTCCCCAGACTGTCCATCACACATTCATTTCATTCATTAACTCATTTATTTGCTTGACCAAAATTTATTGTCATTGCTTATGTGTGGGAGACAAACTAGGAACTTAAAATTGGCTGATGGGGTTTGGACAGGTGGTCCACACACACCAGAATATGGGGAGTACAGGACATTATGTGAACACAAAGGAGGAGATCACCCTCAGTTTTGCAGAGCCCAAGAAGACTTCCCTGAGGAGGTAACAACTCAGCCAAGACCTCAAAGATAAGAAGGTTTAATAAAAGCGAAAGAAACAGAATTAGGTTTCAGGAAAAATAAGTGTAAACTGCATTGGGAGGCATCCTGTGGGGCCACACAATTCCCCTTTTCACCTCTATTTCTCAAAGATTAACAATCTCATCCAGAGCAGAGACCAGTAAGGTGGTTCAGGACCACGGAGAGCACCACAGCAACCTTCTAGCCACCATTTTGGTCTTGCTAATCCTAAGGGGGCACAGCTCAGGCTAAGACCTGAGTTGAAGAAGGGCAGGGTCTATGGGGGTTTGGGAGCCACCAGGCTGGGAGCAGAGGAAGGAGAGTCTGGGGAACTCACTGAGGTCCATTGTACTGACTGTTACTTCTCCAGCTGGGTGAAGGCTGCAGTCACAGACTAAGGGGAGCCTGGTGAGCAACTCCTAGGTCTGGGAGCCCAGGAACCCTGGTGGCCACATGGGAAACAGTAAGATGATTGAGACAAGTAGTTCTCAACAGTTCAGAATCAGAAATCCCCTTGAGAACCTGATGAATAATAATAAATTTAGAAACATAACATAATAAGTAAACTATATAGCATGTCAGTAAGTGGTAAATGTGGGGTAAATGCCTTTCCCCCCCCCCAGAAAAACCCCTCAGGTGAACCTAAAATTTTGGCACAATTCAGGAAGCTTTTTGTTTAACACACTCAAGATCTTTATGGATGTAGTTAAGAACCAGTCCCTCCCCAGTGTATAACCCACTTTGCATAAGAGCGAGGAAGGGGAAGGAGGGGAGGTGGAGAAGGAAGCTGGGCCAAGTCTGCTTGGATCCCCAAGCCCAGTATGAGAAGGGGCCACATGCTCCCTGACCAGCTCCTAGGGGCATTCTCAGTCTCCCAGCTCCTGACTTGTTTTTAGCCCCACCTTTCCATTATCATATGTATTAATTGAGCACTTATGTCAGATCAGTCACTGTTCTAGGTGATTAGGATATATCAGTGAGCAGGAAAAGTAGTCAATACCTCCATAAAGCTTATATTCTAGTGGTTGGAGACAGATAATAAATAATAAAATAATGAAATTATATAGTATGTTAAAAGTGGTAACTGCTATGGGAAAAGAAAGAAGGGGAAAAAAACCTGGTGGGGTAAGAGGAGTTGGGAATGTCCAGGATGGGCTGGGAAGTGGGGAGGCAGTTGCAATGTTAAAGATGGAGGTTACAGTGGTGCTCACTGAGAAAACGACCCCCTGAGCAAAGATGTGAAGGGGTTGAGAGACTCAGCCAAGGATACGTGAGGTTTGGCAAGCTGAGAGGGGCTCTAGGCTGAGGGAACAGCCAATGCAGAGGCTGGGCTGGAGAAATAGCAGGGAGGAGTTGGGGAGGAGGTGAAAGGGACAGTGGAGGTCCAGGTGGTGGGGGAAGCTTACACCAGGTTATAGCCAGAGCACTGGAGGGAGCAGGCAGATTCTGGACTGATTCTGGAGATAGGACCAATAGGATTTGCAGATGGATCTAATGTAGGTTGGAAGAGAAAGAGCAGCGTCAAGGATTACTAAAGTTTTGGCCTGAGCCACTAGAAAGATGGAGTTGCCCTCAACTGAGATGGGGAAAGATGGGGGCAGAGCAGGTTTGGGAGGACAGAGCAAGAGCTCAGTTTCGGCTATGTCCTTGAGACGTTCATTGGACATCCCGCTGAAGACATTGAGGAGGCATTTGGAAATATGATTCTGGATGTCATAGCCCAGAATGGGTGAAATGGAATGGGCCTGTAAAAGGCTGCCTGAGCCCAGAGACCTGTCAGAGCTGGCACAAGTCCTCCACACATTTCCCATCACTGCTTCCATGTCTCTAGGGCTGGATCATCGCTGTCTGCCAGCAGCCCTTGTATGTCTGAACAGTTCTGACAGAGAGAAGTTCTTCCTACACTGAGCAGACTTCTGTCCCATGGTCTCAGGACTATAAGAGAAGCTCAGTTCAAAGACGCTGTGACCTCCAGGTATAAGACAGAGATATAGGGGACTTGTAAGGGCTCTTGATATCTTCCCAGTGTCTGACTGCAATTCTTTGTAAGACCAGTTTTCTCTAAGACACCCGGGGGGCTTTCCAATATGTCCTCCCTTTCTCTTAAGCTGGCTCTTGTGGGCTCTGCTCCTGCCATCAGAGACCTCTGTCCAGCCAAACCAAGTACTCACAGATGGGCTGTGAAGATTCAGAGAAAGAAAAACATATCAAACACTTAGCCCGTGCCTGGTGCAGGAAGGTGCTAGATGCAATGAAATAGTCACTTGTGACAGAGATGATCACCTGTGCCCCAGAAGCATCCAGAAAGACTGTGATCAGGGAAGGAGACCCTTAAATGAAGTCCTAAGAGGTGGGTAGGAGTTAACCAAGTAAAGAGGGGGATGAGAGGATTCCCTGTCCCCAAGCCATCTCTTCTCCATACTGAGCATGCCCAGCTCCTGCCACACACCCCTCCACCGTGGCTAGTATGGTTCTGCTCCTTATTGGCAGCGCCCATGATAGAGCCTTGAGAGAACATAGCACAGTGTAGAAGTATGTGGGGACTAGAGCTGGATATTCAAATCCAGGCCTCATACTGGCTGTGTGACCTTGGACAAATTACTTGACCTGTCTGTGTTTCTGCGTCCTTATCTGCAGACAAGGGGATAGTAACAGGGCCTATTTTGTAGACTGGTTGTGAAGATAAGGTGGGATAATGCTGGGGCACTTGGATGGCTCAGTCGGTTGAGCGGCTGATTCTTGATTTCAGCTCAGGCCATGATCTTAGGGTCCTGGGATTGAGCCCTGAGTTGGGCTTTGTGTTCAGCGGGGAGTCTGCCTGAGATTCTCTCTCTCCCTCTCCCTCTGTTGGCACATGTGCACACATGCTCACGTGTGTGCTCTTTCTCTAAGATAAATAAATAAATCTTAAAAAAATAATAAAGTGGGATATGCCTGGCAAGAGTCTAGACATGGTGAGTGGTCAAGAACTGTACCTATGATCATGGCTGGGGCTTGACACTGTGCCAGCCCCAGCTTCTGCTCAGCCCAGCATCCCCTGATGGGTCAGCCATGGTTCACAAAGCCTGCTCCAGTCCATGAGCTCAGGTGGCCCTGTTCTACAGAGAAGGAAATGATGAGAGCTCAGAGAGGCCAAATGGCATTTCTGAAACCCTGCAGCTAGTCTGGAGCAAACTCAGCCGAAGGAGACAGACAGGCAGTTGCTGAGGGACCAAGGGAAGGTGTGGGGGGAGCTCAGGGCTGGAAGCAGGAAGCAGAGGAGACAGGCAGGGCTGAGTGGCGGGGTGAGGGGAGGCAGGTTCCAGCAGGAAGAGGAAGAGGAAACCAAGCAGCATCCTGAGGGGCAGTGGAAGCTCTGGTCACGGGCATCTGGCTGTCCCATTAGGTCCCTGCAGACCTCTCCTGCCTCACTTCTGCATCCTGAGCTGCAGCAGAAAATCCCTTTGCTGAGTCACCCAGCAGCTGGAACAGTCGTGGGGCTTCCCGAGTCTTCCTGTAGAGGTGGCCAGTTTCACTCCCCTGCGGAGCCGCTCCTCGGAGCCTCAGCTTCTGCTCTGGCCTGGCTTCCAGCTGATTGCATACCCTTGGGTAGGTTGCTTTACATCTTTGACCCCTGACTATGCAGCCGGGGTTCCATCATCAGAATGCAGCCCCCAGGAAGCCAGGGACTTTGATAGACTGATTGCTGCATGTGCTAGAGCCAACAACACAGTCAAGTCCATGATGCTCAGAGAGCTTTTGTCAAGTAAGTGAATGAATGAATGAATGAAGGCTCAGCCTTAGTCTGAGGACAGTAGTGGAAACCAGATGAGTAAATAGGCAGCAAAAGGAGAAAAAAAGACAAGGGATGTGTAGATGGAGGGAGGGAGGGAAAGACTCAAGTTTGGGTGAATGGAAGAAAGGGTGTGGAGATGGAAGAAAGGAAGGAAGAGAAAACGCATAAATAGATTAAAGAGTAGTTGTATGGAATGGATGGGTGGAAGTAAGAAAGGGTGAAATGGTGGATGATGGATGGATGGATGGATGGGTAGATGGATGGATGGTTGGTTGAATGGATGAAAGGAGGGATAAAAAGGTGGAAGAATGTAAGGGAAGATAGGAGGAAGAATGGAAGCATGATTGGGTGAATGGATCAATGCTTAGCTGTGATTCATGGATAAATGTAACAGTTTTTGTGCCACTTGAGCTGGCTGGCTTTCTCACAAGGCATCCTGGGGCTCCCAGGTGGTCCTGCCATGGTACATTTACACTGCACATCTACTTGCGGTTGTTAGGAAAAACTAGAATCCTAGAGATGAGTCAGTTCAATATGTTCAAGGGGGAAATGGGGCTCAGGGGGCTTGGGCAGCCTGCCCAGGTCAGAGCCAGTTCCCGAGGTATCTGACTGGAACTTGGCCCTTCCACCTCCTTCCAGAGCTCTGCATTCTACTCTTTGATTTGCTCAATGCTTCTTCCCAGAAGGAGGCTCATTCTGAGCAGCCCTGCCTGTCCACCAACCTGGGAGAGATTTTTTCATGGAACAAATGAGAAAAGGAAATGATCTCAACCTGGGGTTGAGGCTGGGGAGGCCTGAGCGAGGCAGCTGCTTTTTCACACTAAACGTGACTCCGGGCAGATTCCTGAGTGGCAGGAAGAGGATCTGGTCCAGTGCCAGCTTCCCAGCCTCCTGCCAGGGCCACAACACAGGGAAGGTTTAGGTAGTAGCAGGGAGCCACCTGGGTGCCCAGAAAACCCTCAGGGAAGGTGAGGTGCGAGGCCAGAGTGCCTCTCATTGAACTCAGGGCAGGGCCTGGGGCTGGAGGCATCCATGGTCCCTCTGCCCCGCCCCTGACGTGTGGTCAAGGTCCAAAGACTGACCTTCTACTTGTGTCCTCAGTCTTATATCCTCAGTAGCACTCACCTCTCTCTCTGAGCTCTTCACCCATAGATTTCATTAATGAAGCTTCCAGAAGATGCATGGACACCACACCTGTCCTGTATCCCTGCATCCCAGTGTGGGCGGCAGTGACCAAGGGGAGCCATGCCTGGGAAGTCATTTGCTCCTTTCTCGGCTCTCCTTCCATGCAAAGCCCCGCTCTGGGACGCCTGGTGGTTACTCCCCTGGAACATCCACCTTTTCCTCTCATGGAGACCTTGCAGCCCCTTGAGGGGAGGACCTTCGGGTTTCTACTATACAGACATGGACCCAGAACCCAGTGCAAGAGGTCAAGTGAGGTCACACAGTTTAGTTACCCAGGGGTGCAGATTGTGGAAGGTACTGTCAATGAGAGGTAAAGACTTCACTTTCTTAGCCTCTCTGTCTAATTTTCTAAGTTCTGTTGCATGGTTGTTTTCTTTAGGACAGCCGAAGGACAAAGCATGTATTTTTGAACCAGCAATGTTTTTAGTGTTTTCTTTTTCTCCCTTTCTTCCTGGGAAACAATTCAGGGCTTTCTTTTCATGCTTCATGACCATAGTGACTGAAAAAAAAAACAAAACTCTGCTTTGGAAAATCCAGGGAGAGTCCAAGTTTCCTAGGGAGGCTGGCCTGGCTGGTGGGGTGCAGGCTTTCTCGCTTTCTTTGGTGCAGACGTGGTTGGCCAGTCCCCGCCGGTCAGCCTCAAACACTCAGCCCTTTGTGGGCCTCATGCCCACTGCGGTTTTTAATGTTGTTATGTTTCAGAGTTAAGAATCTGTGGTTTTTAATTGCACCTCAGGATACTACCTGGCTCTGTTCTCAACAACTGCGCCCCTTACAGGCCGAGCGGAGAGACTCAAGGTAAGGTTTGAGGCTCTGTCATGCTGGTAATCCATGAAAAAACACACAGAAATTTGTATTTATTCAACCAGAGATGTCCTAGAAACCTTTGCAGAGAACTAGATATGAATTCCAATTTTAAAATATTATGTTTGTGTAAATTAATATTTGAGTTGGACAAATATACAGAAAAGTCCGATAATCCTGTGCTTTGGGACGTTTTTACTGCTTAAGAGTCCGCCCTTCTCATGGGCTTCCTTGAGTCTGCTCTTGACACTTACGATTTCTTTTCAGCATCGCAGCAAGTGCTCACAGCACACATATTTAGGACAGGGGTCAGAAAAGTTTCTCTATCAAGGGAGAAATAATAAATATTTAAATTTCACGGGCCCTACCGTCTCTGGGGCGGCAACTCAACTCTGCACAAAGCAGCTATAGGCAAAAGTAAACAAGTGGGTGTGTCTGTGTTCTCATAAAACTTTATTTACAAAAGCAGACTGAGGGCCTGATTTGGCTGTTGGGCTATATTTTGCCAATCCCTCTTTGGAAAGAGGACAGACATAATTGACCTGTATGGTGAGGAGGTTGAGATGTATGTGAATTAGTAGAAGGACTGCATAGGGTTCAATGTGGAGAAGACTCAGAGTTGGACATCCCCTCTTAAAAGATTAAGGGATGGGGGGTGCCTGGGTGGCACAGCGGTTAAGCGTCTCCCTTCGGCTCAGGGCGTGATCCCAGTGCTCTGGGATCGAGCCCCACATCAGGCTCCTCCACTATGAGCCTGCTTCTTCCTCTCCCATTCCCCCTGCTTGTGTTCCCTCTTTTGCTGGCTGTCTCTATCTCTGTCAAATAAATAAAATCTTAAAAAAAAAAAAAAGATTAAGGGATGGGAGAGGGACCACTCAGTGGTCCCAGAGGCAGGCCATAATGAGGAGGGGAAGCTACTGGGGGTTTATTTTCATTCATGAGAAAGCAAACCCCATAAACAACAAAGGGGTGAGTTCCCCATCATTAAAGGCATGCAAGAAAAGGCTGGGGCATGGGAGAATTTAGCTGGGTGTTCTTTAATGCTCAATCTGCTCTTGGAGTCAGAAGTCCTCTGCTTCTGCTCAGAAATCTCCATGGCTCCTCTATGGCCCCGGTTTTGCTCTGAGCGGATGCCAAAGTCCCCGCAGAGACAGACCGACAGCTCTGCACGTCCTGCTCCTGCTGCCTGCCACTCCTCCCCCTCCCCCTCCACTCCTGCCCTGCTGGCCTCCGGGCTGCTTCCTGAGCCCCAGACACACGCTCGCCCAAGTGCCTCTGCTCTGGCTGATCTGTTTCCTGGAATTCTGTCCCCAGACCTTCCCATAGCCAACATTTAAATGGCCAACTGGCATATATGTCACCCCCCAACCCCCATACTCTCTAGTCCTCTATCCTACGTTACTGTTCCCCTTAGCACTTACCCCTGCTTGATATGCCTTTGAGTTTACCTATTTATTTGGCTGACCTGTTTATTCAGTGTACTGATTTGGCTGTGTTCTCCAACTAGAATGTCAGCTCCACAAGGAAGGGACTATTGTCTCTGGGTCACTACTGAAGATGGCAGGTTGTATTTTTCAAAGATGGCTGCCACCACACGTCCCACCCCACTGGCTCTTCTTGCAACGTGATTCCAACACTCACCCCTTTGAGTAGTGGGGTCTCTGTTCTCTCCCCTTGAATCTTGGCAGGCCTGTGACTGTGTCAGAAATGATGTTGTGTGACTTCACAGATTGGGTTTGAGAAAGCGACCGAGCTCTGTCCAGTTCTGTTGGGATGTCCATCCTGGGAATCCAACCACCATGGTGTGAGGAAGCCCAAGCCACACAGAGGCCACGTGCAGAAGCTCCAGCCAACGGTCCCTGCTGAGGTTCCAGCTGGCAGGCAGCCTTGATCACCAGACACAGGTGCAAGGAAGATTTCAAAATGGCTCCACCCCCAACCACTGTAACCACACGAGAGGCTCCATGTGGGAATTGGCCAACCCCCAGAACTGGGGGATGTAGTCATAGATGTTGTTTGAAGCCACTAAGTGTTGGGGGTGATTTGTTATCTAAAGAACATTCAGTGACAGCACACTGGTGTGGTGTTTATAACTCTCATGTTCCCCACCTCAGTGCTCTGGAACCCCACATAACACTGTCCCCTCGCTGGAAACCAGCCCACCTCAGATGGGTTCCTGCTGTTTCTGCACATTTTCCTGGACACTGCCTACCTCGTGTGCTCTCTGGAAGCTTGCCCTGTGGCGGGGGGCATGGTCTGCCCTCTTCTCTGGAGTCTGCTGAGACTCCTTCTTCTGGCTTAGCTCTCTGCTGAGATCACTGCTGATGTGCTCCAGGCCCCAGGAGGCATGGAGACATGGCTCTCCCCAAGCTGTTTCCCCTCCCTAGAGTGGCCAGCAAGATGCCCTGCATGGAGGCTGAGAGCTCTTCAGTCATTGTTCTTGGTACCGGTGTCCCAGACACTGTTCACCACTCTGGACACCTCTACCACCTGCAATGGGAAACAGAGGCACGAACTTGTGTTTAACTCCCAGCTGCCTCCACGTGATCCAGGAAATCTTGCCCATCACCAAGACCACTTTAGGCCCTGCAGCTAAAAATGTGAGTCCAAGAAGGAGAAAATCCTTGCATCCTCCTTGCCTTGCCCCCCACCTCTGTGACACTCCCTTTTCATGAATGTTCTTTCCAAGATGATTGGCAGCACCCATCCCATTCAAATTTTACCTGGCAAATGTCCCAGTGCCCAACCAAGATGTGGTTCAGCATGATGGTCCCAGCAAGTGATCCCCAGAGAGCCCAGCGCTGGTATTTTCCTGAAAGTCTGGTCTATCTACAAGCACCCAGTTCTACTTCTTTTCTTTTTCCAGAGTCCTCTGGCAGAGGTTGGGGCAGGTTCCCCTGCACCTGCCCTCTGTCGGAGAGTTAGTTGCTCAAGGTGCTGAGAGCCAGGGCAGGGCTGGGGCTAAAAGTACAGGCTCCAGAGTGAACCAGACCCAGGTTTTCATCTGCTTTGTGGCCTGGGCCAAGTCACTTACCCTCTGTGGTCTCTGAAAGGGGGAAGTGGTCTTTCTGGGGCTACCATGAGGGTCAGTGAGGTAATGTGTAGAATGTGCTTTGCATGGCGCTTGGCACATTGTAGGCTTTCAATCAATAGTGGTTGTCACTCTTGTGATGTCTTGCTAAGGTCGTGTAGCCAGTCAAGGCACAGACAGCCCTGTGTCCCTGCCTCCGTGCTTCCCCTGGCTGACTGCACCCCTCCTCCCATCATGCTTGCACACTCCCACTTCCTGGGGCTTCGTTCTCTCCTCACTGCCACCACCTCTAGAGAGACAGTACAGGGAGGTCCTCAGGGCCACAAAGCCAGCTTCCCCTGGGGCTTCCTTTCTGGGCTTACAAATCAGAAGAAGTTCTTCCTCTCTGCCTTTGCAGAAAGAAGGTTCCAGAAAAGGAGGACATGTCACCATTAGGCCTTTGACTCAGGGTCAAATGGATCAAGGCTTGGCTGCTAGAAGCAATATGAACCGCCAGAGGACTTGGGGTATGCAACTCTGCCCCTTACTAGCTGTGTGACCTTGGGCAAGTCCCTTTACCACTTTGAGCCTCAGTTTTGTCATCTCTGAAATGGGCATAGTGGTACCAGCCCAGGGCATCGGATGCTTCTGCTTTGGTCTGGGGCCTCCTCTTCTCTGGAACCAAAGTCTCTTTTACCTCCTCCCTAAAAGAAATCTCATGGTGATGATGTATACAGGTTTGCTTGCTCTTCACTTTCAAGCACCTTGAGGCCTGGGACCTCTGCTGTGTCCCCTGTTAGTGGCTCCACATGCCTCACAGGACCATATACAAAGAAACCAACCTGTGTCAAAGGAGCCGATGTTGATGGATTTGTGACCTCACAGCTCCCGCTGGGACTGAGAGCCCAGAAGAAAAAGGCCCGAACTAGTGCCCCAACCAGGCAGAGGTAGGGGCAGGGGCAGGCCAAGGAGGGGTGCTCTTAGCTCACCTGGCCTTTGGAGAATTCTTAGACAGTGGCCCAGGGGCCAGCCCAGCTCAGAGCACTGCAGGCGGGACTAACTCAGAGGATGACCAGCTGCCCCACTTCCCGGAGTCCTAGAGCCCCAAAGGTGCCTCAGCCAGAGAAATGTCTACATTCCACAGGCCTGAGATGTTTTACTTTCCCCAAGAGCTTCATCTTGTAATCTTTGTTATTCTCGTTGTCATCATCCAATAAGCTTACGTAATGCTTATGATACACCGTGGCTGTTGTAAGTGCTCAAAACATGTGAATTCACCTACTGTACCCACTGTACAGCATGGGTGCTATTCACTGACCTGGGGCTCACAGAGGCTGGGTAACATGCCCATGTCATGTGGCTAATGGGCAGAGCGGGGCTCTTTGCTTCCTTCTGAGAGCAGCAGCTGAGAGCAAGGTGCAAAAGTGTTCTAGGCCCATCCCCAGGCACAACTGTTAAGTTCTCTTCTATGCCACCTGGGGCCTCGTGAGCTTTGGTTTTTTCATTTGTAAATGGGGACAATAACGGCCAGCTCTAGAGGCACGGGGCTGGGTACAGGAAGGAGCTCAGTACTAGGAAGGAGCTCAGTACTCAAAATCTGGCCTTCTCTCCTTCCTGTCCACCCCCTGGCCAAGGCTGGCTCCGAAGTCCTCACTGATACATTTCTGCTGGAACAACATTCTGGGGTGGAAGGGGGGTGAGAGCAGAGCCAGGGAGGAGCCTTGACTCCAGGGCTGGCTGCACTGTGGGGCAGCTCGAATGTGCCATCCTCAGGCCAGGGAGCGTGTGACCAGACCTTCCCCTGTAAGGCAGAAAGCCTTGGCTGGCCCCTTTAAAGAACACTTGGCCAGGCTCACAGCAACCCCAGGGCCTGGCCCTGAGCTGTGGGCTGTTTGCCAGGGGAGGGTGACCCCGGGTCAGAAGGCCTCCCCAGGATGACCCACCCCCACCTTTGAGGAAATCCACTCTGTTCCCCAAAGGATTCCCTGTGTGAGTGTCCCGCTGGCCAAGGTACACAGGCCTTTGTTTGTGGAGCCTGGGGTGTGGGCAGGAGGGGAGGATGGGGCTTGGGCCAGGAGGAGCACCTGGCCTGGTGGAAGCCCATTGGGCACGTGCCCAGGAGTCCTGGATATCCCTGGAAATCAGTTTCTGGCCCCCAGAACCCTACCCCTGGTCCTTCTGGGTCCTCTGGGTGAGGTGAGGCCTAACAGGGACCTCAGGGTCGAGAGGCAGAGACCAGAGTACAGTTTGCCCTTCTCCTAGAGGAAGGGAGCCAGGGAGGGTGGCACTGGCTGAAGGTCACACGGGAGCCCTGGCTGCTGGCCACCGTGGGCTGGGCCTGTCACGGGAGGCCTCTCGTGCACTGAGGGCTTCAAGGTAGCCCTTTGACATTCTTTGCAAAGGAGGTGACAGCCTTAGGCATGACTGAGATATCCACAGGGCTAAAGGAAGCTCATTTTATGGCCACCAGGGAGGGTTCCTCACTGGAGGCACCCCCGTTGGCCCCAAAGCATGTACATGCAGAAAAGAAATCCTTTACCTAGCTCTCAGCTACCCCTGGGGTTCTGCCCATGGAGGGGGCTTGAAAAGCCATTACTGATTGATTGCAAGCATTCAAAACAAGACCGTGATTTTTCTAACCCTATCTTGATATGTCTTGGTTTGGTAAGACATATCACTAAGACCCTTAAAAATGACTCTGGTTAGGGTTGTTCTCCACCTCCGTGGGCCTGGGCCTGGGGACTTCTGGGCGAGTGGCCGGGCAGCCTCCCCCCGACTCCCCACCCACCCTAGGGATGGTGGGAGGGTGGCGAGGAGTCCCATCTGAGCCAAGTGCTGATGTGAGGGACAGGTGGACACCTCCCAAATCAGCCCCGTGCCGAAGACAGCCTCTTGGCTGCCAGGCCTGTCTCAGACAGCCTCTCTTCTGTGACCTTGGGCCACAGACCCCTACCCCACTCATCCCCACTCCTGCCTGCGGCCTCAGTGTCTCCACCTGAGCCTTCAAGGGGCTGAGCTGAGTGACCTCTCTGGTATCTTCCAGCCCTGTCCCTGCATGGCAAGGACACCATAGCTCGGTCCTGGGGAAGCCCCTCCGATGTGGGGAACTACCTCGAGCCGTCCAAGGCTTGAGCTGCCTCAGGAAGGAAAGAAAATGCTCTTTAAGTTGTCATAACAGAGCGGGCCTCCAGGCACCTCCTGTTTACCGAGGCTGAGTAAATACAGCCAGGCCCTTAGCAACAGGCACAAAGGGGCCCTTGTGCCTCCCGCTTGCCCTCCCTCAGCTCCCGCCCTGAGCTCAGCCCCAGCTGGGAGCACTGCGTGAGGCAGGGTGGCCTGGCTCAGGGCCACCTGCTGGGTGACAGTGGTGGGGGCGCCTGGGGTGTGTCAGGGAGCCAGGTCCTCAGGGGTCCCCGTCTTCTGTAGACAGGAGGTTCTGGCCTATTTCAATATGGTTTGTCAGTCAGGGATGGAGCAGGTAAACCTTATACCAAGGAAGCGGGGGGTTCAAAGTCAGTCTTAACTGTGACAATCTAGGCATGTTATGAAGCTGCCTTGAGCCTCAGTTTCCTCGTTTGTGATCAGAGACTACACCTGCCTCACCTGGCCACCTGGGCACCAAAAGAGATGAATGTGCATTCCATAAAACCTGCCCTGCAGACAGAGGGAAATGCTTCGGGCCAAGGGGCAGACCAGGAGTTAAGAGTCAAGGATAAAATGTCGAGCACTAGAAACACCCAGAGCCCCCTTTGAATGATGAGGAGTCTCGCTGCTGGAAGCCTGCTCTGGGCAGGCACTGGGGGGCAGGCAGAGAGGCCCGTACACCTGTTCCCAGAGACCCTCACCGTCTACACAGGGGATAAGGCAGAGGATGACGAAGGCTGATTTCTGTAGTATGTAAAGTGTTACCACAAATCAATAAAAGGATGACTGGCCTTGTTGAAAAATGGGAAAAGATGAGAAAAAGTAATTCATAAAAAAATGGCTGATAAACAACTGGGGAAAAAAAACCCCCAACACTACCAGTAACAAAAATGAAAACAAAAGCAACAGTGAGATTTTCCTTTTTCCCCTCCCATTAGATGATCGAAAGATTAGAAATGTTTCTCTGAGTATTTGCAAGAGTGGGGGAAATGGGTGTCTTCATATACTAACGCTCTGCCAGTTACTAACTCTGGACCACTGCCATAAATTTCCCTGGGGCCTCACCTTTCTCATCTGTAAAATGGGCATGACAGCACCCACCTGGCAGGTTTGTGGGAAGATTAAATAAGTCATTACGGATAAAGTGCTCTGGACAGTGCCCAGGCAAGAAAAAGTGCTTAATACATGGTAGTTATTTATTTGTATTATTACTGTTGGTTTAAAGTATAAATTGGTACAACCTTTCTAAACGCCAATTTGGAAACACGTATCTCACTTTTAAATGTGCCCACTAATTCCAGCTCTAAGAAAATAATCAGACAAATGAGCAAAGAACGATACACAGAGATATTCACCCGAGTGTGGTTTGTGAACACAAGACATTGGAAATAATGTAAATGGCTGTGAAGAGGGAGCAGAATAATTAGATTATAATCCGCCTCTCCGATGGAATACGGCCCAGCAACGAGATCAGATTGGGTAGACGTGTTCGTATTGACGTGGAAAGTTTTACATGTCACACTGATGGAGAACAAAGCAGGTCATGTGATGTCTGATGCAAAAAGATGGCATTTCTGGGAGAGTGTAAACAGATTTGTAGGGTGTCCGAGCCCTGAAGGACGCATGCCAGGATATTCCCCAGCGTGCTAGCGGCAGTGTTCTCTTAAGGTAGCTGATATTTTCTTCTTTATACCTTTTATACTTGTTTATACAAACAAGTATAAAGTTGTTTTTAAAAAGTTTATTAAAGCTATTTTTTTTTTTCCGATAATGTTCAAAGGCTGTTAAGTGCTGAATGGAAACATGGCCCGGTCTCTGCAGCTGGACACGGCCCAGCGCGTGGAGGGACTTCAATCGGGAGTCTCCGTGGGGACAGGAAAGGTGTAGTCAGTCCGCGGGGAGGGGGAGGCTCCATCGAGGGCAGGCACAGAGGACAGGGAAGGGCACAAGGTCAGGGCCAGCGGACACTGCTTGTGGTCAGGACTCTGGAGGAGTGCGGGCGGGGAGGGACGAGGAGCGGTAGTTCGAGAAGTAGATGACGCCAGGTCACGGTGACCAGAAGGCCAGAGGCAGGGTGTGGGTTTTATTCAGAAGGGACAGGGAGCGGGGGCAAGGCATGGGCCCCGACCTGGCCTCTCTGCCCTCTTTTGGTGGCTGACGTTCAGGCCTCACCGCTCTGAGCAGGAGAGCCTTGGAAGGGAGGGGACAAGCTTGCGGAGGTAGGGGGACCCTCACCCACCACCAGGTTCTTCCTGCTTGAAGCCTGCGGGGCTGTGGCCGTGACCGAGTCTCTCCCGCCCAGTAGAGCCCGAGCCACCCCATGACGTACGGGGAGAGTTGTGTACCTGCTGGGACTCGGGGAGCCTGAGGAAAGGGCTGGATTGCTGTGGTCAGCAGGCTTTCCCATCCCAGAGCCTCACAAGGACCATGGGCCACCCCCAGAGCCATCCGATGGCAGCCCAATTAGGAGCCACAGTGTCTCTGCCAGGGCATCGTATAATTCTGGGAGCTCCCAGGCTCCAGGCTCCATGTTCCAGCCATTTCCCCAGTTGGCCAGAGTTGCACCACGGACATTTTGGGGCTCAGATGATTCCATGTGGGGTTTGTCCTGTGTACTGCAGGACGGCCAGCAGCGTGCTTGGCCTCTATCCACCCCTGCCAGATACAGTGACCCGAGTGTCCCCCACCCCCACCCCCCGGGTGGCACCATCGCCCCCCACTGGGGGCCAGGGCTTCATGGGGACCTCTGTGGCTGCCAGTCCCTCTCCAGGACTGAACACGCCTCCAGGGCTGGATCTCCCCAGCCCCACCCCCAGCCTGGTGCAGGGAAGGCTGAATGCGAGCTCCAGCCCCACCTGCTCTGGATATTGGCCCGCTTCTCCCCGCAGCACTCCCCGTCTCTCCCCTGCAGCGGGCCTCCCTGGCCCAGGACGCTGAAAGCCTCCTTGTGCCCTCCCGCCTCTCCCAGCTCTGGTGTGCAAGTCGCCAGGGTGGAAGGAACCAAATCCTTTGAATGCCACAGCCTTCTGTGGCCTTTTCAGACAAGGGCCCCTCATCGCTCTGGCACATGGGGAAGCCAGCCACTGACACGCCCGTGGTGGGGACTTCTCCTTAAATCACTGCACAGGCGTCCTTCCCGCCCAGGCCCCCCTGGCACTGGCTGTCTCCGAGGGCAGGGCCACCAGAAGTAGCGCCGCGTCCTTCACACCCCAACGCACTTCTGGGGGGCTAAGCTCTCAGAACGGGAGCTGAAAGCGTGCCGCAGCTGGTGTGCCTCTCCAAGGGTGGGGAGGAGACAGCCGGGAGGGGTCCTGCGCTGGCACAGCCCCGTGAGAAGCGGGCTTCGTGTGGGGCTCCCGCAGCAAGCATCCCAGGGCCAGGATCCGCGCCGAGGGGGACTTGTTTCCATCTCAGACTCGGATCTGGAGGGATTCTGTCCCATGCAATGCTTGGGACAAGGGAGCTGTGGGGCCAAACAGAATGCAAGAAGCCGTTCTGTCGGGCAGGTGGGCGGCAGGGCCCGGAGCACGTTGAAGGAAGGAAGCCAGTGACAGCAGCCAGGCTGGCGCAGGGTGGGTAGGGAGCTGAGAGCACGAGCAGGTGCAGGGACCCCCCCAGGCTGGGCATGGGGGTGACACGGTCTTGTGTCAGGAAGGGCTACTTCCCAGAACCCACGGCCTGGACCAGAGCTCACAGGGCACGCAGGGCCCCAGCAGAACTCAAAACCAGGGTGGGCAAGTCTCAGGAAAAGGCTTGTCTCAGGTCCCCAGAGAGGAAAGGTTGGATCCTGCCAACCAAGCCTCACTGTCCAGGCTCAGCTGTGACTGTCCCTCCTCAGACCATATTCGCTGAAGGGAGGACAGACTCACTTTTATCCCAGAATGTGCCCGACAGGCAGCCAACCTCAACAAAACCATCTTTACAAAGTGTCGCCCCCTCGGAGCTTCTCAGCTCCGCGCGGTCCCTGGGCTTCTAAAGGACTTCCCGTTTTTCCGGAGTGAAAGGGGATTCTGGGGCTCCCCGGTGACATCATTGCATGCAGGCAGGCAGGCGTTTTGGTGAGGGCTGGTGAGGAGCGCTGGACCCTGGCAGGCATGCTGCCGCTGAATGTGGCATGGTAGGAAGGAACAGAGGCCACAGCACTAGACGTCTGGGTTCAGGGATGCTGGACATTATGACCAAGATTCTGGTGCCTGGGTGGGCACCACCGGGTAAACGGCCCTCTCCTGCTGCCGGCAAGCTGGCTTCCGCCATAAGCCTGCTCCTGCTTGGGCTCACTACCTTTATGGGCACAGCTGTATTGGAATTTGGGGTCCCTTTCCCTCCTCCCCAGGGACTTCATCCGCCTGTGCCTTCTGTGTCTTCTGTCCTCACATTGCCCCCTGGAGGAGGGATGGAGGTGGAGCTCATGGCCAAAGGGGCACAAATGCCAGGCATTTTACCTGGTCCTTCCCCTCCTCTTCTTGGCCGTCAGAATCCTGATTTGGTTCCAAACAGCAGAGTGCTGGGGCCCCGGGGGATAAATCTTGCCTCACTCATGGTCCTGTGCCCCTTTGCCAGGTTCTCTTTTTCCTGGCCTCCCCTGTCGCTCTAGATGGCCAATGACCCAGTTCCAGGCAATAAAATATAAGGGAAAGTCTGTGGGGAGGGAGGGGGTGGGGACTGGGAGAGCTTTTGTTTCTTCATAAAAGGGGCAGGTATGAAAGGAGAGTTCCCTTCGGGCACCTCTCCTCGTCTTTCCTGCTGGAATGCAGACATGATGGCCAGAGCTACAGCAGCCATCCTGCAACTATGTGGCACCAGGTTAACACTGAGGCTGATGGGCAAAGAGATGGAAAGCCTGGGTCCCTGATGACCTCACAAAGCTGCCGAACCACCCAGAGGTCCCCTATGCCCGGGGTCCTTGTACAGCAGCTACTGTACTTGGGATGTAGCTAGATTCTTATACTTGCAACCGAACATGTGAGGGAGTCAGGGAGGTGTGACCTGCTCAGTGTGAGTGTGTGTAAAGGACCTAACATGGTGGGCACTCTCACCACCATGTGTGTGTGTGCTTACACATACGGACATGTGCGGACAGGTGACGGATGTGTCGTGTATATGTACACGGGACCTCTGGGGTCAGAGTGTGACTCAAGTCCAGGTGCTGTGACTTGGTCTGTGTCCTTGGGGCTCTTCCCTACCCTCGCTGAGGTGCAGCTTCCATCACTACCGGGGAGAGTAAGGATGACTGACTACCTTGGCAGTTAATAGTCAAGCGTCAAGATAAACCAGAGGTAGGGCAAGTGCCCCGGCTCCACCTGGCAGATGGAGAAACCAAGGCTCAGAGAGGTTAAGGGATATGCCAGAGTCCTGAGCCAAGCTGTGGCGAAGCGGGGACCTGAAGGGGCATAGGTAGGGGGTGTGTGTTTGTGTACAGGGACGCATGTGCAGGGGTGTGTGTGCAGAGTGTGTGCAGGGGTGTGTGTACAGGGGCACATGTGCAGGGTGTGCGTGCACAGGGTATGTGCTAGGGTATGCGTGCAGGAAGTATGCAGGAAGTGTGCAGGGGTGTGTGTGCACGCAGTCACACAGGCCAGTCACATAGACGCTCCCAGACTCCCAGGCTCCAGCAAGGCCGTCCCTGTGCGACACACAGCTCCCTCTAGCTCCCTGGGGCCCCGGGGCCTCCACAACAGCAGCCTTCTGCTCCCTTCTCCAAAACAACTTCATCATCGCACGGGCAACAGCTCCCCGGGGATGGGCCACCTCCCTCCTGTTTACCACCTGCGTGGGCCTCCCCCTGCCGGGCTGCTCCAGGCTGCCACTAGCCAGCATTTTCCAGGCCCCAAACCCTTTCCCTCCTAGCATCTTCGAGGGCCAGCTTTGGTGCAGCTGCTCCTGAGAAAAGCTTCCCTTTCCTTTGCTGCCAAGAACCCCAAAACAAGGAGGCCTTCCCAGCCTTCTCCAGCTGGACAGCCTGAGGGACAGGGGTGGGGACCCGTGTGAGACAGAAGGAAGGCAAAGGAGGTCAGAAACTCACAGGGATGGTTCCAGGCTCCTCACCCCACCTGAATTCTCTTCCTTGTCCAAGCAGATCTTTCAGGTTGCCCTGAAGACAGAGATCCACTAGGACCTCAAGCTCCAGTCCGGAGGTTGCCCAGTCATGGCAAACATGCTGGAAACCGTCCTGTTCCCACCTTACCCTGAAGGGTGCCTTTCTCTTCCTCCCTACTCCTTGTCCTCACCTCTCCTTCCGCATCTCTGGTGGAAGGAGATACAGGCCCCTCACCACCATCTCCTCCAGTTCCTGAGCCTCAGGCCTCACCTCTATGATTTTCTCACAGCAAACACACTGTCCTGTTGTCCTCCCCACCAGGGAGTCTTTGATCCAGCTTGAGCCCTGAGCCAAAAAGTCATTAAAAGAAAGTACAGCCAAGGAGAGGAAAAGATTGCTCTTCTGACAGGACAAAGCCAAACACTGTCACGTGCCAGGGCCGCTGGCTTTCTCCCAGGAACTCAGAGAGAACTTCTGGGGATAGGGGCAGGGTGAGGGCCAGGGAAGGAGGCAGGAGAGCAGTGGCTGTGGCCAGGGCTTTGCGGTCCAGCTGGGGTGCAGAGCCCAGATGCATTCCTGCCTCAGCCTTCAGCGGGCACCCAGCCCCTTGGGGACGGCCACCTTGCAGGGGTGGCTGCCTTGGAGGCCTGGCACGGAGCAGGCCCACGTGAGGAGGGCCTCCTGAGGCCTGTGCTGCTTCCCACAGCTCACAGAACTGTTTGAGAGGGGACGGTCACCAGACAGGCGACCAACTGAGGCTTGGGAGGAGTGAGCTGCCTGACATCGCAGTTGGCACACCCTTGGCTGTTCCCACATCCCCCGAGGTCCCCATGCCTGCCCCCCACCTGGCTTATGGAAGACAACTCAGCAGTAAGGATAGCGTCCTTCAAGAGCCTCACCTTCTCAGTCCCCAGCTGGAGAAACCGAGGCCCAGGGCTGGAGCTCTGGTGGGACTGGGGCAAGAGCAGAACCTGGCTCTCCTTGCATCGCGCCTCACTGAATGGCACAGCTGATGCTTATTGGGGGCTTACTGTATGTGGGCTCGTGCTCTGAGCTTTCAGTCTATGATCCTATTTGGTTTTTATGACAAATGGATACATTAGGTGCCTTTATTATCCTCCCATTTACAGATGGGTGAGCTGGGAGGGCAAGAGACAGATCCAAGGTCACCCAGTGGACACATGGTGGAGTCGGGACTCAAACCCAGGGCAGCTGACTCCAGTGTCCATGGCCATGGCCTCCTAGGAGGGCCTCCTGTTTTAAGTGTTTTGCGTGTATTCTCTCAGATCCTCTGTTTCTTCTATGGGGTCTCAGGCCGAGCACCCCGTTACTGCACAGCTCAGCCTGCAGCATCTCAGTTCGGAGCCAGGCCTGCTGGGTGCCTACGATGAGCCAGGTGCACCGCAGAGGAGCCCCCGTGCCCGTCCCCGTGGGCCTGGGGGTCGGGGAGGGGCAGGGAATGGTGGTGTCAGCTGTTCTCAGGGGAGGGGAGCGGAAAAGAGGGGGAGGACAGGAAGGGGTGGGGAGAGAAAGGGTGCCTGGGTCAGTCCTCTGCACAGCCCCGAGTCAGAGAGCCTTGCCACCCGTTTTGCAGATGAAACCAGGGGGCATTACTTTGACCAGAAGCACAGCAGCGAGGGAGAGTCCCTCCCAGACCTGCTGGTTCCAGGACTAGACTCACCCCCCTGCCCCACTTTGTCATTCCTTCTGGCTGTGGGGGCAGCGCCCACATTACACCCTTTCCTCTGCCCTGATAGACTTGGTGCCCGGTGCTCTCAGGGAGAGCCTCTGGCTCACCTGTGATGCGTCCTCCTGGGGGGAGTTGGGAACGGCTGTGCAGGAGGCCCCCTCCTATTGGGGTCCTGAAGCAGGGGCAGAGCGTAGAACCCCCAAGGCTGAGGACCAGGGGGCCCCGGGAGGAGATGACAGGAGGAAGAGCCCTGGGGGCTGGGCCTGGGCGCACCCTGGACAGCTGAGTACCCAGGGGCCGGCCGAGGGTCCCGAGTCTCCTGCATTCATCACGCTGTCTCCCCTGCCCCTGACCCCTGCGGAGGCTCGGGGCTCTCTGTGGGGAGAGGCAGTGAGAAGTGCTCTCCTTTCCAGAGACCTTGGTGGAAAGAGTGGGGGGCGCAGATGGTCCTGGCTTCCCATCTGCCCCAGCCGCTCCTCAGCCGTGTGGCCCTGGGTACGGTTCTCAGCCTTTCCAAAGCTTTGGCCTTTCCGCCTGGCATAGGGCATGTATTCCTCTGCTTGTGGGGCCATGACAGAGTCCCACAGACCGGGACTTAAACAACAGACATTTCTTGTCTCACCAGCTGGAGGCTGGAAGGCCCTGGTCAAGGTGTCAGCAGGGCTGGTTTCTTCTGAGGCCCGGCCCCTGTCCGGGGCCTGACACACGTTATCACGATGACCCTCACAGCTCAGGGGGTGCAACCTGCAGAGCCCATGGAGATGGAGGGTGCCTGGCTCAGTGGGCCCTCGGTCAGGATGTGGCTTTCCAGAGCCTGTCCTGTCCCCTGTACCACAGGAAAGGGCAGGCATGCCCAGTTTCTAGGGCCCGTCTGCACCCGTGGGCCAGCAGGCACAGCCCAGCGCTAGAGGGGACAGGGCAAAGTAGTGGAGCGCTGTACTTCCCAGATGGAGAAATCAAGGCACAGAGGACCCGCGCAGGGTACCCACGGCCACACCACGGCAGGGGGCTGCAATGCACCAGGGCTGGAGGCCCGGCCTAGGGAGAGGTGGTGCCCCGGGGAGCTGGGGGTGAGGAGGTCCCTGGCTGCTCCACCACGAGCTCTTGGCAGCCTGGCTCTTGTGAGGTGGGAGACAGGAGGTGGGCCTGGCCTGAGCAAGGGGAGGGGCCCTGTGGCCCCGGTCCATGGGTCCATGGCCCCTGCCCGAGGCCCTGCTCGGCCAAGCCTCCACTTCCTGAGCTGGCCGCCAGGACAGGCTGGGCTGCTGAAACCCTTCCTAAAAAGGAACTGGGCTGTGATGGCCCTGGCTATTTTTAGACAATTGTGTTGAAAAATCCCCAAAGTACATGTAGCATCATGCTTTTTTTTTTTTTTCTTCAAGGAGTAGAAAGAGAGGGAATAAGTGGATCCCTCCTTCCACTGGGAGGGACCCCACAGAGTCCCCTCCTTGGAGGGGCTGTGGCCAGGGCCCTGCAGCTATCCGGCCATGAAGTTAAGGAGCTCAGGACTTTGGGCCAGGAGTAGGGCTCACACTGTCCCCCACCTGACCCTGGGCTCTCAGAGGGTGTGGGGCACGTGGGTCACCCTGCGCTACAGGGGAGGAGACTGGGGCCATGCTGTTCTTGTCCCCATACTCAGGCTGCATGTTTTTATTTCTTCTTTTATGTATTTATTTTTAAAAGATTTTATTTATTTGAGAGAGCGAGCGAGCATGAGCAGGGGGAGGGGCAGAGGCAGAGGGAGAAGCAGGCCCGACATGGGGCTTGATCCCACGACCCTGGGATCATGACCTGAGCAGAAGCTTAACCGGCTGAGCCACCCAGGCACCCCCACATTTTTACTTTTAATTTAATTTAATTTAATTTAATTTTAAGTTTATTTATTTACTTAAATAATCTCTAAACCCAACATGGGGCTTGAACTCATGATGTGTGTTCAAGAGTCACATGCTCCCACCGAATGAGCCAGCCAGGAGCCCCAGGCTTCACATTCTTAAAAAGCAGCTTTATTGAGGTTTGATTGGCACCGAATACACGCATATATTTAAAGTGTACAGTTTGATATGTTTTGACACAAGCATATGCCCATGGAGTGGTCATTACAGCTGAGATAGTGAACGTACCCATCATCCCCCGGTTTCCTTCTCCCCTTTGTGACCCCTCTCACCCGTCCCTCTCCACCCGCCTCACCCCCCACCTGCCCCAGGCAACCACCGGTCTGTGTTCTGTCACCGTAGATGAGTTTGCATTTTCTAGAGTTTTCTGTAAATGGAATCACACAGTGCGTTCTCTTTTGGCTTCTTTAGCTCATCATTGTTATTTTGAAATCCATCCACGTTGCCCTACGTCTCAACAGCTCCTTCCTTTTTCTCCCACCAGCACCTCATTGTGGACTACTCCACTCTGTTTATCCATTCATCTGCTGACGGCCATTGGAGCTCTTTCCAGTTTGGGGTTTTTATGAGGAAAAGCAGCTCTGAGCATTCCTAGACAAGTCTTCGTATGGACAGCTATTTCCTTTTCTTCGGGGACATTCCTTGGAGAGGAATCCCTGGGTAATTCTCTGTTTCACTGCTTTCGAAAGTGGCTGTACCAGTTTGCAGCCCCGCCAGCAGTGCAGAAGGGCTCCGATTCTCCACATGCTTGCCAACACTTGTCGTTGTCTGTCTTTTAAAGACAGCCATCCTAGTGGTGAGAAGTGGTGTCTCCTTGTGGGTTTGATGTGCATTTCCTTCATGACTAATGGTGTGGAGAATCTTTTCCTGTGCTTGCTGGCCCAGATCTCACTTAAAAAATTTTTTATTTTGGAATAATTTTTGCTATACTGAAAAGTTGTAAAGATAATACGGAAACCCCTATACCCCTCATTCAGTTTCCCCTAATATCAACCTCTCCGATTACCTGGGACGTGGCATCACTAAATAACCAACACTGCTATGTTACTAAGGGTTGAACTTCAGACTTTGTTCAGACACCACTAATTGACAACATTAGTGTCCCTTTCCTGTTCCAGGATCCCACCCCAGAGCCCACGCCACATCCCATGTGGTGGTCATGTCTCTGTGGAAGCCTCTGGTTCCTGTCAGTTTCTTAGACTTTCCTTGTTTGTCTTGTTCTTGACGGTTTGAGGAGCATTGGTCAGATACTTTGTAGAAAGTTCTTCCATCTGGGTTTTTCTGATGTTTTCTCATGAGTAGACTGGGGTTATGGGTGTGGGGGAAGCAGACCCCCTACGTGAGGTGCCTTCTCATCCCATCCCATCCCATCCCATCCCATCCCATCCCATCCCAACCCATCTCATCCCATCCCATCCCATCCCATCCCATCCCATCCCAATCCCATCCCATCCCATCCCATCCCATCCCATCCCAATCCCATCCAATTCCATTCCATTCCATTCCATTCCATTCCNACATCCCATCCCATCCCATCCCATCCCATCCCATCCCAACCCATCGCATCGCATCGCATCGCATCCCATCCCATCCCATCCCATCCCATCCCATCCCATCCCATCCCTTCAAGGGTACATGCCACCCACGTGACTTGCTGCTGGTGACATTGGCCTCGATCATGTGGCTCAGGTGGTGTCTGGCTGGCTTTCACTACTGTGCTGTCAGTATTTGTCCCCTTTCCAAACTCTGCTCTTTCAGTGCGTGTCATTGAGTCCAGCACAACCTCACGTGTTCAAGCTCCTGAAGCCTCACTTTTATTTGAGAATCTTCTATGCCTGGTACTTCACACTGACATGTCACTTAATCCCCAACTCTACCACTGTCCCTTCAGGAGAGGTCCCAGTAGTCCCTAAACTTGGTAATGTTTAAGGTTTCCTACAAAGGATCAGGGATCATTTAGTGAAGCCCTTTCTTGCCCTTTTTACAAATAAGGAAACTGAGGCCCAGAGGGAAGTGACTCATCTGTGTTCACACCGCTGTCAGAAGTAAAAGGATCTCAGGGCCCCAGACCAGGGCAGAGATGCAGAAGGATGCCATGGCCCAGAGTAATGCTCAGTAGGTATTTATTGGTAGATGAGGTGAGTATATATTGAATGCATAATTAAAGACACCCATAGGTGATAAGGTTTCTCTGTGGATACCACAGACACCTGTCACTTCCTAGTTACCTCCACAAACTGGGAGCAGGAATGAGCGATGCCGAAGGGCAGACAACCCCACTCTCCCCTGCTGGGAGCCTTGAATGCCCAGGTCATACAACCGAAAGGCTAGAGGAAGGCAGATGTGGGGCGTCAACTGGCTACAGATGACCCTCTGAGTTGTCAGTTAGGAAGTGGAACCCCCATGGTGAGGAGACGCAGTCACATCTCACATGTGAGAGAGTCAAGGGGTAGGGTAGTTTATCATACATATCGAGGGCGTGGTTTTTGCCCTGGTTCCTGCAGGGAGGCAATGGAATCAGATGGCTCCTGGATGGAACACCGGTTGTGCTATTTGGCAAGTCACTGGATCACTCTGTCTCAGTTTTCCCATCTATAAAATGGGGATAATCACCGCATCTACCTTTTGTGTTACTTTTAATTACTTTAATAGACATCAGCAAGCTCAGTGCAACATAGATATGTCAATTTTGATGTCCACCTAGAGATGCCTACTTAACACTTAAAGAAGTCGAATCCGGAATCCACACTCCCGGGCTGGCTGGTTAGCACCTGAAAGACTCTAATCAGAAGCCCACGGTCTAAGAGGCAGTTATTACCTGCTTATCATTATGTTATCTTCCATCAGGTCCAGAGGGTTTGGGGATGTCCCAATGAGTACAATGGATACGAAAAATGCTCTTTTTTGGGGGGGGGTGTTAAAGTGTGGATTAATCCACAATTAGTGTAGATTGGATAGCAATAGTGTACGGGCACCTCTAAGGTAGCCAGCCCTCCAGGGGTAGACCAGGACCAAAGACTCGATCTGGTTCTGTGTCCAGGTGCTTCTGATTCCGTTGCCTGATCTGACCAGGAGGGAAGCTGACTTCCGAATCTCACCATCAGAATCTTGTTGTGCCAGCCCTTTCCTGGGAGTGCTGCACGGTGCCTGAGATGCCCGAGAGCTGGGACCCCACCCCACCCAGACCACGGACCTGCTCTGACACCTGCTTGCTGAGGGCATGGTCTGCCTGCGCTTTGCAAGGCGGGCTGTGGGGCAGGAGCCCAGAGCCCTCACTGCCCTTAACGCTGGGCCCCCGCATAGAGCCGCCAGCAAGTCGAGCCGATCAGCTGAGCTTCATGACGGAAGTTCACAGACCACCTCATAGAACTGTGCGGGTTTAAAGGAGGTAATCCACGGAAAGTGTGCAGGGGGGTTCCCGTACAAACCAACATTCCCCCTAGAAGTCTATCCTGAGAGAGATCATCAGCAGGGCTGGGGGGAAAAAATGTGAGTATGTGAGTGGCTAAGAGTGTGAATTCTAGAGTCAGGTGACCTGGGTTCGACTCCTACCACAGCGCCACCCAACCTTGGGCAAGTTTCTTCAGCTTCTGAAGAAGCTTTCGTTCCTCATCTGTACCAGTATCTGTGGCAATGGTATCCGCCTCATAGGCTTGTCATGAGTATTGGAGGAGTTAATCCGAGTACAATGCTTAGATCAATGCCTGGTGCATAGTACAGGCTAGTAAGTGCGAGCTAGCCTTCATCACCCCGCTGCGAGCGGTATGACAGCGCACGACTACTTCAGTGGCTGACAACAGAGCAGGCTGGATAACTGACAGCGCATCCGTGTGATGGAAGTTTATGCTGTCTTTAAATCGTCTACCGAGTTCAATGACAAGGGCCTATGAAGTGAAAAGGTCTATAAGTATTATAGATAGTCAATTTCCCACTTCATTAAAAAATACCCTGACAGGAAAATGCTGGAAGGCAATAGACCAAAATGTTGAGAGGACAAACACTAGATGGTGAAATTTAATGACTTTAGTCTTTTTATCTCTGAGACCATCCATAGGCAAAATCACGGCCCTCGGAGATGTCCACGTCCTAATCTTTGGAGTCTATGAATAGGTCACCCTCCACGGCAAAAGGGACTTTGCCGATGGGATTAAATCAAGGCTCCTGGTATGGGGAGATTATTCTGGATCATCCAGGTGGGTCCAAAGCCATCACAGGTCCTTACGCGTGAAAGGAAGAGGCAGGAGCTGGGGTAGGAGGAGGAGATGGGACACAGAAGATCAGAGGTCACAGTGATTCACTGCTGGCTTTGAAGGTGGAAGGAGGCCGCAGACCAAGGAACTCGGGTTGCCTCTAGAGGCAGAAGGAATGCAGCCCTGCTAATCCCTTGATTTTTGTCCTGTGAGACCTATTTCAGACTTCTCTAAGCTCGTACACGTGTTGTTTTAGGCCACTACGTTTAGTGGCAATTTGCTACAGCAGCAATAGGAAATCAATACGGACGGTATGTATTTTATAATTGTAAAAGAAAAGAAAAAGGTGTTTTTTGTTTTTAATGTTGTGAGTGAACTAGCTTCATTTCCACATGGGGCTGTGTGTCCGCCAGGGCAGACGGGGACTGCCCGGGTTCAAGATGCCGCTACCGTGAGGAGAAGTTTGTCAAGTGTCTTCCTGAAGTTGAAAGCCAGAGAATTCATGACATTGCACCGAAGAGTCCTGTTGTCTTTGAATTCTACCTGGTTTCTTATTTAACTTATAATTTTTAAGACCACTGTTGGCTAAATAAAAATCTTTGGAAAAAGTAACATATATACATTTTAAACAAGCTAGTGAATTTAAAGGTGATCGCACGGTCTCGTCTTAGAGAATGGATGCTTTCTCCCCGCGGTGCTCAGACCGGCAGATCCCAGCTGCCAGCCAGCGCGTGGGCCACCCTTTTGCACGCTGCAGAAAGCACAGAACCACAAGCTTGTTGGCCACGCTTGGCTCTCGGGAAGTCTGCACACAATCCTCTTTGAGCCAGAGAAGGCTAGGCTCCGACATCTCTGCCTGGTGGGCCCTTTCCTGTGGCTCAGTGTCACCGCCCCACAGAGGTGTCCCCTGACCCCCCAGGCTCAGGTAGCTCTCTACCCATCACTTAGAACTTTCTCTGGCTGGGGGGGTGGGGTGGGGGTGGGGGTG
>NC_048231.1:29077031-29178873 GCF_002007445.2 Ailuropoda melanoleuca
GGGTCTGCCTTCGGCTCAGGTATGATCCCGAGGTCCTGGGATGAGCCCACCTGGCATCAGGCTCCCTGCTCAGCGGGGCGCCTGCTTCTTCCTCTCCCTCTGCCCCTCCCCCTGCTCCTGTTCACTCTCTCTCACTCACTTGCTCTCACATAAATAAATAAAATCTTAAAAAAAACCTTGTTCCACTGGGTCTAGGCATCTGGTAACTACCTATTTACATCTGTTTGCTGTCTGCCTCCCCCACCCCCACCTAGATCCGGGCTCTCAGGGCGGGAGATGCTCCATACAGGGTAGCTAACAAAGGAGGGACGGCCTCGTAACTGCTGGGATGGGATTCCACCGGGTTCCGGGTTCCGTACTCAGGGGCCTCAGGGGGACTCGGGGGGGCGTCTGCCTTCCCAACAACTGTACCCTCCCAGGTGCTCCTGGGGCCGTGGGGCTGCGGGTGGAGCTGAGGCTCAGTCTGGGATCTTCCTTCTGGCCATGACCTTGGGGAGTGGACCCACTGGTGGGGCGGCCTGGGAGGGTGAGGTGGGGCTCTGGCCTGAGTAATTATAAACACACTGGGGGAGACTGATGGACCCTGTATGCTCCTGCTTGCTTTCCACATGCCCCGAATCTCTGCAGCGACCTTGTTCTGCCCATTTGAAGATGAGGAAACTGAGGCTCGGGGAGGACTGGTGACCAATGACCCTCCCCAGCGGTCCTCAGAGAGTAGGCGTCCAGGCCACAGGAAGGCAGGGCTGGGTCTCCCCTCCCTGCTCGGGCTGGCCAGACCCAGGGCCTCTGGATGACCTTGTGGGGCCGAGGAGGCAAAGTTGAGGGGAGGCCACCAGCTGGGCCCCCGGGGACCCCAGCCCAGGCCCCTCACCTCCTCCTTTCCACAGAGAGGGACCCTGGATGCGCAGTGGGAATCATGGCGAAGCTTCCAGCTCTGCTGCAAATAGTCGTGTGTGGGAGGGGGAGAAGGGACCGGCGCGTCCCCTCCCTGCCCGCCCGGGCTGCTTGGCCTGTCCCAGGGCTGCTCACCCCTTCCCCTCTGCTAGACAGGGAAGAAGGACGCATGTCCTGGCAGGGCATCTCTGGGACCAGGCACCGTGCTTCATCGAGATTATGTTAACACACCCAATAGCCCTGGGAGGGGAAGCATCACCCCACTTTGAGACAGGAGCTCGAGACCCTTTTCCATTGGAGGTGACGTGACCAGGCGGTGCTGGGATTCTAGCCAGATCTGTGTGACCCACAGCCCAGTGGTCACCAGGAAACCCTATTGTCCTCCGAGGGTCAGGGGCCAACCAGCAGAAGACGGAGGAGGCAGGAGGGCTGTGGAGGCTGTGGGTGGCCCAGATGGCAGGCTGGAACTCCTAGCTCCACACATGTTTGCAGAAGGCACCCCATGACTGCCTGTCATCTCCCCAGAGCCAGCACCACTCCGGGCCTGAACCCCCTGCTACAGCCTGGCCCCAAAGCCCCAAATGAAGCCCCCATGGGGCAGTGTGTCCTGCCTGGCACCCCACAATCCCTACGGCTGCCTGCTAACTCTCATTTCAGTCCAGAAGTTAGGCTGGACAGGGGAGCCTATACCCACTGTACCCTGAAGCCCAGAGAGGGGTCGTGACTCGGTCAGGGTCAACTCCAGGTAGGCACAGAGCTGCAATGGCTCTCCCAGGGCATGGCCTTGAGGAAGAGGCCCCAGCTCGGCCCCAAAAGACCTTCCGGAGGAGGCCATGCTTGCCTGAGACCTTTGCAGGATGTCCTTTTCCGGGTCCCATCCAGCTGCGGCGGGGGTGGGGGCGGCAGGAAATGAGTGACCGCAAGTGTGGGAGGAAGGCTGGTGGTGGGAGCGGCAGGAGCAGCTCTGACGGTCAGCCTCCCAGGGCCCAACCCCTCAGTCGTGTGTGCACGGGGGACACGGGGACCTGCTGGACCCTGTGGCCTGCCCCCTGCCCATCTGCCCCCCGGGAGGACCTGAGCGAGGTGTCAGGGGCTGGCAGTGCGTGGCTCTGAGGAGGCAGGAGGGAACAGAGAGGGGACCTGAGAGAGGGACAGGGAGGGCAGGGAAGGTGCAGAGGAGGATAAGAGCGCCCGCAGAGGGCCCGGCCACCACGCACAAGGCCCGAGAGCCCTAGTCACAGCTCTCCAGCTCCGCTGGTGCCCCTGAGCCCGATGACGCCCGCCCTGCTGGCCCTGAGAGGTAGCGGGGAGAGAAGAACGTGAAGCAGACAGTAGGAGACAAGGAAAGGGGGAGCTGAGCATTGACCGGGACCCCCGCAGGGAAGGCTGGGAGTGCGGATGGGAGAGGGGACAGCAGGTGCCTTGGATCCCCTTCTGCTGCCCCCATGCTTCACCCTGCGGCCCAGTCTAGTGGGTACTGGCAGTGCAAGGTGTGTGTGTGTGGGGGGGTGCTGGGGAGGGGCCGCTGGGGGCACTTGGTGGAGAGGGTGGAGTGTAAGATGCCTTGAAGCCTCTGAGGGTAGAGCAGCTGCCTAGACGGGACTGCGGGACAGGCGGGAGTCCAGGACGAGCGTGTCAATGTGTGGGCATCAGGGCTACGACGGGGCCACCTCAGGAGCGAGTGTGGACAGAAAGGGGAAACGTCAGGGCTGAGCACCAGGTCATGGGGAGGGTAACGGGTTGGGAAAATGGAGAGGGACCAACAAAGCCACTAAGTCTGTGGTAGTTTTTACATTTTTTATAGCAGCCAAAGGAAGCTAATGAACACCGTTCACGTGGGGCACAGGACCCTATGGGATCTGGCCCCCATGAAACTCTCTGGTTCATCTTGTTCCTGTCCTCCTTTACCACCCTGTCCGCCTCCTGCTCTGAGCCTTTGCACTTGCTGTTCCTGCTTCCTGGGGCGCCTTTCCCTCACAGATCCGTTGGCTTGTTCTGGCCAAATGGTGCCGCTTCCTCCCTCCCACCCTCCCTCCTTCCCTTCCTCTTTCTCCCTCTCTCTCTCTCTTTTTTTTTTTAAGATTTATTTACTTATTTTAGAAAGAGGGCATGTGCATGGCAGGGAGGGGTAGAGGGAGAGGGAGAGAGAGAATCTCAAGCAGACTCTTTGCTGAGTGTAGAGCCGTACAGGGGCTCGATCCCAGAACCCTGAGATCACGACCCAAGCCAAAATTAAGAGTTGGACACTTAACTGAGCCACCCAGGTGCCCTATCAGAGGCTTTTCTAACCACATCTATAAAATCATAAGTCCGATGCCCCCTGTGCCCCTCCGTACATGTATCANCCCCTCTCTCTCTCTCTCTCTCTTTTTTTAAGATTTATTTACTTATTTTAGAAAGAGGGCATGTGCATGGCAGGGAGGGGTAGAGGGAGGGGGAGAGAGAGAATCTCAAGCAGACTCTTTGCTGAGTGTAGAGCTGTACAGGGGCTCGATCCCAGAACCCTGAGATCACGACCCAAGCCAAAATCAAGAGTTGGACACTTAACTGACTGAGCCACCCAGGCGCCCTATCAGAGGCTTTTCTAACCACATCTATAAAATCATAAGTCCGATGCCCCCTGTGCCCCTCTGTACATGTATCACGATGTATATATATATTTCTCTATTTGCTTCCACAAAAATGTAAGCCCCATTTGTATGTACTGCTTACCCTCGGTGCCTATAGTGTCCGGTGTTGTGAGGACTCTGCAGATATGTGTCCAATGGGTGGATGCATAAATGAATGAATGAATGGATTTGACAGATGGGGAGACTAAGACCAGGGAAGGGGAGTAAATCAAACATGGCGTCCTCCACATCCCGCTGCCCAACTGCCTTTGCTGGGCGGCCTAGGGCACCTTTCAAAGGTTTATCCCTCAGGCCCAGGTCTCAATCCTGGTTCTGCCAGGTAGTGTTCACGTGACCAGGCTGGCATCTTACCCACTCAGCTTCTGCTCCCTGGTCTCTTAGTGAATGAATGAAGGCCTCCATTCAGGCTAGAGGACCTGGAGCAGGCCTGGAGCGGGAAGAGACTGCGGGGAGGAGGAGGGACCGGCAGGGCCAGGCTCTGAAGATCCTGGGGGAGCATGGAGCATGGAGCCTGGCTCCACGAGCGAGCTGGGGAAGCCACAGAGTGGGTTTAGGGGGCAGAGGCCTGATCCAATCCTCACCTCACAAAGGACCCTCAGGGCTGCCCTGAGGATTGCGGGGCCAAGGTAGAGGCAGCGAGGACACTGCTGTGGTCCGGTCAGAGGTGGTGGGGCTGCCGGCTGATGGGGCAGTGGGGAGATTGGAGATGTGATCCGGGCAGAAATGACAAGACTCACTGAGAAGTAAAATGTGGGGTGGGGAGCAGGTGGGGATTAAGGAAGAGGACTGAGGGGTTTGAGGAGAGTTCCTGAACAGATGGGGTGACGGTGCCTCCCAGAAGCCTGCTCTGCTGTCTCAAGCACAGCAGGGAGAAGTCTGGGGCTCCAGTGCTCCAGCTAGGACTCTGGGATCCAGTCTCTCTCTCTCTCTCACTCTTTCCTGAGTTGGCATCATTCTCAGGCAGGCCGCCCCACAGAGTGCCCGCGGCCAGCAGCAACCCCAGGGCGTCTTATCAGGACAGCAAACCCAACAGAAAGAGAATTTTTCCTAATATTTCCATAACACAAGTCCTGGGCGGGGGGGGGGGNGGGAGAGGTGGGGAGGGAGTGGGACACCGTGGCGGGGCTGGATGGTGGGCAGGCAGACAGGAGGTGTCACCAGTGCCCTGCGCAGACCTGGGTGCATGGGATTTTCTGAGGGAAGGGGAGGCACAGGCCTGGCTTGGGAGGTAAAGGCCGGTGTGGGGCCTGGAGCATGATGTGTGGGTAGCCCCAGCCCTGCCTTCCTGGTCCTGATCCGGGCAGGCCTCTCCCTGCTCTCCTGCCCAGGATGGCAGGGCTGGGCTCTGACCCTCCAGCCAGGGTGAACTGCTGCCCCGCTGGACGCCTGCCCTTTCCTGCCAGTATCTCATGTCCATGATTTATGCACATCCAAAGCCTCAGATGCCACCCGGCAATGTCCATGCCGAGGCTGGGGTGCCCATGGCCTGTGCTAGCACTGTTATCTCCCCAGAGCTCAGCTGCCCCCTCGCCTGCCTGCCCGGTGAGTCAGGAAGCTGGGGAGGGGGGCCTGGAGATCGGAACTCAGGCCCCCCAACATTTCCTGGGGTCCTGGCAAGGCGGGGCTGTCCCAGAGCAGCTCTGGGGGACTGGAGAGGTCTGCCCCAGGAACTGAGCCTTAACCACTCGGCTCGGTGAGCTTTCACCAATGACACAGGCCACGGGTCCATTTAAAAATCATTTTATTATTAACATCATCTTCCCATTTAGCCAAGTGTCTGTCATGTATAAGGAATGTCGGTAAATATTCCATTTGAAGCTTCTTTGTACATATTTCCATCGATAAATAAACTCTGAATTCACATAAAAAAGTTAAACTTAAATAGCTCCTATTTCCTTCTCTTGTAACAGGCATATATTGGTGAAATAGAAACATTCTCGAACTCAGGCTTTGCTCTAAGTGAGGACAGGGATTCACATGGTACAATTATTGACAACAAAACCAAGAAATTGTCAGCTGGTGTCCTGGCTTGGACTAGGACTGAGGTGGGGAACCGAAAATTCACATTTGGTATCCGGGCCGAGGCTGGGGCAGGAGTGGTATGGGGAGGAGAGTTCTCTTGACAGCTCTGATAGAAATAATCTGCTCTGCCACTGAGTTTTAACTTTGAATATATACTTCTACATTTGCTGATTAAGTCCATTATCATTTGACTTTAAAACGCAGATGTCGACTAACAAAATATGGCACATAATTCATTTTGGACAATGTCAGTAGGTTCAAAAACTATCATGGGACTGGCCAAAACAACAACAGAAATGCGCGTGGAGAGAGCGATGAACCGGGGCTCGTTCGGTTAGTTCAGCGTGGTCAGTCGCATATCCTTCCGTGGCCTCGGTGCGGGGGGCGCCCCAGGTGGGGGCCTTGTGGGCCTGAGCGGCAGTGAGGCTGGCAGGCGCCTGCTCAGAGCACCCGGGGGATGATGGTGAAGGGCACGGCGGGGCTGCTGGCCTCCAGCTCCAGGGCCGTCAGGAAGCACTCAGTGGCCGCCGCGTCATTGCCCTGGGCTTGAAGGACCTCGCCCAGCCCGTTCCAGACCTCATGGGCCGTTGAGTTCACCTGCACCGCATCCCGGAGGATCTTCTCTGCTAGACTGTAGCGGCCCAGCTGATGAAGGATCAGAGCCTGCAGGCATCGGGGAGACAGACAGACAGACAATCAGTCAGAGAGACGCTGCAGCTCTAGGCTCTCAGCTGTCCTTGAATTCCTGCAGGTGTCTGGGAGGTGGGATCTGGGAGGATGGACCTCCATCGGACTGGGCACACACTGTAAGTTCAAATTCTTCCCACACTCAGGGGCAATAATCAAAAGAGCTGCTTGAACCATATGAAGTGGCCTGGGCTGGGCCATTTTTGAAAGATAAAAAGCTGGCAATTTCACACGGTTCAGGTGAGTACTTAATGCCCAGGAGTGAACCCAGCGGAATGGACAGTCTGTACTGACCCAGTGGGCCACCCTGCGTGTGATGGCCAGTACCTAACGGTTTTTCTAACCTAGAGAAACATCATTTGTGGCATTACTGTCATCATGATTAGAACAGAATTTTTTTTCATTGTTTGCAATCCCCCTACCATAAACAAGCCCCTGCCTTCACCACCCCCTGCTCACCCCAAGCACGGCTGTCATCTTACACAGTTTTATTTGTTTTAAAGATTGATTGATTGATTGATTGATTTTAGAGAAAGAGAGAAAGAGCGCGAGCAGGGGGAGGGGCAGAGGGAGAGGGAGGGAGAAGCTGACTCCCGCTGAGGATGGAGCCCGATGTGGGGCTCGATCTCACGACCCTGAGATCATGACCCGGGCCGAAATCAAGAGTCAGATGCTCAACCGACCGAACCACCCAGGTGCCCCGATTTTACACAGTTTTAATTAGGATGTAGGTGTCGGTCCCAAATATTTTACCATAACTATGTTTCCGAGTTGGGCATCTCTACGACTGAGGGGTTCGCCCCCTTTCATCCAATGACAGACTCTCATTAACTCAACCTCTCGCTCACGGGGCAGACACTGGGGCTGCACGCACTCTCTCTGCTCTTATACATCACACTGCTGCGACGAACAGCTTTCCAGACAGCGCGCCGCACCCGCACAGGATAGCACGTTTCAAAGCAGTGAGGGGAGGGGCGCCTGGGTGGCACAGCGGTTAAGCATCTGCCTTCGGCTCAGGGCGTGATCCTGGCGTTATGGGAGGTTAAGCATCTGCCTTCGGCTCAGGGCGTGATCCTGGCGTTATGGGATCGAGCCCCACATCAGGCTCCTCTGCTATGAGCCTGCTTCTTCCTCTCCCACTCCCCCTGCTTGTGTTCCCTCTCTCGCTGGCTGTCTCTCTGTCGAATAAATAAAATAAAATCTTTAAAAAAAAAACACCACAAAGCAGTGAGAGGAGAGGGTCAGCTACCTGCATCCAGCCCAGAAGAAGAAAGTGCCTGTCTGCCGAAATAAAGCAGACAACTACTTAACACAGTGGGATCGCACATGTCAGTCTTTGAAACGATACCTTTCAGAGCTTGGAAGTGACAAAAAACCCAAAACCCTCCCCCCCAAAACCCAACACTAAAGTTCAACGAATCTAATTTAAAAAAATTAAAAACTTTTGTTCAAAGAAAAAAATCTCAACAGTTAGAGAACAGTCTAGACCATTGTGATTGCAGATGAACAGCAGTCCTCTAAAAGGTGTAAACAAAACATGGGAAATATGTAACCTCGATTGTTGGTAAAGAAATGCAGGTTTCAAGGAGGAGGGGCGTTACGCGCTTATGAAATCAGCGGGAGACCGTGCTGTCATGCCGTCACTATAGCGGGGGGGTGGGGGGCAGGGGACCGAGCCCTGATGCTCTGCTGGTGGCTCGAGGAGGGACATGACCCTGTGCGGGTATAATTTGCAGGGTATTTGGAGAACCTCCAAAGAGGCATAGCCTCTGACCCAGTCAGACAGCTTTGGGGAAATCTGCTCTAAAAGAAGATTCTCCGAACGGCTGTCCAGCTGGTTCCACGGAGCCCTGTCCCGCACAGCACTTGTACCACCGGGCGGAGTGCAAGATCAGTGGGGCCACGGTCAAGGAGAACCACCACCTCGGGGCAGGGCGTGCTCCACGGAGGGGCACTCTCCACACCCGCAGCTCTGGCTCCCTGAACTGCCTTCCTTTTTTTTTTTTTTTTTTTAAGATTTTATTATTTATTTGACAGAAAGAGACACAGTGAGAGAAGGAACACAAGCGGGGGAGTGGGAGAGGGAGAAGCAGGCCTCCCGCTGAGCAGGAAGCCCGATGTGGGGCTCGATTCCAGGACCCTGGGATCATGTCCTGAGCCGAAGGCAGACGCTTAATGACTGAGCCACCCAGGCGCCCCCTGAACTGCCCTCCTGAGCGAGGAGGCCGAGGCGGAGGCCTGAGGCAGACAGAGGCTGTCCTCCCCTGTCAGCGTGCAGCAGACCTGTCGGCCGCACCCTCTCCGGGAGGAAGATCCGGAGGAAACAGCATACATTCCATTTCTTCTTAACATCTGTGCGTGCCCTAACCGCGTCCATGCTGGAGCCCAGCTCCCAGATCCGCTCCGTCAGAGCGGAGGCTGTGGGCAGAAGGGCGGCTCCCAAGCTGAAGCTTCAGGACAAGGGCCGTGGCCCGGAGTCAGTCCCTGCCATGAGGGTTTCACCTTGTCTCCTGAAATTCCTCTCGCCAGACGACAGGCCTTGCCGCTCTCCGGTGTGAACTGCTGGGTGTCGGCGGCCTTGCACAGGCTGCTCGGGGTCAGGCGTGCAGAGACCACGAGGGAGAGCCTCCCGCTCTCTCCCCAGAGCGGCTCTTCCCCACCCGTGAGCCGGCCGGGGAACTGTGTGCCGCCAGCAGGGACAGATATCCAGCACGGACCCGGCTTCCCGGCCAGACGACGGGTAGTGATAATAGAGGACGTGTCCATACCTGGCTGTGAGGCCCGCTTCTGCTGCTGTGGAGAAAGGTCCCGCAGTGGAGAAGCACCTATCGCACCTACCACACGGTGGGGAAGTGTCCCCATGCATGTCCCCATCTTGTGGGTGAGTCGACTACGGCTCCTGCAAGCCGCGTCCCTGGCCCCAGCCAGCTACCACAGAGCTGGGGTAGGACCCGCGTACCCTAACTCCAGGGCCTGCCTGAAATCCATTTGGCTGCAGAGTCCCAGGTGGGGCAGAAGTAAGTAGGCACCTCTGTCTCCCGCCGGGGAGCTGTCCCCACCCTGGCCCTCCTTCAGAGAAACTTGGACAGCTCAGTGCCCACACTTCTCAATCCTGGCGGTCAGGCGGAAAAGAACGCAGAGGTCTTCCCTAGGTGGTGTGCAACAGGATGTGAGGGACAACGAGCTCCTGCCTCCAGCTTGAGCTCACTCTAGAACATTCCGGTTTAACCAAAAGAGAAGTAAGAGGAGGGAGGGAGTCTGGGGGTGGTGGCAGGAGCAGGGGCATGAAGATGACAAAAGTTGCCCTATCCTATTCCTTCAGGGTGTGAACCCTTTTCTGAGTGGCCCTCCCACCCATGCTGTGCGTGCTGGGCAATGGGTGATGAGGGACAAGCGCCCTGGTAAGACAGAAAGAGGCGTCTCTGGTTTCTCGGCTGCAGGCCGAGAATATAATTTAGGTCCCACTAGACTCTGCTGCAGAGCCAGCCCCACCGCTGTTTTCTTGCTCTGCATGGAATGTTTTCTCCCCATCAGGCACAATGCTAGGCACGTGTGCTTGGCTCAGCTCACATCACCACCGCTTTAGATAAAGAGACAAATTTCAGCAAGGCCAGGGATCTTGGCCAAGGTCACAGGGCCAGTGAATATGGAGCTGCAGGCCAGCCCAGGTCTGCCTGAGGCCAAAACCCCCATGCTCCCCACTACAGCTTCCTACCCTCTCCCCCACTCACTGCTGCCCCTGTGGCTTTAAGAGACAAGCCCAGAGCCCCTCAGGCACTAACCCAGATATATCTGAGCAACTGCAAATGGGCATCTGCGGGTGGGTCTTCCCTTCCATTTCTCCAACCATGGATCACTGGCTCTGTCGCTCCTCCCCATGCTTATGACCAAGACATGGTTCCTCTCCAGCCGAGCTTTTCTCCAGCTCAGTCAGCTGCTTGGGAGCACCCCATATATTCACTCAAGGACCAGGAGATTTCCTTGTCTCCCTTTGGTGGCCCACTGGCTGGCTGTAATCGTGAGACTAGGGATGGATGTAGGTGCCAAAGGACAGCGGGGTCTTGTTAGCCAGAAAGCAGGCCAATGAGAGGTGGAGACCCAGGAAGGCCAGGGCCTTGGCCCAGCAAGACCCAGAGGTCATTCCTCTCAGCAGCAATGACCTGCCCCCACCCTGCTGGAGTTAGGACAAGGACACCAGCCTTTTTGCTGGGAATTTTGTTTAGAAGATGGCAGGGTACTGAATCTGGCTGCAGCCTGTCACGGGGGCTCCAGGGTATACAGCAGGGGTCAAGTCTACCCACCCCCCAAATGCCTGCAGAGAACCAGCCAATGGGCTAATCTGACCTATTGCCCTCAGCACTGGGCAGCAGAGAGTCTTCATGTTCTCGAGGGTTCTAGGGCCCTTGTGGGCTTGGAAATTTCCAGCCCATATACCTGGACTTACATTCCTAATGAAGGAACAGGCTATCCTTTCCAGATGACCTTGAAGCTCCCTGAGCAATCTGTTTAGTGGAATTAATTCCTAAAGCTGGAGCTGCTCAGGGAGACATCGGACGCTTGCCAGGGGCTGCCAGCTCAGGCTTGGCAAGGGAAAGAAAAATCAGTCTCTGCCCAGTGCCCCAGCAAGCCAAGAGCGGCTCAGAAATCAGTCACATAATGCGATCAACCAGGACAAGCTCCGGCTGGGTTCTGAGCCATTGCTGGCAAATTGGCCAGAGGTGGGCTGGGACCTGGCGGTCAGGACCGACACACCACCCGAGCCCCAGTGTGCTAGGAGAGGCCTTTCTTGGCTTTGTTGTGCTCTTATGCACTAAAACCCTGACACCCTTTCCAATTCTATAGACCTTGGTTCCTCTCTTCTCCAACCATCAATGGCCTAACTCTCGAGGCCGGCATGTAAGTATTCTCACCACTGGCTGGATCCAGCTTTCTCCTAGTACAGACCTCTGAAAGCCCAGGCATTTCTGCAGGATGCATCCCCCAGCCCCCTTCCACCTCTCCAACCTTAGCCATTCCTGGTCTGGCCCTTCCTGCTGGACCTCTAGTCCATCTGCTCACAGCCTTGTTGATTGCCGTTCCCCCAAGAGCCCAGGCCACACTCCCCCCACCCCCACCTTAGGCAGTACTACCCAGAGGCATGGGTCCTGCTCCCAGCCCCCAGGCTGGCAGGAGACAGAGATTTCCAGGACTGACATATGTCATTACCAGAATAACCCACCTTCTCCCCCATATCAAAATCCAAAACCCCGCTGAGTGACTGTCCGGATCCCAATCACGTGCTGGGGATACAGAGGAGGCCAAGGAGGCTGCTCTCAAAGCTTGGGGCTCAGTGCAAATCCTAACGAGACTGAGCGATGGCTGCACGCCGGGTGCTGGGCTGTGCCGAAGACCTGAGACACTTGTGCAGGCAGCGAGTGGCCGATCTGAGACGTGAACTCGCCTGCTTTGTGTCTGCTTCTCACACCAGACCCTCCTTCCTTCTCCGGGAGAGGCTGTGCAAACAGACTCCCACCCTTCTCCACCCCGGCGTTCCTGAGCCGCTGCAGGTAAGGAGCCAGCGGGGCTGGCCTTCCTGGAAGAGGGGACCCACCCGCAGGCATCTTATTTGTCCCTTTCTTTGGACACAAATGAAGACAGCCTCCCAAGCTGGTGATTATTATAATCAGGTGTTCTGTACAAACACGATCTTGGTGCTGTACCGAATTGCAAGGAAGGGAGGAAATCAAACCTGTTATTTCAAAGGAGACGAAATGGACTTGGCTAATTTGAGGACAATTAGCCTCTTCCTCAAACGTCTTGTGTGTGTGCGCGCACCCATGTGCACACATGTGCAATAACTGATGCCCAACGACTGAAGAAATTGCCACATGCCGCGGGCAGCCATGCAGGAGCCCGGTGCAGGCTTCCTGTCCCAGCCCTGGATCAGGTGACCCACAGCAAAGGCTGCAGGACCAACAGACGTCCCCGTGGCGCTCTGCACAATTGCCAAGTCAGCCCTTTGCTGGGCTCAAGGGCATGTCGTGGACCACTGCTTGTCCCTGGAGGGGTATGGCACAGAGAGATAATGGCCCTGCAAAGAAGCATCCTTCCCAATGCCGAACCACCGCTAAAAAGCAGCCTTGCGGCTCAGCTCTAGCTGGGGGTCGGGCAGCGGTGTCTACATAGCTATTGCCTTTCCCCAGGTGGGATGCGCTGGAAATCAAACACTGGGCAGCAGGGTGGGGATGGGCAGCTCCCCTGTCTCGCTTGCCCTATCTCGCCGGGCGTCTGCTGCTCCCCACCTGTGGGCACTGCTCTCGGCTTCTGGAGCAGAGGTCAGCAGCTGCCTTGCCATGTCCGAGCAGGCCTGGGTTTGGCAGAGGCCGCTGGCCCTACCAAGGTGAGGGGGGGGTCATCTGGTGTCAGGGGTGGCACTGGGGCATTTAAGAGTCTTCTGTCCCCATCGCACCACTGTGGGGCTGGGGGCCGAAGCTTAGGGCAGCCTTGTCAGGAGACTCCTCTAAAAATACAGGTAAACCCGAGAGGACAAATGCATGGAGCCACCAGGTTCGATTAACTTTTCACGTGCAAAATATTATACCCAATGCACTGTGTGTGTCACCCATAGCCAAACGCCTCCCTGACTGCACTGTGAGGGAGGTACTGCGACAGCCGAGGTGCTTTACCTCCATCCCAACTCACCCACTCGGCCTTGCCCTGAACGCCTGCAGGACGGGGACTGGGCAGCGCTGGAATGAATAAATGAGGAGACCCCAAATATCTACGAGACAAGAATCATGTTTAAAGCCACTGCTGACCAAGTCCAGGTCTGCCCAGCCCAGAGCCGGCGCTCCTGCCCCCCACAGCATGCCTCAGAGAGGATGAAGGACTTTGTGAGCACTCATGAGCCAGGGGCCTGAGGGCAAGGGCTGTCCCCAGAGGAAGTAGACAGGGGCTCATGACCACATCTACCGCCTCTCCTGGGATGTTCAAGCCAAACCAGCACCTCCAAGGCTTTTGGACAAAGATATATAAGCCTCCCCCTGGAGGGCCTTCTGTTGTTAGGACCCTGGGATTGTGAGGGCAGCTAAAGGAAAGCCCGTTTTCCTAGCCTGTCGCCCTCTGGGACAATGACAGAGCTGCTGAGCTGGCTGCAGCCTGAGCTGTGGCTCTGCTGGCCAGAAGTGGCTCGTTGTCGGGGGATCAGGACAGGTGAGGGGTTCTAAAGATCTCTGCAGGCTCTGGCAACAGCCAGAGGACCCGCCCGGCACAAGGGAAAGGCCTGGCACTCTCTTAGAGAGTGCGGAGTGTAGGTTAAGAGCGTGGCCTGAGGCTCCCTGGGACAGGGTGTGAACCAGCCCCACCAGTGACTTGAGGACTTCTGGGTCCCAGATGCTTTGTCTGTATAAGGGGGACAAGTACCAACTCACAGGAGAGTCGTGAGGCCCAAATGAGAACCATGTTGTTTGTAAAGCACTCAGTAAACCTTTGGTGAATGGTCACCATCATCAATGTCATTACCATCGTTATTGTTACTCCTACTGACCGAGGGAGGGGAGGCCCTTCCAGGACGCCCATGGTTGCATGACTCCTCACTGCCAACCTTGCGTCCCTCTGGATAGTTCTCTGTAAGAGCAAGGACCATCTGATTTGTCCTTGCATGTGCGGCCCCCAGAGTGGGACTGGCACAGAGGAGGTTCCCGGTGAGTATCTGGTGAACGGACAGACAAGCGGATGGCGTGGGACACGTGTGATGGGGGGAAGACAGAGGTGGGCATGACTCCTTGCCAGTGCTTTCCACTAACGCATGCCGAACTCCTGGCCTCAGGTCACCCGTCCACACTTCCATCAGCGCCTGTCCCCTCGGAGCCTCCTCTGCCTTCGGGGGACACCAGAGAGGCAGCTGTCTGCAGGAGGGGAGCAGCCCCATGGGAGAAGGTGCTCTGTTCCCAGGGGGTGCCACGGCCTCCCCTCAGGGATCTGGCCACACACCACAGATCTGACGCTGCTTCTGAAAGACTCTCCGGTCGGACACTCTGGGAGAGACGAGGAAACAGGGCCAGGGAGGAAACGAGCCTTGCGTCAGGCCAGAGTGGGACTAGATTCCTGAAGGTGCTGGGAGGAGGGGGCCTGGTGTGGTGCCTGGAGGAGGGGGCCTGGTGTGGTGTCTGGCACGGGGACCCCAAGCTCCGTGCTCTGACTCAGCCCTCAGCCCCACCTGCTTGGAGCTTTCCTGCCAGGGGCTATGTGCGTGGCAGAGGGAGAGCTTCCTGGAAGCCCCCCGGGCCCCCAAGAAGGAACAGGGACCCCATGTGAGCTCCCGCCCCTCCCCAGAAGTTGTGGACTGGTGGGATTGGAGTGTGCATGAGCTGAGGAAACCAGCACGCTAGCCCCCAGGTCTTGTCAGGGATTTGCCTTTTCCTTCCTGAGGACGTAATCCATCAGACAGGAGCAGGGTGGTAGTGGCTGTGCTCTCCAAACGATTTTCCTGTCACATCAGAGTATAAATAGACTGCCAGCCAGGGCCACCCTGAGAAGGCCACGGGCTCCGTGGGAAGGCAAGGTGAGGGGCTGCCCCCGGCCTCCCTTCCCCGGGAGTGGCCCTTTCTTCCCTGGTGAGGATCAAAGGCACTGACAGTTCTCTGCTGAGCATTTTGTGGGCACAGCTGAGGGGGCAGCCTGAGCCCCACCCTGCTTCCCAACAATGCCTTGAAAAGGAGCTGAAAACACACTTGGATGGGGTGGGGGTGGGGCCCAGCTTCTCTACCTGGATTCCAGTGGCCCTGGGTGAGGTCTGGTCTATACCCGGCTCTGCTTTATGTTTCATTTCTGTGTGTTTTGAGTGCTTAGAAATGCACGCTGCCTTGCCAGGCGGCCGAGTGTGTGTTTCCTGGCCAACTATGCCGGCCTTGGAAGGGCCTGCCTAACCAGCCCAGGAGCTCCGAAGGGGCCACGTCCTAGATGTCCTGGCTGATGCCAAGGTCATCACTGCCCTACAGCCCTTACACACATCTGCCCACTGAACCTCCGGAGTCGGGTGGGGTTCACACATTGCAACTCAGCCCCCTTTACTGGGTCAGTCAAAAGCGAGTTGGGGGTGCCCTGGAAAAGGGCCTCCTGAAGGGTCAGCCGGTCGGAAATCTGGGGTAAGGACTGGTATGAAGCTGGTCTTTTCATTTTGGCCATTTTACGTCATTTTGGCCGTTTCCATAAAGGCCCAGGCCAGCCATTCCTGGCAACCTCGTACCCATCTAACCACAGATCGCAGGCTCGCATGCGGCGGCCACAGCCACCAGCCAGGTTCTCCAGGTCTCGTCCACTCCACCTGGCCCTCACACAGGGACAGAACATTCATGAAACTACTTAACCTTATGAGCAAACGGCCACTGACATCCTATACCAGGGACCCGGACTGAAGAGCAGGAAGGAAGAGGCTGAGAGACAAAGGGGAGAAGGGAGACGTGGGCTGAGCAGCTCCTGGGGAAGGGCCAGTGACCGGACAGGCTGTGCCGAGAAGGGGCTCTTTGTGACGAGATGAGTGGAAGCCAGGCCCCCGCGATAGCTGGTCCTGCTCCATCTACGATGGGGCCAGAGATGGACATTACAGGAAAATGTTCTCATGTCCGCGGCTGGGCAGGCGTGGTATGTGGGGGGGGGGGCAGGAGGGGCAGGGGTCTGAGCACTGAACAAACAGACCATGGAGGCTTTCCTTCAGGGTGTGCTGTGAATTGGAGCTGAATATTCCAGAAGTGGGAAGGCAAAGACCCCCAGCCCCTCCCTTACCTCCACCCAGGGGACGACCAGACATGCCTCAGAGCCTGCCGGCATCTTTGTTCACTCAGGACATCTGACGGCTATGGGAGGCTGTGCTCTCGCTGGGCCCCTTTTCCAGGTCAAATGTTTTATTTGAAGAAATGTGCCTTCTGGAGACCAGGACTTTCTAGCATTGAACTCAACTCAGAAGGAAACAAAACTCAATTTTCCCCAAACCTCTTATTTTTCTGAGCCAGCAGCCAATCATCCATGGCAGCAGAGCTCCTGGGGTGAGGAGGGGGCTCGGGCCTCTGCTTTATGACGCATGAGACCCTGCTGCAGGCCCTGACAGGCAGCCTCCCACTGTTGCTTACTCCCGCCAGTGATGGGGAGCTCACCATTGCCCTGGGCAGCCCACACCATTAGTGGGCAGTCTGAACTGTCAGTTAAAAATGTGGAGCCCTAATTAGGCTTTTTGTCTAATTCCCACTCTCTGATGTTCCTTGAGTCCTCTGGAGTCATATGGAAAACGTCCCCTCCCCTCCCCTTTTCACCTGATAGTCCTTCAGGATCTGAAGAAAGCTTCCAGAATCACACACGCATGCACGCGGAGTCTAGGGCGTTAGAGGAACAGTAAACTCAGGCCTCCCTACCCCCCCACCTCACTGAATTCTGCCACTGAGCACAGCACCCAAAGGAGACCACACTGTACGTTCAGAAGGAGGAGCTATTAAGCTCCAAGACAACGTGAGTGTGGCTCTTCCTTTTCGTAAAGCATTTGACTGGCAGCATCTTTCAAAGCTTCTTTCCTTCAGAATGGTCTGGAATATCCTGGAGGAGCTGATTCTGCAAATAGCACGACAGGCTGTCAGGCAGGAAACATGCCAGCAGGGAGGATGGGGGCAGTCTGGCGATAAGCCAAAGGGCCTGCCCAGCCTCGCATGCATTTCACGCAGAAATCTCAATTTGGCCCCGAATTTCCTCTGGCCTAATTTCTTTGAAACTGGGTACTTCCATGTTGGTGCCAAAATATCCACACGCTGTGGTGGCTTTTAGAGGACAGTCATTGGGGACCCCTGGGACATTGAGGCGAGGGACCACAGCAGCCAGCTCACCAGCAGCTTCTAAACACCAAAGACCCCCAGCCTGCCCCTGCTGTAGAAAAATGTCCAGAGTGTGGTCAGGGATGGCAGAGAAGAGCACGTGAGCATTCCCCAACGGGCCGGCCTCCTTATTTCCTAGGCAGGAGACAGGCGCCCTGAGGGGGCAAGCACTCCACCCAGATCACAGAGTGAGCTGAGGAACAGCACCAGGGTCCCAGGCTGGGGCTCTGTTTGGTCGACTATAACCACTGGTGCTTCTAGTTTTTTCCTCCCTTCTGTGAACTTCCCTGAACACCTGCAGATGTTCTGGTACCAATATGCTGAGGGCTGGGAGCTCAGTGGCATCTACTGTCAGTCTAGTCTTGCGCCTTGCCCTCTCTGAGCCAGGCAGGGCTGAGCGTCTTTGCGGAGGCCCCGCATCTAGAACAGAGTAAGGCCTGCTGAAAGGAGGGGAAGGGAGGACATTCCAGAAGACAGCACACCTTTTTCTTAACAAATGAGAAAACTGAAGCTCAGAGTCAGGGGGACTGGCTCATGGCCACATGGCTACTCATGCCTCTGAAAGCTTAACGTGGACAGGTGTGTGGGCAGTTGCAGCTGGGAAGGGCCTTACGGATGACAGACATGGGAAAAGGGTCCTGGGCGGGCAAGCACCTGGCTCAGTCAGCCAGCCAGGTGGAGGCCAAGTTGGGTCTAAGAACCCAGGTTCCAGAGGACCAGCTCAGGGGACCAGGGTCTCTGGAGGGTGCCGAGCAGTTAGGGGACCAAGAGACACATTCTAAGAGGACTTCTCAGGGTTAGCTGGCTCTGGATGGGGCTGTCCAGGGAGCAATCCTCTTTGGGGGAGAAGTTCTGGGGATGTGACTTCCCGTCCAGCTCTATCAGCCTGCCGGGGCTCTGCAGGTCCCTCTCCCACGCGGTGGGCTGCCACACTCCAGTGGGGCTAGACTGTGGGCTCCCAGACCCAGGTGAGCACCAAAGGACCTAGCTTGAGAGGGGCTGACGGGACTGCTCACAACGGCGTGATGGGAACCATGCCCACCCTACCCAGCACCCCCTCCAAGTCTGGACCCTGCTGTGTGGAGCAGGACAGCCCAGCTCCCTTGCATTCGGCCGGCTCTGCTCATCCTACAGCCGCCCCCTCTGCAATGTCTGCTGGCAGCTGAGATCATTTAGGAAACTGGTCACCCTCCAAATCAGAGATGGGGTACCCTGTGCCCTCAGCAGTCTCCCCTGCCCTAACTAGGACCCAGCTATCTAGGGCTCTGACTCCCTTTCTTTACCTGCCCTTTGGAATTACTGGTTGTAGAGGTTTTGTTAGTCAGGAAAAAAATGGCAGAGCCCCTCTCTGACTTCAGCATCGTAAAGGCTAACAAGGCATCTGCTTCCTTCCTGGAAACATCTCAAAGGCAGCCTTCGAGCTGCTCCCTTTGAGTCCCAAGCACAGCTCCCACTCCCAGCCCTGGGAGGTGAACCACTTTGATCTGGGTGCTAATGCCTGGGGGTCAAACACTGCTGCAGGCTGGCCCCTGGAGACCAGGCCAAGGGCAGTAGGGGAATCCCTGTATCTGGTGGGGTGAGTTCTCTTCCCCCCTCCACTGCAGCCCTGGGCAAGGTTTGCACAAATTCCACGAACGCACACACAGAAACACCGGCATCAGCACCTCTATAGCTCTGCATGGCGCACTGACCTAATTGAAGAAATGTCCAGGACAGTCCCATGAGCCGTCAAAGGACACCAGTGAGAAGGTCTGCCTCTGTGCATCTCAGGTGAGCACCCTGGCAAGGGGTGGAAAGGGGACAAGGGGAAGCCCTGGGGTCCCCAGAAACATACAGGGATGCTGGGCATCCTCCTTACCCTGATGCCTGTGACAGTTCTTGGTAAAATTCCAGATGATTCTCCACCTTCCCCTCCCCCAATCTGCCATTTAAATTGCATGCCCGGCTGTTGCAGTGAGTATTAGCTCAGAGGCTCAGCGTGGACATGAATATTAGCTACCACTTCTCAGGTGAGAGAAAGCCACAGCTTGGCCCTGGTGCTGTGGGACCCGCCACATCCCAGCCAGCATTTTCTGTGGGTGCTAACACGGCTCCCTTGCTCGTACTTTTCCATTGGTAATGGGCAAGAGACTCCTGTTGACTTATTTCTACATCTCCCTGGTTGACTTATTTATTTATTTTTATCTACCTTCCCCAACAACAAGTCAGGCAGGGACAACAGCACAGGGCGGCCTGGAAGTCAGTGCTTCCCCATGGCCCCACGGCCGAGTTACCCACGCAGTGGAAAGTTTGGTGCTAATCACTCCCCGGAGGCAGAGGCCCAGCCTTCCACCCTCTGGGGAGGCTGCTGCCACCCCAGGTGGGTTTGGGAAGATGGCGTTCCACCCCAGCCCTGTGCAGCCCAGCTAGTGAAGCTCTGAGTGAACCTCAGGCCCAGCCTTCCCCTGGGGTCCTGGGACCCCGGCTTCCACAGGACAGAATGGCGGCACAGGCAGACGCTTAGCTCTCCCTGCGGCGACGGAGATGGGTGGGCATGGCGGGAGAGACATGGCCCAGAGCTCTGGTGGGGGACGTGTCTGACAGCCCTCTGCTGGAAGTTCCCTAAACTCTGGAGAATATTCACACACAACCCCCACAGAGCTGAGCTGAGGGCTTGCTGGGAGCCCCTGTGCCAGAGCGTGGGAGAGTCCTAGAAACCTCTTGCCCCATTTCTGAGGTCCAGGGCTGGGCTTCCTTCCCAGTGACCCTGACAGACCCTCATCGGGCCTCTGATGGGGCAGGGGGAGTGTGTCACACCTTTCACTGGGGTGTGAAAGCAAGCTCCACTTGCTTCTGACCATTGATCAAAATGGCAGAAGCCTGTCCCAATTATTCCCACCGAGAAGTCCTGGTCATCCCTGGGGCAGGAGCGCAGGACTGGAGGGCGCCCTGCCGGTTGGTGGAGGCACACCGCCCAGGCCTGCTCTGTGGCTCACCACCAAACACCCAGCTTGGGCAGAAGCTTCTCTCTGCCTCACTTTTCCAGCCTAGAGCACAAAGTGGTGGAGCAAGTGCTCAAGATGGCAATTCTAGGGTTTGGTGAAGTCTTCCACCAACAAATATTTTTGGGGGTCACCTATTGTACCTCTAGTTTCAAAACTTAAGTGTTAACTAGAAAAACAAGCAGAAAATGGTATAGGGCAGCGTCTCTTTCTGCAGTCCGGGGGGAAGACTGCTCATGGCATGCCACGAAAGGGACAGGGCTGGGGGCCTTCGTGGAGGAAGAGAGGCTGACACAGACCGGACAGTGGCCCTGGAACCTGGCTTCCCGTGGCACTGCGTTGGCCGGGCTGCACGCTGTGGGGTCGCTGGGCCGTGCTGCGCAGCTTTCTCTCTGACACTTGAAAGGCAGCCAGTGGCTGGAGACACTTGGGCCCCGTGTGGACGAGTGTCAGAAGACGGGCTCACTGGCAGTACTGGAAGACTACTGGATTTACAGGAATCCCTGAAAACTCAAAGAGCCAACAGTGCAGAGGAGGAGGCCTACCAGCTGCTGGAGCCCGTGCAAACTCAGGCACCTGGAAGCAGGGCCTCAGGGCCTCATCTCTGTATCCCCAAAGCCCCGTGTGGTCCTTGGGACCCAGTGGACACTCATCGATGACAGCAGCATGGGTGTCATCTCCCAGCCAGCCGTGAGCCAGGTCCCACCTCCTGTCCAGGCCTGGGTCCACCAGAACAGCCTGGAAACCTTGCCTGGCTGCCGTGCCAGCTTGTACCTCTGGGCAAGGTGAGCCTCTGTCTGGGTGGTGGGGTGACAGGTGTGGGTGACAGGTCCTCAGCCACGCTGGCCAGCAAGGCTTCCAGACCCCCCAGACCTGAAGGCCGCCTGGGGATGCAGGCTCCTCTGGGCTCCACCAGCAGCCGCCAGGGTGACACAGAGCCGGGGTGTGCCCCAGGTCTGAGCATTCACCAGGCCCTGCTGGTGGCCACCGGCCCTGGGTTCCCCCCGGCAGCGCCACGCTGGAGACAACAGCTCTCTTGACAACGCGCTGAGACAAACGCTGCTGATTCACGACCTGCCACGGGGGACGCGGTCATTCTGGCAAAGCGCCTTCCCATCCTTGTCAGGGTCTGGCACCAGCTCTTTTTTCCATGTTGAAACAGAAACAAACAGAAATGGTTAAGATACTCCTGATGGAGAGAGGACTGGAATCGATAAGCCTTGGGAAATTTTTTTCCACAAAGGACAAGAGAACTTAGCAACGAGGAAGCCAGGCAGGAAGGCAGGGCAAGGAGCTCACTGGACAGTGCTATGCTCTGGCCTGACTGCCCCTCCTCTCCCTCTGACCCCCACGGCATTCCTGGTGCACCACAGCTGAGGAACGCTACCATCCAGGGAGAGAAGAAAACAGGCAGCTTGCTCAGAAATGGGGAGCTTTACTCCTGGGTTTTTGAAGACTTTCTCCCTGGGGCCCCCAGACCTTGTCCCAGGGCTGGAACAGTGACAGTGGCAGATGGGCCGGGGACTCGTGGGGAACCGCTGCCATCAGGGAACCGCCATGGCTACTGCGGAAATGGGACAGGGACTCAGCCTGGCACTTTCTTTTCCAACACAATTGAGCTCTTATCACTGGCCACTTCAATATGGAACAAATCAGCATCAAGATTAGAGTCATTTCCTCAAAAATCCCCCATGAGCTCTAACGGGAAGAGCACTGTGATGTGCCTATCCCCCCAAACAGAGGCTCTCAGGGCTGAGCTAACATGCGCCGGCCACCTGCTGTGGGGTGGGCCGTAGCTAACAAGAAGCATCGAGCCTCCTCCCAAGCCAAATGCCCATGCACAGAGCTCCGAGACAGATCCGAGAGGGGCTGAAACAATAGTTTGTGTGGAAATGGGAAACTGGAAGCAACGGCGAGTATGGCTCCTGAGGTGTGGCGCATGGGCCTTCCAGGCCGCGTGGATTTAGGAAAGGTGCTGAATACTGCTCCCTGGAATCCATGGAAGTGGCTTCTCACAGCCCAGGGTGCCCTGCTCAGAGGCTGGGGCTACCAAGGAGCTGAGGGGATGAGGTCTCTGCCTCCCTGTCACCCACTCCGGCGCCCCCTGCTCTCTGGTTGTGATGCTGTGCTGACGAGAGAGCCTTTTCTTTATCTCAATGAGTGAGGAAGAGTAGGACCATGGGGAGGCCTAATGGCCATCCTCTAAGGCCTCTGGGAGGCCTCTTCACTTCACACAGGGCTCACAGCCGCACTGTTTTGGGAAAAGGAAGGTTTAGAGGACTAGCAGCCGCTAGGCAGATCTGATGTGCCAGGCAGGTGCTCAGAACCATGTCCAACCTTTACGACAGCTCTGTTAGGGTCGAATTTTCTCTTCTGAATGATAGAGGTTAAATAACATGTCCAAAGTCATACAAATTGCCAAAGAATGAATGGGAGAGCTAGATTTCTAATGTAGGTCGTTTTGCTCCAAACCACACCCCCCTTCCTGCCACCTGCCCCGGCGATTCTGAGTCTCATTCTTTTTCCCCTGAGCTTCCACTTGGCTCAGGGGAGCCAAGTGAGTGGCAAGGTGAGCTCCACGGTGTCTGTGCCATGAGTACTCTCCACTCTGGAAGGCCTGGGTCAGAGACACCGGTGTTCCTCTCTGCCAATACCCTCTGGAGTGCGCCCCCACTTTGCTTCCCTTGCCCCCATCTAGATCCATGAGTCCAGTGGCGTTCTGGTAAACTGTCTTTCTGAAAGAAAAGAAAAGGCCCTGATGTGTAGTGCTTGCCAATTTCCACAGTATAAAGACTCCCACCGCGGCTGGTCTCGAGCTCCCCATGATGTCACTGCAGGCAGAGCTGGGCAAAGAGCAGCAGGGTGGGCTCGCTGGCACCGGCATTGGCTAACGGGCAGGAACTGCAGGAGGCCAAGGCACAGAGCGGGGGGACCACAGAATATGCGAGGGAGGCTGGTGCCGTAAAATCCGCCCGTCCTATGGGCCAAGGCACACTGCTCTCTTGATGGCGAGGCAGGGGGGGTGCAGGCGGTCAGCCCCAAAATTCTTCAGGGTTAAAGGAGGCATGTTTTCTTCTGTGCTCGAGCAGCTGGACTGGGGGAAAGCCGAAGGCATCATGGAACCACCCTCAGAACGCCTCTGACATCTGGGAAATTGGGGCTGGGGGCTTTGTCTTCTCCCATTTAGTCTCCAAAAAATCATTCAGCAACACAGCGCTTGGAGCCAGCTTTCTCTAAAGCCAATTTTCTTGTCAACTGGGCTGCGTCCCATGTCATACTTGCTGGTGGGTGTGTGGGCGTCCGCACCATGGTAGGGGGTGGCTGGAGGGGGCTGCTGTCGGCAAGAAGGATGGGATTGTAGCCGGCTTTCTTTAATCATTCCAAAGGCAGAAGCAGATGTGTCACCTCTGCGGAAGATGCCAGGCAGCAGGTAAAGAATTTAACAGCTTGTGGGAGTTCTAATTAGACTGCCAATTATAACTCGATTGACCTGCCTGGCTTTGAAAGGCCTGGAAAAATGCATGTTGTCCTTAGGAAGAAGCAGATTCTGCTTCTAGTTTGTTCTGGGAGATTCCTGCGGGGATCGCTTGCTTGCACTTTGGTTCTAGCCCCATGCCTCTGTCTGGACTCCTGCTGGCCCGAAGCAGAGGATGAGAGAAAATCTGCAGGGACACGGATCCCTACAGGGGAGAGGCCGTTTTCTGCAATAGGCATGCTTTGCTCCTTTATTTATGAAGAGAGACTCGGCATCGTGTGCCATAGGCTCCCCTGCAGGTGGGCCGGCAGTTTCTGCTTCCTTTGGAAGGACATCAGCCAGCACTGCAATTATGGATCTAATCAAGACTGACCTCTTGGGGCACCTGGGTGGCTCAGTCTGTTAAGCGTCTGCCTTTGGCTCAGGTCATGATCGCAGGGTCCAGGGATCAAGCCCTGCATGGGGCTCCCTGATCAGCAGGGAGCATGCTTCTCGCTCTCCTCCCCATTTATGCTCTCTCTCACTCTCTCTCAGATAAATAAAATCTTTAAAAAAAAAAAAAGACTGACCTCTTGGTAAGGCCAGATCCCAGGCTACGTGTATATGTGTGTGTGTGTGTGTGTGTGTGTGTCCAAGATTCCTTGCAGAAAAGGCCACTGTTGTTACCAGCCTGGGTTGCCCCCCTCCCCTGGCACCTGGCAGGAGAACCAGGTCTCCAACAGACATGACAGGGGATGTTTCACACTCCTCCGAGGAACCAAGGCATGCATTCACTGTTGGACACCATGAAAGTCCTTCTGGCTCACACAGGAAATCACATCTGATTCTCGCATCATCATCCCTCTTCACGGAGGAAGACACTGAGGCCCAGAGGAGCCCAAGGCCCTCAGCTCCTCCACATGGAAGCTGTGTCTATAATTCAGATCACTCCTGTCTCCCACACTTATCACAGTGATCTTGTTGACCAGGACCCTTCCTCTGCACGGCGGCTTCATGGACATCCCCCAAATTACCGCGGGACACAGGGCTGGCCACAGCGCTGAGCCGAGAGCTGAGAGGGACCGTGGGAACAGGAGGGCCTGCGAATCTGGCAGGGTCAGGGCCAAAGGCCAGCTACGGTTTGGATGAGCTGGATGGATGGGAGAACTGTAAACGACCAGAATGTACATTCCCTCATTAGCCAAATTTCTCTCCTGCTCTGCAAATATTGATGCTCCTTGGGTTTCGCTCTTGGCCCTCTTTCTCCCTCTCTGATTCGCAGCCCAGCGGGGAATGGGTCTCACGTCCTCTCATCCCTTCAGCCGTCCCCTCCAGGCGACCACAGCTTTCTAACCACGGCCCCCGCCCTGGAAATGCCTCCAGACCCAGCCAGCCACACACCAGGCTTGCTTCCTCCTTCCCATAGCTGCCCCTCCTCCCACATCTCCTCGTGTTGGGGAGGTCGTCTTAGCCACCCAGAGACCTGAATCAGGTGTCTGAGAATCAGATAGGAGCCTTCCGGCTCCCTCCCCAAGCCTTACTGAATCTACCCTCCCCTCAGTATCTCTAATCCTGGACTGTCGAGACGTTACTAGCTGAGTCTAGTCCTTTGGGTCTCTTAGCTTCTTCCTAACTTCGCCTCCATGGCTTTTAGAATGATCGCTCCAAAATGCAAACCCGATCATGTTACTTTATTTGTTTTAACCTGTTTTAATCTTGAAACATCTCAAGCATGTGGAAAATCAGAAAGACTAATATAACGAACATCTGTATACCTATCACTTAAATTTAACAACTGTTAACTTTTTTCACACTTGCTTTATCTATTTTTGGGGCAAGAGTTGGTTTTTTAATTATAGGCATTGTGACACTGCATCCCTAAATACTTCAGCAGGAATCTCTAAAAAATAAGGGTGTTTCCTTCCAGAACCACCCCTACCAAAGTTAACAGTCCCTCCACACCATCATCTACTACCTGGCCCCAGCTGTCCCATACAGATCTCCAAGGGCTGGTTTGTTTATTACGTGTTCAAGCTTCATCTGTCCCCAACTTGTGGCAGAGTCCATATCTCTACTCAGCTGCTGATGCCTGGTCCCCAGGTCACACCGACAGTGAAGCCATGTCTGTCCCTCCTCCCCCATGTGACCAGATAGCCCGTGACCTGCACCTCCGCCTACGGGAGCCCTGTGGCTTTTCCTACACTGACGTATGTATGTTTACGGCCCTTTTTCTAGACTTGAGGGTCTAGTCCAGCATCTGGCACAGAACCAGGCTGCACGCATCTTATACGTGCTGTGTCATTTAATTGTTAAAACAGTTACTGAGCGGCTGCTGCGCTGAACACGGGGCGTGGGAGGCAAAGCCCGAGTGGTACGTGGCACAGAGAAGGTGCCCAAGTACTGCGTCCCTTCCCGCTCACAAGCCTCCAGCTGAAGACGCTCGGAAAGTCTTGAAAAGAGACAATTCCTGCGAAGGTATTTTCAGAGACAGGTGTCCCATAGATACCAAGCAGATGAGGAAAGGGAGGGATGAGAGCTCACGCGTCCGTCGTGATCCTGGTGGGAGGTGAAAGTGGCCGAGTAACCGTGGGGAGAGGGGGTGTGCTGCCAGGGCAGAGAGGCAGCTGGAGGCCCAGGAACCCTGGCGGAGGAGCTCTCAAAAGGCTTTCCTGAAGCTCCTGGAGCTTTCTGGATGCGGGGGCCTGGATCTGGGAGCTAGGGGTGGGCCCTCAGCCTGTGGTTCTGTCCTCTCCCCACCGCAGGCTGCTGGGGCCTCGGGAGGCATATGAGGGGCAAGGCCGCTTCTGGACCCTGGATGGTGCTCTCACCCAGTGCCCCTGGACGGAGCCTCTGCGCACCTGCACCCCATTCCTTGGTCAGCGGCGCTTGCTGGCTTCCAAGAGCAGGGGTTCTCTGAGGACAGGGCCCAGAGCACGCTTCTGTGATCTGTGTAGGGGAGGAGGTCTGCCTTGGCTCCAAGTCACCACCTTCCTAGAGCCCGAGGGTTTGAGACTTGGTGATTCTCGGTATTCTGTCATTGGTATGTTTGTCATTCCTTCCTCCTAAGCAACCCCCTCCCCCCTCCCCCCTTGGCAACAGGAGGGGTGCCAAAGGCTACCCTGGAAACTTCCCTGTGCCCAAGTGGGCTCATAAATCAGGGCTGATGCTGGTGATCCAGGCAGATGGGGCAAGGGCCGCTGTGAGAAAGGGGTGCTACACAGTAGGGGTCACTTCGAGGCCAGGTTAAGAGGCAGGTGGGGATACCAAGTCTGGACTCCAGTTGGGAGCAAAAGGGAGAGGACACAAGCTCAGGGGATGCTGTGTGACCCTCAAGACAGGCTGGAGACCTCCAACCCCCACCTCTCCCAGAGAAACGAGTGGCGTTCTGGGGGCTCATCTCTTCTCCACCCCCACCCCAAAGTGAGAAGGTGGGTGCTATCACCCACTTTACAGACAGAGAAAGTGGGCACGAAGCCTTTGGGGGTGATGGTGTCAGGATTCCTGGTGGGTCTGCCACTCCCTGCCCTGTGCTCTTGGCAAGTCCCTTCCCCTCTCTGGCCTCAGCTTCCCCATCTGTAGGAGGGAGGTGCTTAGATTGGGGAATTTTGTTGGTGTTCTAAATCCCACAATGCCTTTGCTCTCTGGTGAGTGCCAGGTCCACAGACTTCCCGGCCACTTTAGGCCCTCATCCCTGATACTGATGAAGAAAAGCTGGAAGCAGTACCTGAGAGAAACTTCTAGGGTATCCTCCCTAGACTTTTGGGTGAAGGCTTTTAAGCTCCATCTGAAGGTGCAGACAACATGGGGGTGCACATGTACTAGAGAGAGCCCAGGAGTACTCAGCGGGGAGTCTCTGGAACCGGCACCAAATGATGTGGAAGCCAGGTTGGGGGCAGCCAGCCCAGGTGGCCCCAAATGTCACTTCCTCCTGGTGACAGCCACATCCTCCTGTTGACTTCGGGGGCAGACCGCGTTGGGGAGGAGGGTGCCACGGCCCAAAATAAGGCAAGAGAATGAGGGACAGCTATCTGGGAACACAGAACAATGCAGGTAAGTGAAAACTTGGATCAGATCGTCTGATCCAAGCCAGGGAGCAGTAACTGTGGCGAGGCCGGAATGCAATGGAAGTGAAATGTCAAATCATACTGGAATAATGGGGCAAAATTTCTAAGAATAAATGGTTTGGATAGAGTATGTCAGATTTTAAATAATTTTAGATCATAATTACTAATGAGACACTGAGCTGCATTGCCTGTAATTAGTCATCTAAGACTCCAAAACAGAAAATAGAAATAAACACAGAATTTATTTTTTCTGTAAGCTGCGGCAGGGGAAGGCCCGGTGACATGGCTCGTATTCAGAGCCGGCGCCGGGCCTGTGCTACTTCTGAGTCCATGATTTCAGCCCTCAATGAAAGCACCAGTGACCCGATGCCACATCTCCCTGACCAGCACTGAGAAAATGCTGCACTTGGTAGGAGGGATCCAAAAACCAAGCAGAAAACGTCTGCAGAGAACACCTCTGCACCAAATGATCCCACTGGCGGTGGGAGAGCTTTGCGGGAGGGGTTGGCAAGAACGAGGGCCATGAGCTACACAGGAGTCACGTGGACGCAGAAGCTCCACGTTCCCAGGGGACATTCCTTTTGCTCCAAGGACAACACACATGCCCAACAAACAGAAAATGCGTTAGGCTTAAAATATGTATTTTCAAAAGAATGTGAAGACATAGCTTGAGTCATTAAAAAAACCTTTCAATTACCTGTTTCTTCCTCCAAATCATTTCCAATCCCTCCCCTTCCTGACACCCTCCCCACGTGGTTCGCGCCCCCGACCTGGCTCTGGCGGGCTCACTGTTACTGCCACCACGGTTGTCCTGTTCCAGAACGGGTGCGTGTACTGTGTGAACCCAGTTAGAGCAACATGGTCCCCCCCCCTTTCCCCCAGAGGAGCCCGCCCTCAGAGCTGGCCGTGAAAGCAAGGGACATGTCTTGGCACTGTGGAAACAAGAGAAGCTACCTGAATCTGGGTTTGGGGTAGGGGTGGGGGTAAAAGCAGAGGCTCCCTCAGCCTGGGACCAAGATCAGAAGGCACGCCCTGAGCAAGACACCAGACTCACAGTCTACAGAGGGAACCACATAAGAAGGGCTAAGGATGTGTCTGAGTCACCATCAAGGGACGAGGGAGTGTCCTTGGGGAGAGGTGAACAGGGGGTGGCTTCCCAGATACTCCACAACAAGAGAATTTATCTGAACAGAGGGAGTGGGGTTTGTACGCCTGTTTTTCTCAAATAAAAAATGGTATTTAGTGATATTTGTATGGCACACTGGGTCGAGAGGACCAGGCTGCTCTAGGCCAGGGGTGACAAGCTCCCCGCTCTCCTTGGCACTCCCAAGGGCAGAGGCTGTCCCCTTCTTGGCTCATCTGTAACCCTGCGACACTGGTGGGGACCTCTGGCCTAAAGGGAAAGTGACAGTAGAAGAGTCCGGGGCCCAGGAAGGGGCTCTCTGTGTTGGAGGCAGGGCTACTGCCTGGATCTGCACAGCCCCAATCCCTCGGCACCTGCCATGTCAACCTGTCTGCCTCAGTGTCCCAGGCTGTGGCGTGATGGCCATTTCAGCCTCCCTGGCATCTGTCTTTGGGTCAGGCCATGGAACCTGGCATCTGGCTTAGAGGGTGAGCTCCTCTGGGGAGGAGGAGGGGTGAGAGAGCAGGGGGTCTGCCCAGGAAAGGCATCATTCTTTATAAATTACCATTTCAACTCCTGGTCTGAAACTCGGTCTCTCCTGGGCATGGTTATTGTGGGTCAGCTTCTCAGAGGGCGATCCTCTGCGACTGAGCGGAGAGAGACAGAGCAGACACCAGGGAACACACATGGGCCCAGAGAGACCACGGTGGACTCTGGCATGGCTGTCTACACGCCGTTCCACAGCAGTCTCTGGTCTAAGGATGGTGACCCCCGTAATCTGCAGATGGGCTGCAGGGGCCAGCAAAGAAGAATGTGCTTGGGAACAACAGGGCGGAGCGTCTGAACTTGAGTGGGGTGGCCACTGCTCCCACCCAGGGTCCCAGGGCTGCCCCCTGACCTTCTGCCATATGCAGCTGCCGGAACAGGTGCTGCAGGTCAGCCTGGGGACCCGGCTGTGCCAGGCACCCTGGCAGGAGCCTCACCTTACAGCGCGATGCATCCCTTTGAGATTTGGCCTGTAATACACTCAGATCCCATTGCACTGGAAGGTTCCATTAATTAGCTGACTTGGCCTCCATGGTCTCATGTGAAACCATGAGCTCCAGTCCCCCCTCAATGTCATTTCCTGTACTCATGGTGGGAAGGGAGTGTGCCAAAGCCAAGCCAACAAACACCCAGAGGCCTCTGAACAAAAAAATAGTTAACCTGACTATTTAAAAACAGCACGTTCCAATGATATTTGCTCACGATCTACTCAAGGGAAAGCACCGAGTGCTTTGGGGGGGCCTCGTTTGTAAAAGGGGAATAATGACATCTGTCAAGGTCACGTTGGCTCTTGAACTTGTTCTTCCTCTCTCCCTGCCCCACCTCATCTACCCACCACCCCTGGTCTACACCTGCCACTGTGCCACCTCAGGCATGGAGCCTCCCCCAAGGAGCTACAGATTCGTGAAGAAAGAACGCTATGTTGTTTCAACAGGTGCTTCAAGGGAGGAAGTCAAGGGGCTGAGGGCCCCTCTGCAGGGGTGGGGAAGTAAGGGTCAAGAAAGGCCTCTCAGAGGTGACACTTGAATCAGGCTCCATGGCAGGCTCTGCTGCCCAGGTCAATCTACGGAGCCTGCCCAACCCCTCTGTCCAGGTCCCGGGCCTTCTCCCCCCCAACCCCCGACCCCCACCCTGCCACGGCCCAGGAGCGCGCCCAGCTGCCGGCAGCCCTGGCCTGGTCCCCTGAGCCCAGCCAGGAGAGATGCTTCCCATCTCTGCCTGACAAGTCACATCCCCCTTCCTATTCCTTTCAACGTTAATACGCTGGGTTACAGGTTTCAGAGAAACAGAAAGTAATACCTAAAGGCAAAAACACACAGTTTTGGCCAACCATGTGCCATGATATATTCTTACTTCGGCTCCTCCAGCTGCTGAAATTTGGTTCTCCCATAGGCAGATCTTTTGGAAAGGAGACGCCCCCCCCCATCAAGTAGATACAGAGGGGCTCCTACCATAGGTGCAAGCCAAATTATAAAGAATGATAGTAATGCTCACAGCTGGTGTTTACAGAGAGCTATGCAGCCTGTATTAACTCACTTTTTAAAAGACTTTGAAAGAGAGCACACAGAGGCAGAGGCAGAGGGAGAGGGAGAAGCAGACTCCCCATTGAGCAAGGAGCCTGACGTGGGGCTCTGTCCCAGGACCCTGAGATCATGACCTGCGCCGAAGGCAGATGCTTCACCCACTGGGCCACCCAGGCGCCCCTGTATTAACTCATTTAACCACACAATAACACCATGGGGGGGCACTATGGTCCTCCCTGCTTAAGGGCTGACAGAATGGAAGGCTGACGGAATTGGAAATATGGATGGATTAAGGAACTTCTCTCAGGCCATACTGTTAGTACGTGACAAAGCTGGGATTCGAACCCAGGCAGGCTGGCTCCAGCGCCAGGCTCGTAACCCCAGCTCTGAGCTATCTCTCAAGCTGCAGACACTTCAGTGACTCCACAAACGTCCAATCTTAGTATCGCCCAGCCCTGGTTCTGCTCCTAAGTTGCGATGTAGCCTGGGATGGGCCACTGAGAGCAGGCTCCCCAACGGTGAAAAAGAAATCGTCCACCTTAGCGCCTACCGTGAGAACACACACATCAGGTCTGGCAGATAAGTTTTACATTTCTTTGTAGAGGCTATATTCATGCCAAATATTAATAGTTCTCGAAAGGGCCTTGAGCTACTAAGGGGCTCAAATGTAGTGTGTACCATTATAAGAAGGGAGAGAAGGTAGAATACGGAACAAAGTCGTAATCACCCCACAGAACGCACTACTTTTACTTTTGCACTGCTAGTTTGAATCCCAGTCATAATGAGTAAGGATATTAGGGAAATTAAGTTGTGTGCACTTAAGATGTTCTATCAACCAGCACACAGATGTGTAGGGAAGGGAGGACATCTAAATATTTCATTAAGTCTTTCTTCAAAGAAAAAAAACTGTTCTTCTTAATTTTAAAATCTTTTTTTTAAACCCAAGAAGTAAATAAAATGCAATTCATAGATAAAAGAGCCTTCTCACTTGACCATGGCAAGGTTTTGTTCCTGCCAATCATTCTAAGTAGAGGAAGAAAATGGATACTTCAGATGAAAGCGATCCATTTCCAATGATGAGTGTTTGAAAGGGGCAGGGTGTCTCGATTCTGTTTCATCCGATTCATTGTCTTCCCCAGAGTCACAGAAGGGATCAAGGGCCACTCTTCAAGACGGGGTTTGTCAAGGGAAAACCGGAGCCATGCCCATGTGAAACCCTGTCTGGTGTGTCTGAGCCCCGAGCTGCCCTCGACCCCAGTGCCACCTGGCCAGGCCGATGGATGGTACACAGACACAGGGTAACCCTGCAAGTTCATCACTTGCATACTGCATCTATCCAAAAACATGCTTCCAACTAATAAAATGTGAGACACGAGCAAGGTCCCCCCCAAAGCTCATGCAACAGATGGACACTTGAAAAGACGGGCGAGAGAAAAACGCCCAGGTTCCATCATTTCGCGGTGCAAGCTGCCGGCGGCTAGCCGGAGCTCACCTCTTTCCCTGGATTCAAACCTGCTCTGCCATCCTGCCAGCTCGTCCTGCATAACGGGATGAAGTCTTTTCCCACAGTCAACAAGCATGTAAGCTTGAAGACAGCTGAAAGGGAGCACTGACGCCCAGACCCCCTTCGAACTTTAGACGAGCCTTCTTTTCTGAGCAAAGTCGTTAGCCAGCCTCGTTGTGATGAATACCAAACTTTAGAGCGGTTAAGGCAACTTAAAATGTAGTGACAGTCCGCAAGACACGTCCCCACGTCCCACTGCACTGCGCACTGGCTGTCCTCCTTCCAAACCCGCCATCCATGTGACGCACCTGTGCCACTTCTTCATAAAATGCACTTTTCCCACAGCTCAGCCGTTCTGCCAGTCTTGCCCACTAACGTACTCCCATGGAACAGAAGCCCAACACCGCTTCTAACGTCCTTACTGTCACTCCAGATTTCTGATGTTTCGGAAAACATAAGGCCGTGGAGAAAACCCTCAAAGGCAGCTTGTGTGTGAAACCACCAGAAGCCATCTTGACTGACCTTGGCAGGGGGGTGTTTCATGTCTTAGATTCTTCCATAGAAGACAGGCCTCAGGCCTCAGCCACACTCCTTGGGCGGAGCGCCTGGCCTAACTCATTGCCTCCAACCGCCTCTCTTCTCAGCCATCTTCCCCTTTCTTTGGGGAGCTCCACCAATGGTCTCTTACCTGACTTCGTCCGGCAAAGGTGGTAGAACTTCACACCATCCCCAGTCTTCTGGTTATCCTCCTCTCAATGACTGCTGGCTTCTGTCCCTTTCTAGACCTTGTCTTGGGAATGTCAACATTCAAGAGGATGGCCCCTAAGTGCTTTTAACCTACGTTTTCTCCTCTCTGAGCAACAGCTCTGGAATGTCAGTGTCTCTGTCATACCAGACTTGCTCTAGGGGAAGGCTGACCCCTCAGGGTGACATGCCAGCTCTCCTCCTGCCCCCCTGCGGAGGTGCGGGCTCTGGCTCACGAGCGCCTCTGTTGCCCCCCAGCTGTCCCCTGCTCCCCTGGGCCTAGCCCCTCTCCAGCTCACAGCCCTCTTCAGAGCTCTGCCCCCTTCTCTCTGGGAAGCCCTGGACGAACCCCACCACCTGCCTCTGCTCCAGACCTTTTCTCACGCTATCAAGTGGTCTGGAGGAAGGCCTGAGTTTCCCACTAATATAGTCTAGGATAAATTTATTTCTCCCTCCTCACCTTATCAGCTCCTCTCCACACTGCCTTCTTGGCTCCCTGCCATGCTCATTCCTCTCCTGAAAGTTCTTGCTCCTCTCTCAACCTCCAATCTTGCACATTGTCCCCAAGAACCCAGGCTGATGTTATCAGATGTTAAGCAGATGTCCCTGTTTGCAAAGCCTGTCCCTATCCTGGTAATTCTGTCCTTGGCTACCCTGAATCTCTGTGCCTGTCCTTGGCCTGGACAGCACTGCCCAGGGAGGCTGTTCCTCTGCCCCCAGGCCACCAGCAGCCCCGTTTCCTCCTCTCCTCTTACTCCAGATCACAGGACAATTGGTGTGGAAAAGGTTGCTCTGTGTTTCATTAATTCATTTGGGGTACTGGGAATGAAACATGGCATGCAAATGTATATAAATGTATGCACTTATGCAAAAATGATATGAAAATATGCCTTTAGATTCTCTGGAAAAAGTCTGATCACTCTCCGAATTCCTCCCCTTGTCAACAACATTACTTTGTAATTCCTTATCCCTTCAGCTCACTGCTCCCTTAATATCTGCCCACACTCAGCTCCCTGCCTCCCTTGTCTTGTGTTAATTCATTATTAATATTAAACACATTATTTCTGCTCTCTCTTCTCTCTATTTGTGAATTTAAACACACAGACGAAGGCTAAAACTATTAGAAAAGTGTTCATTTTCACTGGGGTGTAATTTACGTTTCTTTTGTCAAGTTTGACCTTCTATTAACTTTAATGAATACCATCTGCCTCCAAGTCGTTATTGCTTTTTTAGCAATATTAATGTGCTTGCATTTCTGCTTAAATCGTATCTCTCCTCCAAGCTGGGTTAGGCGATCTGGCGCACGCTGCCACTAACAACCCCTAGAAGTTAAGGAATCATTGTTCTTCATGGAACAAGCCAAGCTCCTGCCCATGGTCAGTTCTCTGCCATCACCATCTGCCGCCTGGGCTCCACCTGCATAGGACACGGCTTCCTTCCTCCAAAACAGCTCCCTCCTCCTGTCCCTCCACCCCCTCTCCTTCCTCCCCAAGGAGCAATACCGCGGGTGCAGACACACTTTCCCGTTGTCTGTTTTTTTCTACAACCCACAGTCGGCCTGCAATGGGTTCCTTCCCCGGGAACCCCCTTGGTTGGTTCTCAGGTAGTCTCCAGCACTCCTGTTCTTCAAACTCCTTCTAACTTGGAACTTCTGAGCCTCGCTCTGGCCTGGCCCAGCCCCTCGCCTGCACACTCCTCACCCTGAGGGCCTGGTGATCTTCACGGCTGAGCCGTTTCCACCCCCCTCCACCACAGAAGTCTTGTGCCCCTGGCTCTTCCCTGGGCCTCCGCCAGGTAAAAGCCTTCTGATTTCTCTGCTGACCCCTGTCCCTCAACCTAGGGGCCTGCAAAACCAGTCTGGTCTCTGTGAGGGCAGAAGCAGGACCTTTTGTGCCTTGATAAGAAATTTCAGTTCCGTGCTTTAATTTGTGTCTGGTGCTAATATTATCCCCATTCATTCAACTGAAGACACTGAGACACCAAGAGGGTGACTTGCCCATGGTCCCAAAGCCAGTAAGTGACAGAGCTGGGATCTGAATCTCACACCTTTTCTGTCCTGGAGCCTCACCCTTAGTTTCTAGAGTATATTGCAAAGGCCACCTTCTTCCCTTCTTAGGCCCCAAGCCATAGAAACACAGCTTTCCTGCACAGCCTGGCGATGGAGGCAGGAAAGAGAGGGCTGTGATGTGTCAGGGCTGGGGGCCTGGGGGCTCTGAGGGCCTTCCCTCCACAGATACCATGTGGGGGACAGTCCGGGGAACACAGGCCAGCGGTGTCATTTACAAGATCACCAAGAAGGGGCCATCCAAGCCACCCTTTGGGAGTCACCCCAATCACAGTCACTAGGCAGTATTAGATTCCAAGGGTCTAAACTCTTCGAAATTTGTAGGCCTGCTGGTCTCAACTGCCTCCAGTCTGGACAGCTTCTGAATATATCAGGAGGCACCGAGAAAAGTCTTAAGGGTTTATGATGACTATTTTCTACTGGCGAGAATACCTCTGAGCCAGGCAAGGCTCAGCCGTTGCCCCTGACCCGGCAGGCGAGGCGAGGCCTCACCTGGGCCCCGCTCACCAGCTATCCTGGCCAGGGTTACTCCATTTGAAAGGAAAGCATCTGCCATTTGTTGGGGAGCTCGGGTGTCTCAAAAAGCTCCCAAGGTGAAACAGGAAACTTTCCCAGTGCTATTTTCCTATTTGATCTTTTGTCTCATGTGTTCCCCTTGGGGACGAACAAGAAATACTCGTCTGAATAATTCATAGGCCCCGAGGTGGAAACACGCTGCTTCTTTTCAATAAAAAGGCTGGGTACACGGCGTTTATACCTCTTCTGCGATGCTCTAGCAAAAGCACAGAGATCAGAAAAGCTCTTTACAAATCCCTCTTACGATAGAGAAACAAAAATTAAAAGCCACGTAATATTTTTAATCAAACAGACTAATGTTTGGATAATATGTAAAATTATTTATAAAGCTATACTGAGCTACAAAATGCTCATAAAGGGAAGGTGAAAAAAATCAAGTAGCTGTAATTATAAGGTTTGATTTATTTTTAAAACTGAAAACCAGTAGTTGGTTATTTTTGAGACTGTTGAGCCCCTTGACCATTTCGCACTATTACTATGAGAAATGGCAAGAGGACGAAGGCTTTGGGAATCCTGAGAACATTTTACTTCTTAGATACAAAACTGTACCCTCCTAGCGCTGGGTGAGACTCACAGCCCCCCTGGCTGCTTGTTTTCATTTTACAGAAAGGAAACTGAGTGCAGACAGCTTAGGGTCTTTTCCCCAAGGCTAAAGAGCGAGGGACTGATGGTGCAGGGTCTCTTCCCAGACTCCCTGTCCAGTGCTCACTCTTCGTATCGCACACTAACCCCTGAGATACGGACACCAGGCTCCCAAGGGCTGCGGACATGAAGGCCACCTCAGCTTCACTCTAAGGCTCCCTCTTCCTGTGGTTCATTAAGTCAGAGATACGCTACCACTGAGAGCAAAGCGTGAATCCCGCACCTCAGCCTGGCACGCGGGTGCAGGGACGCAGCGTGGCTTTTCACCAGCAACTCGGACTCTGGTAACTTCTGAGTTTCACTTCAGACTCTCACAAGAAGAGCGCCGGCTTTGTGGGGCAGCTGTGCTCAATACATGTGCCTAACACGTCAGAGCCACGACGAGAACACTGCAGGTGATAGGTCTGCTCTCCCACCTAACCAAAACCGGGGCGGAGGGACAGCCAACTCCAGGCAACGCAGGGAGGGGAGCAGCAGGGCAGCCCCAGGCTTCTGGCCTGGGCATCTGCGAGGGGTGCAGGTGCATTTCTGGGGAGCCACCACCCCCATACGCAGAGTGGAAACTAGGTGACTTACATCCTCTAAGATGCCCCTACTAGCCGACAGCCTCAGAGATAAGCTGGAGACTCTCCAGGGTGTGGACACCCCCCGAGGTGGCTGCCACAAGCAGCACAGGGACCAAGGCGACCATGGCAGTGCCCAGGGGACCCGTGACTCCCACCCGCCCCTTGCGCAGAACAGGACCACTGGGTAGGGCTGCGAGGCTGAGCACTGCCAACTCCCAAGGGCATCACCTGCGTAAACCACATGGGAATGGCGCTGCTGGCCCCGTGCAACGCGACAGCCTGGCAGGCCAAGTGCATGGGCCTTCGAACCAGAAGAGGGTTTACGGGTCACGAGCTCCACCCCCTGCTGCGTCCAAGGGGGGCCGCAATCCAGGAGTGGGGTCCCAGCCTGGCTCCGAGACTCACCAGTCGCTGCATGCTCTTCACGTGGGTGGGACTGATGGATAAGGCTTCTTCATACCACCGCCGGGCTTCATCGAGGTTTCCCCGGAGCTCAGCAACCTGGCCGCGCATGTACAGGACGTTGTGGGACATCGGGAAGAGGTTGGCAGCTTCCTGAGTACACGCTGTGGCTTCTGCAGGCTTCCCGATGCCAATGTAGACCTCAGCTGTGGGGAGAGAGAAGAAGGCAGATGCTTTCCTGGTTCACCACCCTTCAGAGGCCCTGCGAACGGCTGTGATTCTGGTTGGAGACATTTACAGCCCCCCCATGGGAGCCTGGCAGGGGCCCATCTGGAATACGTGGAGCCCAGAGCCAGCCAATCCCCCAGCCTGAGTGGAAACAGCTGCAGGCTGACGGTCCTACCCACCCACTGTTACACAGTCACTCCTGCTATGGGGTCTCGGAGGGTACACCTGTCACCATCCACCGGAGGGGAGGGAGGCCTGCTTGGCCCTGCCCCCCTCTGAGGACACCCACACTCAGGGCCCACCTTGGTATCCGGGGACCTGCCCTCAGCTCTGACAACCTTAAAGAAAGGGCTGGGATGAGCTGAAGAACAAGTAAGCCAGAGGCACGCAGCCCTTCAAGGGCACCAGCTCGGCCCCCAGCCTGCTCTCCTGAAGCCAGAAAGTGTACACAGGGAACAGGCCGCAGCTTCCCTGTTGACAGGCAGGAGACAAAATGGCAGCTCCATCACACGCTGCCCTCCAGCCAGGGAGAGTTTCCATGTCCTGGAGACCATGAACCGCATAACACTGACACAGCCCTTTGAAAACCAAGCTGTCGCTTTCCAAAAAGCAGGAAAATGACCTTTCCCCCACTCACAGGCCTCCACTCTCTCCCGTGGAGTTCCGAGTCATGTGGCAGCCTCTGCCTCCCGAAGAGGAGGGATGTTCGAGTGCCCCCCGTCTGTCTCTTGGACACGCTCAAGTGCCCTCTTCTCCTGAGGGCCTGTGGTCCCGGCACCGCCACCTTCCCAGCGGTGGGCCTGCGTCTTCAAGGACATCAGACCCCTCTCCTCTTTCCCTGGCCGTATCTGTCAAGGCTACTGCCTGGAGTCCTCCTCAGGGGGCTGCTGTGCTCTGGGCCCACCGACCCCTTCTCCTACATCCAGCGCAAGCCCCCGGCTCATCGGTTCCTGCCTGGACCTGGCCCTCCACCTCTGGCAGCAAGACACGTTTGCACGTGCACCTCCAAGTTCCACGCATAGTAATACATTACATATAATATAATGCAGGCCAAAATAGAAACGGTAGGACAACACAATACAAAAGAAATAGAAACGTTTTACTCTTTTCCTTATGCACCTCCGAACTGTCTCCTGGAGGCTGCTTTGGAAGTGCCTTGATGAGGGCAGGGCCTCCTCGGGCCCCTCTGTCCCCCACAGCCGCTGCAGCCACTCTCCTGAGGCAGAGCTCTTCCTCCGCTTGCAGAAAAGCGCCCTTTCCTTAAGGCCCCCCTCACGCCCTTCGGCCTTGCCTGACCATCCTACTTAAAGTGCTGTTCCCTACGTACACAGCACGAGCCTCTTCTGTTCTCTGCTTTCTCGTCCTCCCTAATTCCAACCACCAGGTTGATCTCGTTTGTCTCCCGTGCTGGCTGTGGGCCCCCCTGGAACGCAAGCCATACGCCACACGAGTGCCAGGACTGTGTGTGTGCGGCTCACTGCTGTGTTCCCAGGGATGAGAACAGGGCCTGGCAGTCAGAGCTCCGGAAACTGTTGCTGAATGAATGAACGAACGAAAGAGTGAGTAAATGAATGATAACGGTAACGGTAACAGTATCTCATGTTCATGAAACACGTGCTTTGCGGCAGGAAGTGCTCTCGTTTCTTTCACCTGCACATGATCCCCTGGTACCCAGGTGCACAGAACCACTGCACAGATCAGGAAAGGTACAGGGAGGCTGAACAGCTTGTCCCAGGTCCCAGGGCCGGCTGGAGGCAGAGCCTGGCTGGAGGCCTGTGAACGGTGGGTCCCCTGCCCCCAAATAACATCCAGATCCCTTTGCCTGGCATTCGGAGCCCTCGGTGGAGACTGGCTCCATTGCCCTTACAACCTGTATCTCTCCTGCTCCCTGACCCCCCAGGCTCGGTGCTGGTGAGCCAGCGCAGTTTCCACATGGGCTCTCAGTCTCCCGCCTCTTCCAGTGGGGCCATGACGCCCCAGCCTCCCTCTAGGCCTGCTCCGTAGCCGTCATCCATGGCAGCCATCTCCGACCCACGCTTCCCCTCAGAGGGGAGCCCGGCCTTTGCACTCTCCGATGGCCGTGGCCCTACGTGTGTTTTCGTGAGGGGGTCTGGGGTCCACTCCTGGGCAGCAAGCTTTCTATCTGCCCACCAGCAGCTCTGACTCCTGAGGCAGGAGAAGGGTAGGTGTGTATCACACACTTGTGGTGCATTAATGCTGCGGACTTCTTGACCTCAACCCTCCTGGATGGCCCCTCTCCTGAAGCACCCTCTCTTTCCTGGTGATCATGTGCCCCAACGACAGATTCCTCAGGCTAGGAGAGAGCCCTGGAGAATGCAGGTCCCGCACCTCCCGTCTCTTCTTCCAGCCCCTGGATCCCCTCCTCGACAGGGGGATCCAGCTTCGCATGGAGATGATGGGCGGGCCCAGCGACCTGCGGAGGGGAGCCCCCAGGCCCCCCAGACATGGAATCAGGCAGCTCAAATCCAGCTGAGCCCCGACGGCAGCAATGCTGGCTCGGCGTCTGCCTCCTGTCCTGTGGCAGTCCAGCTCACCAGGCATTCCCTACGCACTTATGACACACGGGGACTCCACAGGAACAGGGACAACATGTATCTGTCCTTTGGTTCAGGCCCCAGCAGAAGCCTGCCTCTCCTGGGAGACAAACACTGACAGCACCATGGGGCTGTCTGATTCCATCAGACCGCTCCCTCCCCTCCCTGGCCAGCCGGCTGCGTGCCCGCTGTGGTTTTAGGTTACCTGAGCGTGCCAGTGACTCGGGAGAGCTGCACAGAACGTTCCTCCCACTGTACACGTGGCTCCTGACTTGCCCCCGTTTTGAGGGTGGGCTTACGGACATTTCTAAGGTCCCCAGGGCCTAGAGCTGGCGGGGTGGGTGACCCACTGGGCCTCTGCCGTCCAAATCACTATGGAAAAAGGACCAACTTGGGAGTGGGTACCGAATGTTTCTAGAACTTTCATAATAAGAATCAAGGTGGTGGGGGACTTAAACACTGGCACGACAATGCGCCCGTCAGCCCTGTTCTGGGAGGGGTCCTCCGCAGGACCACGTGTCTCAGCACCAGCCACGAGTCTGACGCTATTGCTTCCCTCCTGAGGAATCGATCGGAAGACAGAGATGCGGCTGAGTCACGATCATGCAGGTGGGAGAAAGAATCCAGGCCTCCAAGGACGTGTGGTCAGAGGCGCACGAGTTACAGGAGGAGACGCGTATTGCGGGTAGAGCTGTGCTCCTGACCCGGGGGGCAGGTGCGTGGCCTGGCCGCTGCAGCTCAAAGGGACGGACACGGCACCATGTGAGGCGGTGATTTTCAAATCATCTTCCCCAGTGGAGCCTCTTCTTCAAAAGGCATCTAAATAGTGGCAGATTGCCTCCCTCTCGGTTTGGCCCTGCGTCCCGGCCTCTGGGGCACCCCAGGGCTCTAGGGTACCCAGTTTGTAAGCCAGTGTCATGAGAGCATGGAAGGTTGGGTTCCTGCACCCGGGCCGTGTGTGTCGCCTTGAGCAAGGCAGGCAACTTCTCTGGGCCTGTTCACCTGTCAGCTGGGGCCCGACGCTGGCCCGCAGCTCTCCCAGGACAGGGGCTAAGGATCGACCGAGGTGGTGGAAGCCTGAGCCCAGAGGCAGCTGAAAATGGTGAGGAGGGCACTTAGTGGGGCCCTACCGCCTTCAAGATTGCAGGGAGGACCCAAGGTGCAGGGGGGTAAAATCACTTGGCAGAGCCTGCCGCTCTTTGGGCTGATGGGTATATTTGGGGGTGCAGGGCCAGCCTTCCATTTTACCATGGCTCCTTTGAGACAATGCTTAGAATAGTCGCTTCCCCTTTATGAGGAAATCACATCTTCCTGGGGCACAGAGTCTTAGGCTCCAGGAATAAAACCTTAAAAGTGGTAGGATTTCTGACATCAGTCAAATCATCTGGGGGTACAGTTGGGGAGGAAGAGGGAAGGATTATAGAGGCCTTCCAGCATCCCTGAAATACCCAGCTGTCCCCCTAGAATGCAACGAGTCCGTGGCGGTATTTACTCTGAGCTTATGCTGCGTGGGAAGCCCTCCTTCCTGGGGGTCCAGAGCCCAACCAAGGCCCAACACTTTCCCAGAGCGTCCATCCCTGATCCCATAGGGCTGCAGCTGCTGCCTGTGTTCCCGCGCACCTTCTGCAAGCTCTGTCAACCCCCGACCACATCACCTTTGCTAGGGGACCCTCTAACCTTGGCTTCTTGTCTCTATCGGGGGCTCATCTGCTACAGCCATGCCCTTGGCCTCTCTCCAGCCTGCCCCCAGGTCGCACCTGATGGCTCCATTTGGGAGAGGGGCTTGGGCTTGCTGACGGTGGCCCTTCAGAGCCCTCTCTGTCCCTTTCCTTGTCTCTTAGACACCTGCATTGCTGGCTTGCTCTTGCAGGCACATCACTCTGCCTCGGCAACGGGAGGCCAGCAGTCTGGGACGGGCAAATTTACCTCAGCTACGATGTGCTGGGGAATCTGAGGCCAGAAGCCAAGCCACGTTCTCTGATTCAACCACCCTAGTCACTGAGCTGGCAGTTTGAGCTCCACTTTCCAGAACTCAGGAGCTAACGAGCATTGTTCACACTTCCCTAAAGCTTCCAGAATCTGACCAGCATTGTTTTCTCCCTCTAAATTGTGAGCAACTCCCAGCCACAGGCATCTCTGCCTTCCTCAGCACGGGCTCTGGCTGCTAGCAGGTGCTCAAGCCCGGGCTGTAGATGACGCGCTTGGTGAGGGCCAGAGGGGGGCCATTTCCGTGGCACAGGCCCATGAAGAAAGTCGAGGGCCAGAGAAGCAAACAGTTTCCCTGACCCTTCACCAAAGGCCAAATTCAAGTTAGAAAAATAAACGAACAAAGGGCCTTGTGAGCTTATGAAGAGAGGTAACAGCCCGTACCAAAGAGAGAACAAGACGGAATGAGGCTGGCTCTGGGAACTTAGAGCGCATCGGCCCCCACAGGAACGCACTTGGGTGCAGCAGGGTGGGCTCCGAGCGGTCACTCTGGAGAGGTCAAGGTCACGGGAACAGATTAGATTCTGTGCTGGTTACTGGGGCTGCCCGGGGGGCAGGGACACTCTCTACCTTTCTGCCAGCTCACACTAAGCTCTGACTGTCCTCTTTGGAATCCCTTGGGTTGTCCTTGTCATTCCGTTGCTGTGAAAAATGTTGGAAATAAAATCCCCCTCTCTGCTTGCAAACCTCCAATGGTTCCCTACTGCAGGAGAATGGAACCCAGAAGATTTTGTTTAGCATTCAAAATTAGGGCCCTGCCACCCCCCACCCCCACCCCCGGCTCCGTTCAGTTCCCGGTCTTCCTCCACACCTGTTTGTTCTGTTTCTTCTGCCCCAAATGCCTCCCCTGAATGGCCGTCCGTGAAGACCCACACTCCTCGCTCTAGGGCCCAGCACACGTGCCCCTGAAGGTGCCTTCCCTTGCCCCTGCCCCCACCCCCCAGGGAATTCATCGCTCACACTACCGTCCTTCCACTGGCCTGTATGCTCTCGGGGAAGCACTCACCCCTGTCCACCCTGTCCTGCGTGACCTGTGTGTGTGCCAGCTTCCCTGCTGGAGGCCGTGCTCCTGGACAGCCCAGTCGGGTCTGCTCTGCCTTTCCCCTGCATCATGCCTCGTGCAGAGGGCTTTCTGAAATCATTTTCTAAAGCATCTCAGAATGTTATCTGAAAGGGCTAAGCTCTGCTGTGTAGACCTGAGGACTGTTTCTTCCTCAAGGGGACGAGGTGTTCCTGATTCGGAACCCAGTGCTGACGTACCCACAGTCCGACACAGGTCTGGTGTCCTCGTTCACTCATTCTTCTAACACTTGTCAAACTCCTGCTTCATGTCAGCTGCAAGGTTGAGAGGTGGCTCCCAACATGTCTGCCCTGGGCTCAGGATTGTGCACTGTGCAAAGGCACTGGGCAGAGCGGGGCTGAAATCGACTCTGAACTCTGCTGGTAGGCTGTGTGCCTGGAGCAGGGCTGCATGTGCCCAGAGCGATGAAAGTGGCTTCTCACACAGGTGCCATCAGCTAGTTAAGCCTGCTCCCTGGGGGTTAGTCTACCCAGAGAGGGCACGTATTTTGAAGATCATACAAAGAGAGGCAGTAAATGCTGGAGGCAGCCTGAGGACTGCACCCGTATGAGTGCTGTCAGATCTTCCATTCTACCTGAGGTCTGGCAGAGACGGAGAAAGGAAAGGCTCGTGTGCTCCCCAGTCTTAACGGTGAGGCCTGCAGGCAGGCAGGGAGCAAGGCCAGCACCCTCCTTGAATCTTTAAAACCATTTCCTTTACCCCAAACCCTGCTTCCCTGACTTGTGCTTGGAAAACAAACCTTAGCAGCTTGGTTCTGGGATAGCCTCTGCCCATGGTGGGGGGTGCTGAGGAGTCCCCAGGGTGAGCACAGGGGACCTTCCAGAAGCAGCAGGTCCTCCCAGAGCACACCGCACACGCTTTCATGAATTCACTCTCATGTAAAAATCAGCACAAGGGCCTGGATGAGCGGCCCCTTCACCCTTCTGAGTCATGAAGGTCTCGGGGAGGGTGCTGCATCTTTATCGGCTCTCCCCAGAACTGTTCTTTACTTTTCCTTTGGAGAAGATTGGAAGTGAAAGGCGGCAGCGATTTTGTTTACATGTGTTGGTCCTAACCTGAGCTCCTCTGGGCCAGGCCCCAAGCTGGGCCTGTCGTCCCCATGACGAACACGGCCCAGGTCCTTTCCTCAGTGAGGCCTGGCCAAACGTCTCTGTCAGGATCTTGGCTGCACCACCACACTTATTTTTAAGTTTGCGAGTGGCGGTGTCCACCTGTCCAGAGGGACGCCTTCCCCAGGGGCTTGGCAGGGTGGTGGGGTGAGCTCCTCACCCCCTAGCTGCATTTGGGAGACACTTGATCCCCTCCAGGCCCTGGCCCAGCTGTTCTCCTGATGCCTCAGTCTTTCCTCAAAGCCCTCCACCCTTTTGGGCTGACCTTGACTTTTCATTCAAAGAGAAGAGAGAAGCCAGCAGAACAGACCTTGAGCCTCTTCTTGACGCCAAATTGACAAATCCTTTGTTGTCTTCTGTGCCCATCCATTCTGGGCTCCTCTTCTCCTCCAACGAGGCCAATCCCTCTGCCTGTGCCCTGACCCCCCACTCTCCTACTCTCCTCAGGGTTCAGACCTTCACATACCCTTTCTCTCTCTTCGGGATGAGGAGGGTCTCGGTACGGACCTGAACGTCCCAGCAGCCATCAACAACCTTCTGTGTCAGCCAGTGAAGCCCCCTCACGTGAACCCACATTCCTCCCCAGCTACCCCTCATGTCTCCCGTCTGCTGCACAGGGGTCCTTCCTGTGAGGACTCCGCACCCCTGCCTTAGCTTCCTCACCTCCGGCGCCCTGTAGCCATAGAGGTGTGCGCCACTCCCAGCACACCCCGAAAGCCTCACCTGTCACGCCCACCGACAACTCCCATAGGCCACGTCCAACAAGTGCTTTTGTGTGAGCCCAGTCAACCCCCCAGCAGCACTTCCTACTAGCCTCATCCTCCTTAATAACAGTGATTTTGAAAGTCATCAAGTGCTTGCTCCCCACTGGGCGCTCCGCATGCATTATCTGGTGTAGCTGTCACAACTGCCCTCATTTTGCACTGGAGCAAACCAGGGCTCACACGGCTAGAGCAAGGTGACACGGGCATTTCGCCAGTCTGACTGTGCCGCACTCAAGGCAAGGAAACCGGTCTGGCTGCCACAATGCCCCCCTCTCCCGTTTCCCTCCTGCCTTCCTGACCACCCCCTTGCCCTCACTTTGGCTTTCCCCCATCCTGCCCACATTTTAAATGTGGGAGGGGCCTGGGGTTCCGTCCTGGTCCTTTCCCTTCTCTGTGGCCATTCTCTTCCTAGGCCGTCTCATCCTACCCCTGGGCATTAAATCCTTACTCCCTGGTGTCTGTTTCTAGCCCAAATCCGAGATGAGGCTGGACTACCAGCTGCCTGCTTGCTGTCCTCCCTCGCGTGGCCACAGCTGCCGCACACCTCCCAGTTCAAACACGACTCTGGCTTCCCTTCCTCCCTGACTACAACACATCGGTCCTACCCCACCGGCTTCCCATTGCAGAGAACAGAGTCACCAGTCGCTCACACTGACTCAGGCCCTGAACATAGAATGCTTCTCCACGCCCCCAACATTGCACCCACAGGGAGCCCTACGGTTCCAGCTCCACGGTGCGTCTCAGAGCCCACTTCCCTCCGCCGCATGCACTGAGATGCTCCCCTCCATACGCCGCTCTTTCTGTTCCCACTCCTGCTGCTTCCATTCCGTTCTCTATGTTTAGCCGAAGTGGTCTTTTCAAAGCCTGTCTGACCCTTTTATTTTGTTAGTGGTAGTGACCCTGGAAGTCCATCAGTAGCTTTTCAACGCTTTCAGGATTAAGTTGAAGATCTGAGCATGGCTACCAGGGGCCCTGCATGATCCTGCCTCCCCTCAGACCACTTCTCCTTCTCTTCAGGCTCCAGGCCCGGGGGCCCTGTCATTTCTCCAACACTCTCTTGCACGGTCTGCAGGCCTCCCCGCCATCGTCCCGACCACCGCCAATCACTCCTCAGGCCTCTGCCCCCCTATGCCCAGACCTCCCCTGGCTCTGGGCGTGGGAGGACCTCTGCCACCAGTTCTCCCAGGAGACCACGCTGCCCCTTCACGGCACATGGCACCACGAGAATGAGGTGCTTCTCTAATTGTTTTGTTTTACATCTGTGACCCCATCAAGGCAGGGACGGCGTTGTCCTCATGAGCACTGACTTCTGAGCCTCGCTCGGACAGCGGCCCATAAACGCGTGCTCGGAGACACTGTGCTGAAAGACCAAGTGCCCGCCCTGAGTTGCAGCTGGGGTGCCGGGGCCACACTGGCTGGCTCTGAATTCTGACTCCTCCACTTACTAGCCATGTTATATTAGGCAAGAGACTTGAGAGCTGTGTATCAGTGTCTTCATCTAAAACGTGGGGTGAATAAGGTATTTATACCTATTATGGGGACAAAACAAATGAAGACATCTAAAGTCTTTAGGATAAAGTCTGACATATGGACGGTGCTCGATAAAGGTGTAGACCATTAATCACAACCCCCCCACCCCTGGGCACGAGCAGGGGGGTTTTGCTTAATCTAGACCGGCCCTGAATGAGGCAGGCCTGACCCCCGGGGAACCGAGTGTTCCCTCCTATGTGGGGAGGGCTCCCTGTGCCGTGACCCACACACCACCTGTCTGGGTGCAGCCTTCATCTCTTATGGGGGCCTGGCCACAGAATGACCCCTCCATCCTGCTGATGCAGCCTCTGGGAGGCTGGGAGGAGCCTGGGGGGGGGAGGGGGAACAGGAGAGGCTGGGCCAGGGCCAGGGGAATTCGCGAGAGTATCACAGCTTTAAATTCGCAGCAGAAATCAGAAAATCTGATCTTGCACATCTAAGAATAGCCGTTGGTTTCAACTGTGAGAGTGCCAAAGTGAAAGCTATAATTATTAGTACGTAACAAGCAGAAATTAACCACCTACCGCAAAGTCATTTTTAGCTGCCATCCCAATGTGGAAATTAAAAGATGGGCACCAAAAAGCTGCCTGGCTTGGCAAAGGCTCTGGTTCAACCCGGAATATCTGTGAATGTCTGACTCTCCGATGGCCAGCCATGAGGTTTGCATCCTAAGGAAGCTGTGTGGCTCCTAGGGAGATGGGTTTTGCAGTACAATAAATATCAGATGCTCTAATGCAAGCCCCCCGGCTCTGACTCCTTCCCCAGTAAGACCCCAGAGACACGTATTTCTATCTGGCCTGGGTTTCCCTCCTGCATAATGGAGGAGATAACCCCTGCTGACCTTCTTTATAAGACAGTGTATATAACAATAGCCCCAGAAGATACATGGAATTTTAGGAAAGGAGACCATAAAAAATGGGTAAATATCATGTGAAGCCCAGATGCCATAAAGAAAAGATTGATAAATGTATTTTTTAAAAACTGGCAAAAAAAAAAAAGACAAACAAAAACACTAACAAAATAAAAACAGGAGAAAATATTTATAGCTCATATCACAGACATAAGGCAAATTTCTCTGACACATAATAAATGCTTACAAATAAAAAAGGAAAGCTCAGTGTTTAAGAAGGTAAATGAGCAGAAGCCATGAACAGACAACTGAAATACCATTTTTCACCAATCAGATTGGCAGAGATCTAGAAGGCTGAGAATTCGCTGTGTTGACAAGGATGGAAGAAAATGGGCATTTGCACATTGTTGCCTGGGCTGTAAATTGGTACTATTCTGTGGAAGCCAACGTGACAAAATTTAACAAAATTAAAGAGTACACACCCTTTGATCCATCAATTCCAACTTTACGCAATATACAGAAGGATACGTACTGTAATAGCAAAACTTTTAGAAATAGTCTTAACATCAATCACTGGAATACTGGTCAAATTATGGTGAATTCATACAATGGATTTATACTGTGTGGCCGGTAAAAAGTCTGAGTCGGCATCAGGTATGCTGACAAGCAAGGATGCCCCAGCGTGTGACAGCTCTGGAAGGCACATGGGGCCTGCTAGCAGTCGTTGCTGGGCGTGCCGATGGCTGCAGCTCAGGGGCAGGATGGAGACTTTTCACTCAGATCCTTTGTACCTTTTCAGTTGTGTACCATTTGCGGGTACTATTTATTAAAAAATAATTTAAATACAACTGTTACATAGGTCCCGAGACACTAAGGAACGAAACACACACAACCCATGCTGGTCAGCCACCTGTGTCCTGGTGAAGAGCCTGAGACACCAAGTCAGAGGTGTCCAGGACAGCAGGAGGAGACACAGAGGGAATGGTGTGCCCAGGGAGCGGGTCCCACCGCTCAGGAAAGGAGGGACCCTGTGTGGTCAAGCATCGCCTGTCTTCCTGGGTCTGCCGGGCCACTGGCCCACTCCCTCACAGAGCAGCTGGAAGCTCAGGTGTCCAATTCATGATCTCTTTGCTATTCAAACGGAAATACCAGTGGCCCAGGGACCTGCTCACACAATAGGCTGGAAATCGAAGGTTGTCTCAAAGTGATCTCACTTGCAAGCCTCAAATCTGGGGCCATCTCGCCATGGGCTCTTGTCATGAGCTCCCACTAGACTCAGCTCACCAGAGAAAACCACCAAGAGAGAAGAGACCCACAAATGCCACAGAAACACCATGACCTGGGATGTCAGGCCTTGATCTTTGGAAGTTTCTTCCAAAGCTTGTAAAATTTAAAGAATCTGGCCATATGGCTAGACCTAATGATGGAACCAAAAACTGTCCAAAAGTGGGGGGGGGTCACCGTTATTTGGCCTCTTGGAGCAGCAGAGCTCAAACCACAGGTAGTAAAACCTTACAGTTCAGTGGAAGCTGTCTGTTTTCTGAATTCGTTCTGAAGTTACCACTTCAAAGACCATGTGAATATATGATACAATTCTGAATCTTCACATAAACCAAGTCTCTGCTTTGAAATAGTCAATATGGCACAAATCCTATGAAGATTCCAATTTACTCAATTCCTTCGTATAACAAAAGCACCATGCATATTCTGTCCAGACTTTATAAGGCAGGTTTGGTGCTCGTTTTCCATAGTTCAATCCCACCAACTCACAGAGTATTAAAAGCCATGCCCATAAACTAACAATGAGAGCTTTATTCTGTGCTGCAAGCTATGCCAATAAGAAGTGGATATCATACGATTATGTCCAAATTCAAGGATAGCTCCAAACTGAATCGTAGCTACCAAGTTCTTCAATGTTCTAATAAGCTGCTACAAAATTTCCTCCCAAGAATCACGTGGGACACACAGAAAGGAACAGAGTCTGGATCATTGAATAAGGGGCAGCAAGCCAACAGGAGAAACTGTCCTGGAACTTAGTGACCCTCACTCAGGTCACTGACTTTTCCAAGAAACTGGGAAGAGGAGCAATGCCTGTGAGGTCAGGAAGTTCATTCCAGCCTCGAAGAAAGGCCTTCAGCCCTGCTGGGTTTTTTTTAGACATTGGCCCTTCAAAATCTCGACTTCAATTCCGATTTGAAAGACACCTCAGCCCCCACACTGGCCCTGCAGGGTCACCCAGTCTCTCCCGGCCCAGACACTGCAGCCTTCTCAGGCTTCTCTCTGTGTTCCATGTAGTTACTGCTCATGAGGGCGACCAAATAGGACAGGTGCCAGGCCCTAGACCGGGGACTAAGCTTGTCGGCGGCAGCGCAGGGCGTGGAGGGCAGGGCATTACTGCTGCCCCCGCGTCCTGCGCACCGGCTCATCTGGGACCCAGCGAGAGGCCACATGCCGGCAGGCGTCCGCACCGGGAGAACAATCAGCACATTCATGAATCATCCCTCTTTTGTGCTTCTGCTTAGAAGAATGTAATTTGTTAATTTATGGTAGCTGTTATGTCTCCATTAAAGATGCCAACACAGAGGAGGCTGGCTGAGCTGAGCCCCGTGATGCACCAAAGCCAGGTAAATCCAAGCATGCTCTCATATGCGAAGGTCTGCCAAGGGTTCCAAACAAGGCTGGACATCACACAATTAGCTTTGGCAAAAAAAAAAAAAAGGAGTCAATAGATGGCCAATGGTGGATAATGAGCACTTTACCCAGCCAAACCCCGGCTTCTACTGTGCACCCTGAGGGTCCAGCCTGGGAAGGCCCAGGTGGCGTCCTGCAGACCCAGTGATGAAGCTGGAGGAACACAAGTTACCGTTTACACGTAAACATGAGTATGTAAGTAAATCAGCAGCCAACGTTTGCCCAGCGCCTCCGTGCAGCAGGGTTCTCACTGCTACGCTGCCTGCGTGTGGGGTGAACCGTGGGGATTTTCAGCTTTGCAGCAGCATCCATGTGAAACTGCAGGAGGGGCAATCCTCTGCTTTCTGGGCTGGTTTCCAGTTCTGCGGCTGCTGCTATCTGCTCCCCTCTCTGGGGGTTAGCAGGAGTGCCAGGGAGGGAGGCAGGGGCATCGAAAGCACGGCCCCTTCCCCGACTTTGAAGATCTCTGAGTCATCAACACATGCGTCCCCTCTCCCCCATCTCCCAGGGACTGTAGATGTCACTGCCAGGACGCACCAGGCACCGCGCTCATCAACCCTAGGAGTGGGTGTTCCTACCCACCCCCTCCCCCAACACAGATGAGGAAGCCCAGGCTGAGGTGAAGCTATTAGCCCCCATCTACACAGCTGGTAGAGTAGGGGACTTCCAGACTTCTGAGCCTGGGACACCCTGCCATGCTGTCCCCGGCAAAGAAAGCCTTGGTGTCTGCGGCGCTCTGGCTCCTGCTACGGTGCAAGCCCTGCATCCCACCTGGCACCCTCCCCAAGTCCCTTAGAGTCCATTCAGATCGTCTCTGCTGGATGCCTGCTCTGTACCAGGTTCCGGGTCAGGGTGGTCCGGTAGGGGAGGGATGGGGAGACACAGAGGAACTCACAGTAGTGACATTCTGGCACATGACAGCAAAGGCTTTGATTTCTCCAAACCCCTCAAAAAACGGATCGTAGGCTAAACAGGCAAGTGCCCACAGGACCCTCCAGTGTCTGGCACAGCAGTGGGGGTGGGGCTGGGGGGGAGGGGGAGGGCCCACGGCAAGGGCAGAGCCATACCTGCATGGAGCCAGATCTGTGCCAGCGTCATCCAGGGGTGTAGCGGGCCCTGCTTGGGGGCGCTGCTCTGCAGAGACGAGGCCACTTCTGACAGTGCCTGCTCCACTCTTGAGGCTGCCACGGACGTGGCGTGGACAGAGCCTGTGGGGGGTTTTTGAGAAGACGGCATCAGGAGTAAAAGGGCACACCCGCCCGACCAGCCATCCACCCACTCCCTCCCACACACAGACACAAGTTCAAGACGAACACGCACGCCTTCCCCCATGATGTTTCCAAGTTGTATGTCCATACAGAAATACAAACAATCATTACGGCCTTGAACGGGAGCGTCCATCCTCTGCTCTAGCTCGTCTTTTAGTCAACAACCAGAGCACATGCTATGCCAAGGGCTCCCTCTGGGAGCTCAGTCTAGGACAGTGCGAGTGTTGGGGCAGGAGAGGAGTAGAGCTGGACACACGGCTGTGACGCTCATGCTGAAACGTGGTGTAAACGAAGGGCTACAGAGGTAAGTGGCAGAGCACACTCGGCCGGGCCTAAGCCTAGAAACCGTCTGGGGGGCAGGGGGAGGAGTCACCCTTGCCTCCTGGGGAGGGAGGAGGCCATTCTCAAGACAAACCCAGCAACCTGCCATTCCTCTTCCTGGCCTTCGAGAGCCGGCCAACACCCCTAGATTTGGAACCACATTCTAGGACATGACCTCGTTGGCCCCACGTACAAGCAGATGTCCATTGTCAAGGCTGCACTAAGGGAAGACGGGCTATATAGCAAAGATGCCTGGGCTCAGGAGTGGGACCTGCCTGCCTCGGGGGCAAAACTTGCTGTCCTAAATGGCTAAGGAGAGGAGCAGACCAAGCACATCTACTAGTCAAAGGAGGCTCATAAGGGAACTTCTACTCAGAAATCAAATGACTCATTCTTCGTCATGTTGCCCTTCTGTGGGTCCTGGCGGCTGGAGACCACTCCCTCTGCAGGGGGCGGGCTCCTCACCTCTCCCCCACACTTCCCCCTGGAGGTGTGGTCTCGGAGCTGAGAACAGGCGTCTCAGTGATTTCCAACTGCAAACTGTTGATATTTATATCACTGGCCGCATTCTTCATTTTTAATTCATCATAAAGTGTAATATGGAGAGAGACGTTCTGACATTGTTAGTGGTGACTATCGACTTATTGTAAGGTTTCAAATAGTGATGATCTGGAAAGATAAATGCTGACCACTCCAATAAACCGAGCTGGTTATACCCTGGATAAGAGGAAATTGTGAGCATAAAAATAATTTCTGTGGGGACTTTGAGAGGTACCACAATGTATTCTGAGAGTATTTGCAGCAAGAGGCTGGCCATCCATATTGTGTTTTGACTGTTCCAACATGAAGGAAACATGGGTACCTCTAAATACACTCCAATCCTTCAGCGGGGGTTTGGTGGAGGGGCTCACGGGAGGCGGGCGGAAGCCAGACTGGCAATCTGCCTTCTGTGGATAAGCCACACAGCGCCCCCACAAGGACGAGCAAGAGGAGAGCACCTCTGGGAATGGACAGGGAGGGAGTCCTGCAGAGGGAACGAGGCCACACAGGAGGAGGGACCGGAGGCCGAGTTAAAAGACACCAGTCGATGCCATTATGATCCAGAACTCACGAAGTTCAGCTAAGAACGGATCCTTGTTTAGACGTGTCTACTTAAAAAAAATCAAAACAGCAAAACGATTAGACTGCTGTCGATTTTTTTTTTTTGGTCTTGTTTTGTTTTGGACTTTTTATGGAAAAGAAATAACTTTGAGAATAAGGACTTGATATCGTTTTCCTGAGAATTTCAGTAGCAACTGTCAGCTTAACAAACAAGGTTGCTGTTGCTATATTCTGATGTCACCACGCTGGTTTGCCTTCTCATCAACTGCCTTGAACAGTGGTTCTCAACCTTGGCTTCAGATCAGAATTACTTGGGGATTTAAAAGACCAGGATGCAAGAGCTAGCCCTGGGCGCACCGAATCACTAACTCTAGGGGTGAGGCCAGTCCTCTTGCTAATCGCCCAGGTGATTCCACTGCGCGGCTAAGACTGAGACCCACCCACCTGGAGAGACAGAAAGCAGGTGCTATTAACATTTGGTCAAGAAAAGCCTGAAGACACATGCTACACATGCCAGGCAGGGAGCATGAGCTCCCCTGCTTCCCAAGACTCTGGGGAACAGAGTTCCAGGAAGCTCTTGTTCTTTAGAATACTGGTTCTCAGTTCTCCTGGTCTCAGGATCCTTTTATAGACTCTGCAGAGTTCCTGAGACCCCTTCCAGAGATTTTGCTTATGTGGATTATAGCTACCGATGTTTTGCCACATTGGAAATCAAAACTGAGAAATGCTTAAAATATCTAGTCATTAATTCATTTGCAACTACAATAATAAACAAATACTGAAGAAAAATTCTACCCATTTTCTCCTAGGTTCTATGGGCCCTTTGCTACGAGGACCTGTGACTTCTGGAGGGGCTAACTGGTTTTTGGATTCACTGTTTTATTTGGTCTGCAAACAAATTAATCAGAACCATTGTCGAAGGTCCCTTCTCTTCGTGATAGCTATACACAACTAAATTAACTAATTAATCACATAATAACATGTTTCACTGTGAATAAGGTCTGGCAGACGATGACAGCAGTGATGATCAGTTTTAGTGAACATGGCACGGCAGGTTTCAGGCACTTCGATTAGCACTTTACATATATTATTTCATTTAACCTTTACACAATTCTGTGAGACGGCTAACGATGTTGCCTGCATGCTTTAGATAGCGAAACTGAATTTTATGAGGTTATGAACTTATCCAAAGTCATATAGCCAGTGGGAGGCAAAAGTAGGACTCGAACAGTAGTCTAACTCCGAATCTAGCCTCTAACTCCAGCTCTGGTAACACCTCCTCCAGGAAGGCTGCCGTGAGCCTTCCGTTTCTTCTCCCTGTCACTCCCCTGTAAGAAGGTGGGCCTTGGGTCCTCAGTGCTCCTCCAGCACCCTGTGGGTATGGCTATCCACTGCATAGACCACAGTTTTCTGTTAACGTCACTGTCTCTCTCTTAGACTGCGGGGTTCTAGAAGACAGGTGGCGGCCCTACATTGAGGTGCTTTTAGGGTCTGACAATGCCAGGTCCATGACAGCTACCAGGTAAATGCTTGCAGAATGAATGAGTACTGTCGACAGACATGTCACTGTCTGAAATCTGGAAGAGAGTGGTCGGTCCCCTCTTTTGGAAGCATGTCTGTGTGCTCTACTCTCCTGGCCTAACAATGGCTCAGAGGCTAGAACCTTCACCGTCCAAAGGGCTTCTCCGCGTGGCTGTCCTCACCTCCAACCGCCTGGACTGCAAACAACTGTGGGACATAGTAGGTTTAACACTGCTCCTCACTCCATGACTTTCCCCCATCTCTAATATAACTAAGCCGTTTAAATATGGATGGGAACTGCGGTTTTCCCTCCTACTGGATCCCTTTTTTTTTTTTTAAAGATTTTATTTATTTATGTGATAGAGAGACAGCCAGCGAGAGAGGGAACACAGCAGAGGAGTGGGAGAGGAAGAAGCAGGCTCCCAGCAGAGGAGCCGGATGTGGGACTTGATCCCGGAATGCCGGGATCACGCCCTGAGCCAAAGGCAGACGCTTAACGGCTGTGCCACCCAGGCGCCCCCCTGCTGGATCCCTTTTAACACATGCTTCGCAAGGGCAGAGACCCTTCATGTTCTAAACTAGGGACCGATATTAGAGCATTCAGGTATTTGCTAACAATAGCGAATGACTAATAATAATGGCAACATTACTGAATACTTAACGTCTACTATTCCTGGCAATGATACAATAAGTCAAATTCTTCCATAGGATTAGGATTTGGAGGAAAAAAAATAAACATCATTATGAATCAGAATGGATATATCTGATCAAAACAAAAACAGCCTGTAAGTTACTGTCTCATAGGACTGAAATGGTAAGTACCAAAACAGACACTATATCAAAATACAGTTTGATTTATGTAGGTACACAACTAGAAATGCTAGTTCTAACCAACATTTTTTTTTTTAAAGCAATCCTTGCCTTTATCACCAAAGTGAATGTATTCCCACAGTGCACGTGGGGGTGGAAGGGATTATTACCCTAAGGGAAATGGACAAATTGAGGCTTAAAAAAGGAATCAGAGGGAGGAATATAAGATCTATTTTTAATTTGAAATCCAAGACTCTGGAGGAATAAGCTTCCACACCATCGGGTTCACCAGGTAAGCCAGGGAGAGGGCCCCGGCTACTGTACATCTCTTATCCACCACATGAATTCGAGACGTGCTTATCATTGTCCTAACGCTGCAGGCTGAGCAGCTGCTGTGCTCCCCCAGGTCCCTCAGCCGCAGGGCGCAGAGGCTCCAAAAAGCCACTGCAAAACCAACCGAACCGAGAGCTGGTGTGGGCAGCTGAGAGCGTGCCTGAAAATCTGGTCCAGGTTCTGTGACCTAATTGTCCACATGGTCCAGGGGGTGTCAGGTGCCCTGGCGCCGAGCAGATCTGTATGTCCTCAAGCCAACTGCTTTCTCTTCTCTGCCACTCACACGTCCAAAAGAAAATGTTATCTTGGACACCTGATCCAAACGCCAAAGTGCTACCCGAGGAACTGCTCTGATCCCTACATCCAGGCTTTCCATCTGGAGGGGTGCGGGAGGCAGGGAAGGCAACGGAGGGGACCCGGGAATTGCAGTGGACAGGCAGCTCGCCACAGCTGAGAGGACCCAGAACACCCTCAGGAAACCTCCCGAGGTGTTCTGACCCACGCTGTCTATCACGTGCTGAAGCCTGTTGAGGAAGCCTGCTGCCAATGGGACACTGGGAGCAGCCGGCTCAGACAGCCGGTGAAGCCGGAGCCTTTCCGAAAATCCCTTCTTCCGACACCGGCGGTCGGCCTCACACAGACCTCCAAGGTGGCAGTTGCGTGTGAACCCCATCTCACCATTTAAAGGGGTCTCAGAGGCGACAATCTTGTTAGGCACAAGGCGTAAGACATGACAGGGCTGGGTTATGTTCGATAGTGCCTATTTTCACAAGCATGGTCACTGAATGCATGGCCCCTCTTTATAGTCCAGCTGTCCGTCTGACTGTTCTGGTGGCACTGGGTAGGCGGCTCTCGTCTGATGGGTGTGCACCTGCCTCTCCCCTCGCAACTTCCTGGCATGTCGTAGCTAGACTAGATCTTAGATGAATCTTTGCCCACCTGGTACCCGGGCAGGTGTCACAGCATCAGGAACAAGGGACAAGTGTTACATGATGTGCAATGAAAACCCTTTACTGCACATCTCACATGAGTTTGCTTGGGATTTGGGCTGCTCTTGGCTTCCCCGCTCCTGAATTAACTCGGATGCCTGGTGTACACGAACATGGAATGATGGAGCATGTGGCTGTGCCCCAGTCCCCTCTCTCTGCTGGGCACCCACGTTCTCCCTGACAAACCCCATGGCAGCTGATGCCTGTGCTCCCCACGTTCTTCTGAAAAGAAGACAAGCCGCTCCAGGAGCAGGCACGCAGAAACCCCCCACGGCTGAGGAACCTCCGTGCTTATCTCCCCCCAGTTCTGAAACGATACGATATTAACTGTCACTAGACTTTATTCCGCTCCCAGTTCTGAGAAGCTGACCCCCCAACAATTCAAACAGGAAGGAAGAGGCAGCACTTCTATCTCTTAAAGACCCTGAACACTGAACAGCAATCCGAATGACTAAGCATTCTCGCCAGAGAGATTTGCTTACAATTTTTCATTTTTAACAGGAAAAGAACGTCTGTTTCTCGAGATAGGGCTTGAAAGTAAAATCAGTCCAACACTGCAGACTGCTGGCAGCCTGATGACCTTCTCACACCTGCCACCTGTGCTCTAAGAGCCAGAATGTCCTCGGGGCTGGAGGAGACAGCAGCTCGGTAGCTAGTGAGGACTGCCTCCAATTTTTAAGGCAGAGGAGAGTCCACTGTCACATCAAGCCCCCAGTTAGGCACATTGTCTCTATACCTTTCTTTTTAAACGTTAAACATTTTGGCCCCTCCTTCCCACAGGTGTTAGGGCAATCCCCATCTTTGCTGGAGGCAGACCTGCTTGTCTGAGGAGGCTGACTTGGGGTTGGGGGGGCTCCTCCCTGGCACATCTCCAGTTCCGTGACAGCTGCCACGTCCCCTCTCTGTAGCATGTTTGCCAGTGTGACGGGGTGAGGGACGTAGCGCTTGGCAGGCACCTGCCGTTCCTACCCAATTCCCACTGACAATGAGGCCTCTCCTGCTTGTGGGTTCCTCTGATAAATAACTTTGGTCCCCGTTCTAGGAGATACTTCCTTTTCTCACGGAGTGGAAAAGAGATTCAGACAGCCAAGTAAATCAGGACAGCCAAACCCACGGTTTCGAGACGATATCACAATTTCCAAGTGACTTTAACAGAATATCAAGCACATGGAACCTGACAGGCTGTGTCTTTTCCTGAAGGGGGAGGAAGGTTCTCTCCAGGGAAAGCTTTAGGGAAGGAGCCCACTAAGGCAGGGGGAGAGACTGGGGTGTATGACCAGCAGTGGGCATGCGGGGGTGGCCCGGCATGCTGCTGACGGCTGTTGGCAGGGCCAGGTGGGCACACGGGGAGCGTGGCGGGAAGCCGTTCACAAGCATGCGGGAAGATGCCAGCTGTCAGAGTGAGCCGAGCCATGGCTCTGGGCTGGAGACAGTACCTTCTGGAGGACTACACCAGGCAGATGCTTTCATCTCCATTAGAAACCCTCCCTGTTGCATATTCATGAGGCTGTGCGTCTGGACTCAAGAGGCTGGGGAAGGCTGCATTTGTCTTTGACTGCAGCCTTTCTGGGAAAAGCCTCCCTGGTTTAGGTGATGGTCTAATTACTGGACACACACTCCTTAACTTCTATCTGAGGGCCATTTATTATTGACCCGTCAATCTCCTAAAGTTCTCTTCAATCTTGTATCAAGAAAGACCCCACAGAACTAATTGGGGAGAATTAATTTTAATTTCATTAAAATAGCAAGAAGAGCTTCATCCTTGAATCATAAGGGCTGAAATTTTTTAATTGCTATCCCTCAAGAGCAGTGGGGTCATCGCTAGAGTAACTTTTTCATATACATAGCTTTTGAAAACCCGACTTTATTCTGTCAAGCAGGAGCAGAGGGTGAAATGTGCACCCAACTGACTAGTCATTTCCTGATCGTGAGATACATTTTTAAATGTCAGAAAATGCAAAGTCAATAATGAAATGCTAGCCAAAAGAAAAGGGAAAAAACAACGACCTTGAATTTGTTTCTCAACCTTATTTCATTTGAGAGGTGTGTTTTGTCCTGAATCTACTTATTCTCTTCCCTGGGTTATGAGCTCCTAAAGAGAACAGCAGTTTCACTGGAATCTGGGATATGAAAAACCGAGCCAAGAACCCAAGTCGGCATTCCTGATTTTTAGCACCTTCTTAGAGAGGCAAATAAAATGTCAACATGCATTTTCCTCCAAGATAATGACTGTGAGAGCACTCAAGAATGGGGGCACCCGGGGTCCCCAGGTCTAAGGAGTGGTGAGCAGCCCACATGGAGAGTGGAGAGTGTGTCCCAATAAGGCTCCTCCAATCTGGCGGCCACCTCCCTGTGGGAGCCACGGCTGCCCACTGTCACTCGGGAGGGGGCACCTGACCCAGGCTTGGAGCTCAGGATGAGCTCCTGGCATACCATAAAGGCGTGTGTGAACAGAATTAGTACACTGACGTCCTTACAGATAGGGAAGCTAAGGTGCCGGGTTGCCTGGCTTCTTCTGCAGAACTGGTCCTTGAACCTAGCTTTCCTGACTTGGGAGAGATGGAGTGGTTTCCATGGAGGATAGTTAAGTCCCTTGTATAAATGCATCAAGCCTCACTGTAACTAATGAGGACTGCCTGAAGATTTAATGTAACCCGACTTTCTGAAAATTGAATCTTTTTAATGTATCTGAGGAGCCTGATTTGCAAGAACCCTGGCAGTGAAACTTTTTTTTTTCTCCTGAAGAACCCTAATGGGATGACAATACCAAACATATCTCTTCTACTATGGACTTTTATTCATTTAAAAAATATTTTATTTGTATGGACACTTTTAAAAGCCAGAAACAAAGTCACATCTCAGCTGAGCTAGATTTCAGAGGGGAAATCAACTCCCTGAGAGGACTATTTGCTGTAAGGAGTAAAGGCTCAGATCATTCAAATGCACTGGATCGCTATATACGTTAGCATTTCTCAAAATGCAGTCCCTGGAACACTGATTCCACAGGTGGGAAACATGATGAAATTAGCTGGGGAACAAGGGGTCAAACTTCAGAGCCTTGACTTTTTTAAACTGCAGGACTTCTCAGAGCCTTTAATGTGCCAATATGAACTGAGTCTCTAAGAGGGAGATGCAATATTTCCCAAAAATATTTGACTGCAGAGAATCAGCAGTCTAGGAAACATCCTTGGAAAAATAATTCACTCATGCCTTAAAAGAACACCATCCAAAGTATTAGTCCCACACCCAGGGAACTGCTTAGTCTCTTTTCAGTTTGGGTAGATGCTGGTTAAAGTTTATTATGATGTCAGTTTCGCCTCTTTTAGGAAAATTAATAATTAGAATTGCTTTTCTACATAGCAATAATGGGTGAACTGGAAAAAAAATTTAAGATTCAACTGGTTCCCTCTACCCCAAATTCATAGATGACCTGCACTGGGGAGGCCGAGTGTTTCACGCTTCCGATCAGCGCCAGTGGGGTTGTGGCCAATCCACTGCATGCCTGACTTGGACATCTTTCCTGCACTGCCTCCTTCTGTAGTCCCTCCCAGAGAAGTACTGCCTCCCCGGTGCTTAAACCCAGGCTGCAGGGGGTGAGGGGGTGGGGAGGGTGGAGTGTGGGGGGGAATGCATTAGCATCTCAGGAGAGACGGGCCCCAGGTGGCAGAGTGGGCAAGCAGGTGGCAGCTCCACATCCACGTCATCCCAGCATTCCCCACGATCAACAACTACAACACACGTTCCATGGTGGAGGGAAGCGTGATTCTGGAGACCCTCAGAAAGGTTAATAGATAGATCGGTAAACTACTTACTAACTGAAAAAAGGGAGGGAAAACCATGAAAGTATACTTCTGGAGAGTTGCCTTGGAACAACAAATCAAATCAAAAATTAAAACCAAGAAACAAAACATTTGAAAAATAAAAATTAGAGGCTAAAAAAGCAACTAGAGTTCTAATAACCTTCCAACTGTAAGTCTGGCTGTCTCAAATTAGATTTCAATTCAAGAGTGACACATGGTTTTCCACTAACAATGTTTTTTTGTTTTTTGGTTTTTTTTTTTTTTTTGAAGCCAAAGAAAGGCCAACTGGGCATTCCCCTCTACATTTAAATGTTCACCCAGCACATGAATGCTGACCAATTCAAGTAACGTGTTTTGTTTCCAGGGCAGGAAATTCCAAAGGGAAGGGAAAAATAATCAAACAAGCAGTTTTCAGATCTTTCCACCATTAACCCTAATCATGATTCCAATAGTTTGTAGACTTGGGCTAGTTTTCGCTCCTATGAAGTCAAAGGATTGGAGAGAGAAATTCAGAAAACTTCAGGCCTTGGCTATCGGTCCTTACGAAAGGAGCCAGGATTCAAGATCATTACAATTTTAATCAAGAAATTTTACATTTATCAGAAATGTATGGTATGCTTCTCTAAATGTGGTAGCTATGTGTGTGGGGGGATTCTGGGGCACATCACCTGGGTACCAGCGAGGCACTCCCTAAGGGCAGGAGATGACTCATAGTTTCACAAAGAATAAACAATTGAGCCTTGCTTGGGACACAGCACATTCAGCAGAAAGCCCAGTGGGTGCTCATTGCCCTAACAATTTACTAATTAATCGGGTATCAGGTGTCTCACTGAAGAGTTAGGACTTCAGCCTTCAAAGGTTTAAAGGAACGCAGGGCTCTCTGGGATGTGACAAGATAAACACTGGCAGAGGGGCCCAGGTAGTGGGTTTGTTGTACAATAGGAGAGGCCGGGCCAGTGGGAATCTATCACGCTATTCTAGAACGTAAGATCCCATTTGAAGACAAAAAACTGGGCAAAAGGCAACGGATGCCAACAACTTTTCCATAAAAGCTGAAGGTGCCAATTGCCCGTGGGCATTGTATTAAAGGGAAAATGTCTATTTTAAGAAATGGATTAAAAACCGCATAAGCAGTTTATAAACATTATCTTCGTCTTGCATTTCATAAAGCTGGGATTGCCATGAAAGCCAAGTTCAGAACACTTACTATGCAGCTAAGTAAAGCCAGAGTGTTTCTTGGTTTGAATGATTTATTTTAGATGATAGCCTCATTTCTGCCCCGACTTTATGTGTGTGTGTGTGTGTGTGTTTAACACGGCAGGGTAGCCATCAGAAAGATGAGCACATTAGAGAAAGTAGTTCTTTCTGACAGCAGTCCCCTTAGGAGCTTTTGTTCAGCATATAACGGAGCATTTGGGACAGAGATGAGCCCTTATAAATCGTGGATACAGAGATTAAATTTTCTGGCAGTGCTGCAGTAAAAGTGAACATTGAATAAATGAGTGAAAGAAAGCAAGCCCGGCCCCTCCTGGTGAGACCCACATTTAGGTCCCATTTAAGGACTTGATCAACCAGTGTTTCATTTTAATACAGGAATCTGTTTGTTTGTTTGTTTCAATGGACAGGTCCTTGAACACCATAAAAGACTTCTAAATTTCCATATAATTTAAAAGCAAGATTAGATTAAAACACTGTCCAATTTCTCTGGATAGTTTCATAGGTTTTCACACAAACCCTACATTTTCCTTCCTTGAAAATGGAAAACAATTTATAGCATTGTTTCTCAAAATGCAGTACATACCCGTTGGCCCTGGAATCCTAAGTGGGTATTCTGTAAATGCACATGCCTGGGCTCCAGCTCAGGCTTACTGACTCATAAACTCTAGGGGTGGGGCTCAGGGGATCTGCAGTTTTCAAACCTCTTTGTGCGATATTAATGCAAAGTTTGAGAACCACAAACTTAAAGGGCATATGACCATTATCTTTACGATATCACCTTCATCAAAGTATGCTTGTTGAATTAATTTCTAAATAGAAAATCAGAAATATATAGAAATAAATTATGTGCAAAATGTTCTAATTTGCCTTTTTTAAAAATGGGATTTTTTATGCATGTATATCAACTCCAGGAAAGCATACAAGTAGCTGAGAACCAGAAGCATTGTCTAGAAAAGCTTCTATTTATCCTCCTCGAAACAGGTCTCCTTTACTTTTTAATGAGGAAGTTGGGACTTGGGCACCAATGTCTCCTTCTGCCCCACACAGCTTTGGGATTTTCAAATTGGCAAGATTTTTCTCTCAGATAAATTTGATGGAGTTTCCTATCCAGCTTATCAGTTAGGAAGATTATCAGAAAATGAAACATCAGGCAAATGAAGCAGGTCTAACAAGAAAGGAAAAACCATAAACCATGTTTACACAGAGAGGGTTCCTGGCGGGGACTTGGGTCATTGAATGAATGAGCTGCAGGGGGCCACACAAAGATGTCAGGTTTGGGATGAGAACGAAGATGAGGAGACACAAACAGGTGGAGAGGAGATTCGGTTCTTGAAAGAGAAGAGGAGGAGGAGGAATCTGACACTAAAAAAGTGAAAGAGAAAAAAAAAAAAAGGATAAAGGCAAAAAAAAAAAAAGAAATCTTTAGAGACACAAAGGAAAAAATAAACTAGATTTTAATATACTCACATAAGCTGCAAAGAAAATGAGGTCATGTAATACACAATCATTCCTCTACTGGACAATAGAATACAAGTGCTTTTCGAAGAAAACAAATTTGTTGTTTTTTCCACTGGTTATTTAATTGTTCTGCAACAACACCACGGAATAAAAATAACTCAGATTTACCTGGGCACAGACTCGGCAGCATGATCCGCTGAAAATAATACATCTTTAACCTACAATATCCAGGACATTCTAAAGGAGACCGATTTTCAATTGGAAGGGTGTAGCCCTTGGCTATTCCTGGATTTGTTTTTTATGAGAAGCACTTATATAAAGTTTACTGAAAGTGAAGGTTTTCCTAAGTAGAGATACTGAGATGTAACCATAGGTCATGGTCACAGCATCGTGACAATGGAGGGCTAAGCTTTCCAAGCTGGTCTGAGGTCGGGTGCATAGGCTGGGCACTTTGGAAAGGAAGCTGTCACCGCCACCTTCATGCTTCTCCACTGGAGACATACCCAGTAATCGGGAGACCACCACGGCTCCAATGAAAAATTGTCCCAGACACAATGGGCCAAACTTGCAAGGTAAAAGAATCATTTTGCTTTGGATAGGTGTCTGGTAATATCTACCAATGATTAAAGATAAATCTCCTTACTCCACATCTTGTTTTGAAGGCAAAAGGAAGAAAAAAAATTTTTTTTCATCCTCTATTTAAGGAACTACCAACTTATTCCTAAGAAAAGACAATGATTCATAGCTTCAACGTTAAGACTGTCACTCTATCTGATTCCTCTTTTTCCATGGCGGGGACCTATTAGAGGTGGGGGAAGGGGAGTGAGAGGTGACAATGGAAGGGAAACCGCGTTGTTTAGGGGGCTTTTTTCAATTTGCCACATCCACTTAATGACACCAACGCCTACTCTATTAGCCACAGTGGACTTGGCCAGTCCAAAGCTTCTAGACATGTGTTCCCCTTATGTTATTCCATAGATGTTCATATGGGCAATTTCGGAGGTGGAAAACCATATCCTAGTTAATTAACCACTTCCCAAATCGATAATACTGAGCCTGCACCTCATAATGACCCAAATGTGTAATAATGGCATCGTGTTCCTATTTTTTGAAAGTTCTTATCTCTTTGACATATATACCGAAATTTGAGTACACAAAATATGACATTTGGGATTTGCCTTAAAACGCTCTATAAAAACTAAGTGTGGGACAGGAGAGAGGGATGAAAAAGGAATACTAATCGCTGAAAGCTGGTGGTAGTTACATGGGATTCATTATATCGGTGCCTCTGTTGTGGTATATTTGAAAATTTTCCATGATAGAAAATTAAAAAAAACAAAAAACAAAAAGGAAATAAATTTTAGTTCTGGAACACAAAAACAAGTGACCCAAGAGGGCCTGTGACTTCGCAAAGGACTCTCTATGTGCACCCTGGGTGCCTGAGAACGGACAGGGTCATGGCGGTGGGGGTTCACCATGGCTCTGGCCGCGTCCTTGCGGACGCCAGCACTGTGCAGTTTCGCTGGTGTCGGGTGCCTGGGCCCTTTAAATTAGGGAATTCAGGAAAGGAGAGAAGCACCAGGTGCGGAATGGGATGATACTATCAGCAAGGTGTCACCTGCCAGGGCTGGGTCCTCTCAGACCACAGCTGACCCTGGTCGCTTTGGTTCGATTTGGGACCATTTTTACCTTGGTTAAGTTCCTTTTCTCTTTTCCTCTATAGCCCTATTGCTTTCCTAAATGAGCAGTGCTATTCAAAATTGTCCAGCCTCCTCCCTCACGTGCACTGAAGACTGTGGCAAAGGGAAGGAGGACGATGGCTGAGGTCCCGCAGGACAGAGAAGTCTGGAGTGTGAAGTCTGCTCCATGGAACGCTAGGCTGCTTTAAGAACGTGGATGTTCTCTGCAGGTGGATATGGAGGGGTCTTCGGGACATGCCGAGAAGTGAAAAGTGCCAGGTGCTGGAGGGCGTATATACACAGTATTATGCTGTTTTTCATAGAGGGGGACATGGGAAATCATAGCTAAGATTATCTGTATGAAAAAAACACTGGGAGGGCAAGCAGAGAGTTAACAGAACTGGTTACTTTTACGGAAAAATAAGACAGAGGCGCAGGGATGGGAACAAAACTTCTCTATGGCACCTTCTGAATAAAACTTAGAATCTGTGGGTCGTTCACAAGTTGGGCCATCCACAAAGGTGTATGAAGGAGAATGTGCTGGCCCTCTGCCTGCCCCCCCGGGGCTGAACTATAGAAAACTGGGCTCTATTCATCAAGATGGAGGCACCCTTTCCATTTTTAGGTGAGTCTTTCTCATGTCTGTCTCTTTGATTTCAATGGTCATTTCAGAATGTTCTACCCTCATTTACAAACAGTCGGCGTTGATAAGGCCTCCTAACATGGCCTGCTGCATTTCTGATTCCCTGGCCTCCTGGGTAAGTAAGTAGTGGTGTGTAAACCAACAACTGGGGGCTCTGAGGGCAGGGCCGGTGAAAGTCCTGTAGTGATTCCTACAAGAATTATCTTGTAGGCATCATACCACAACACTAATATGGTCAGTGGCCAGGCCTGGAGGCTGTGCTGTTGCCCTGTTGTTCTAGGGCATCTGGGTCGGCAACCCCAATCCAGCCACCCGGGCTCCTGGGGCGAGGGGCAGAGCAGATGCACAAACCCCACTAGGGACGAGGGCACAGCATCGCCCTGACTGCGCCACGTACGTTCCTCACCTGGACACTCCCGAATCTCAGAAGGTCTAACCTGGCGGGGACATTCTTGAAGTCTCTAGGGAAAATGTCCCACAGGACAGAGGGGAGAACAAATAACAAGAGCCTCGCTTATGTTCTGCCACAATCTGTGTTCAATGTGATGTGGCCCTCAAGTCTTGGGAGCTCAGGGGAAATTAAGGCCCGGGCCAGCTGGAAGGAAAGGGGGTCTGAATTTAGGAGGACTGTCCTCACAGGATCCTGGGGAGGGGGCAGAGGGGGGAAGACAGCCACAGGCAGCCGCCGCAGCTGTTCCGAATTAGCCAAAATTGCTGCCAGTGCCACAGTGAGCGTCACCTCCTTCCTCCCGTGTCCTGGCCTCACCCCGCGGTGGCTAGAGCCCACAGCCTGACCCTCCCTTCCAGCAATGAGGGGGTTCAACAGGGTCTCTAGGAGGACTGCTGCACTATTCAAAGTCAGAGGCTCCCCCCCTCCAAGGACTGCTGGTCAATGGGGGCAGAGGGGGTCAGGCCACTGCAGGGGGTGACTTTCTCTGCAGCTTCGCAGCTCTGCATTTTGACCAGTGGCCGGCAGCCCTGTTAAACTACACTGATCTGCGATTCGCGCTCCATCCAATGCCCAGCGCTCTTTGGACCTGGGAGCTCCGGGGTCCTGGGACCAGATTCCTCAAGCTGACTAACTCTGGTAAAAGGGAGCCTAGCAAAGGAATGCAGTGTGCAGGCAGCTACAAGCATGGGTTTGGACAAGTAGCACATCTGGCTTCTAGAGGTGGTATCTCTCCCATCCTGCCAGCGCCAAGATTTTTCAGGAGATGGCTGTGCCTACCCCAGGGCTGCTCTCTGGCTTTCTCTGGCAGGGCTTGGGCAGGAGCTGGGACCTGTCACAAGGTCAGGAGAAGGACCTGGAGGCTCATTTCATGAAGCCAGCCCAGAAAAGAGGAGGAATACCCAGATGGGGATTAAGCCCTACAAAGGCCCCTCTCTGGGGCACCATGGTGGTGGGTAGGGGAGGTGGGGGGGTGGAGAAGCAACAGAACCAGCTTTCAAACGATGCTCTGGAACTACCTTTGAGGCTCGAAGCAGAGGGGACTTCTTTATATCCTCCAAATCACCATCGAATAGCTGGTAGAACTATTAGAACTACTTGTTTGGAGTTTTGGAAATTACAGAGGCATATTTACTCCTCTGTACTTAGGCAAATGTGGAAACGCAAATGACAAGATGTACACACTTGCTCAGGGGACAGGGGAATCAGAAGCTCAGAACCCACCTGTGTCCCTAAAAGGCCTTTTTACTGGGGGGGGGGTGTTCCTATGTTCAACTGATTAAAAATCAAAACCTGATTTCAGCAAGATCTGAAACTTAAAGAGAGAGGGAGAAACAGAAAAGCAGAGAGGAAGCTTCATGGGGATGCAAACAATCTAATTTTAGTTTTGAATTTGAGGCTCTGAGAGTGCGGGGAAAAATAGAAAGATCTCAAAGAGCTGTGCCAGGCAGGCACTACCATGTCCCCCACTGTGAACACACACTTGAAAAGACACTGGAGAAAATGCGCCTCGACTGAGTTTAACCTCTTAGTGTGAGGAGGGTTTCCAAGCCCCGTCCCTGGCAGTCTTCGTCCCACGCCACTCGCCACTCGGGGCCAGGCCCCACGCGCTCCCTCGCGGACACGGCTCCGTCCCCTCTGGTCTATTATTCTCACCTGTCTCGGGATCGCTGAAGTCTGGCAAAGTAATTGTGTTAAGCTGTCGTCTGTCAGCAATGGTTCTATCTAAGAGGCTGCTCCCACGTCCAGAATCACTGCAAAACACAGCTGCAGAGGTCAGTCATTGGAAGGGGGGCAGGGGGAGAGACACAGAATCAACCATCGCGGACCCCTAATGTGCGGTAACACCTTTCTCCGTTGCCTACAAGGCATCCTGTGTCCTGGCTCGGCCTGGGCTGCGATCTCTTTCCATGTTCACTGTCACAAACACGCTTAAACCACACCCACAGACCCTTCTAATTTTAGCCTCTTCGGTGTCATTATAAGATACAAAACTGAAAACTTGAAGCCAGGTTCTCGGTCCGCCTTAGAAGGGGGAACTGACTGGCCTTCCGTGTTGGAAGTCTTGGAACTCATCAAACTCATAAATGCACGGCCCTCGAGTTGTCTTACAAATCAACGGTCTACAGCTAAGCCCTCACTGCCCAGGGAAGGTACCTGGGGCGTTTCTAGAAGACCCTTATGCCTAGGCCCCTCTCCAGACCACATGCATCAGTATTTATGGGGTAGCCCACATTTTTCCAAGCTCCCCAGATGGCTCCAGTGTGTAGCTAGATTTGAGAACCCCTGGCTCCTATTTTTCAAAGGGCAATCACAGTCATGGCCTCCCTTGTGTCCCTATCTAATAGCCCTGAGATCACATAGGGAGCTGCTGGTCCCTGGAGGAACTGGAGCTGCACCCCACCTCCCCCCATCCAGCTTGTCCAGTGATCTTCCAATCACAGCTGGAGAAGGCTGGGCCTTGAGAACACACAGCAGGGTTTGGGCACCAGCCTCCAGGCCGGCACTGTTACCAGCTTCCTGCACTGAACCCCCCTCCCCAGCTCCCCCTACAGAGCAGGCTTGGCACCGTTTGTTTGGCGAGTCACATGGGAGACCACCTCGGACCTAAGTGGAATGAAACACAGGCAGGGGACCTTAGCTCCTACGGACTCTCATTTTGTTTTGTTCTAAGAAGCTTGTAAGCAAAAAAATAAAAATAAAAAAGAATTGCACTCTTCTTTTTTCCTCTATGATGATATTCCATCCAAGAAGCTCCAAAAAGCAGCACATCTATCTCTTAAGGATTGAGTCTATAACGCTTTTCTTTGAAGCTATTTTGTTTTGTCGATCCGGGGGCTCTAGGCGTGGTATTTTTTTTGTTGAGAAGTTCAAATTCTATAATAAAGGTACACAATTTCCTTCCTGTGTGCAGCTGTTGCTAAAAGTGGTACAAACAAGATTTGGTATGAAACTTAATATGGTTCGCAGGCTGTAATTTCCACGTCCAGTGATGTAGTTAGAGAAATCCACAGGAAACAGACGGAAACTTGCTTCACTGCACACTATTTGTCAGCCTATACTTATTACATCATTGGATACATGTTTTTTGGAAACTGTTCTATTAATTATTTCCACAATTGAGAAACAGTAACTGTCTCCAAGTGGAAGACAACATAAAAGTAGGTGCAAATGTTCATTAACATCCTAACATCGGTCTGTTCATGTATGCATTTTTAATATAAATATTAGAAAAATATTACAAATAGTTATGATCTGAATATTGCAATGGCTCCCCACCTAGGAGCTTTTCAGAGGATGTCATCTCAAAATACAGTGATTTTTTTCATTGTCCTAGGGATTCCAGGACACACCGCAAGGTGCCAGGCATTGCAGAGAAAGGATTCGCCTGGGTTTTTGGTGGGTTTGCTTTGGCCATAACCCTCCAGGCTTTTCCCATCTCCCCAAGTCTCACTGCCTGGGGTTGGCTGCCATGTGTGGCTCCTGGGTCCTGGAAGCCAGCCAGGGGTCTGGGATCTTATCTTCTATCTGGCCCTAACAAGTAGGTCCCTCTGGTCCTACTCTCCCTGTGCCTCAGTGTCTTCCCTGTTAGATGAAGATAAGGATTGTCTTCCTGCATTCGGAGGTGGGAGGCTGAACCGAGATCATGTGGACAGAGCATTTAGAAGATTTGTAACTTTTAGGTATACTCCATGCGTCATCATGAATACATACACCCACAAACACGCACCCGAGGTGAATGTGGCTGGCTGATTGCTGAAGACCATGTATTTCTAGCCTTCTAGTGCAATGGTAGGTATGGGGAAGCTGAGTTAAGGGCCTCCTACTCTGAATGTTAGAAACTGCTGCTAAAACCCAAATCTTACTTGTGAGCCTTCCCCACTGTTGTAATGACACAGGAGCTACTTCCCCTCCACCACCTGAGAAACTGTATGCAGTCAGATTCCTTCGTTCTTCTTCAGAGTTCCTTTTGAAATCAGTGCATAAGCAACAATTCACTATTCAAAATGGAGACGCTCTTGTTTCCGCCCTGAATGCTGTCACTGAGAATTGTGCTGGTTGCTTTAAGCAATTTTTTAATTCTACGTTTATAGGGTGTGGAGTCTTAAGCATTCAGGATTTGCCTTTGTGATGACCTCTGGGATATGAGGCAGAGGCAAAGGGAGGCCCTGGCCACCCCTTGAGTCTCCTCCACTCTCTCACTCTGGCCAGCTTCTCTCACGAAAGAAAGCCTTTCACTCTCCCTGTGGGACCCTGCTTGGGCCCCTGCCATGGACCACCCACTCCCACCTCAGTAACCTGTGACCTCACCTCCTGGGCCCAGCCTGGCAGCTACCAGGAACACCCCCCAAGGAGGATGGCAGGAAGAGAAGGAAAACCATTCCCGGTCAGTGGTGCTAGTGGAGGGTTTAGGGGGAGGACACTGGCAGGAGCCCCAGGTCCACGGTACATAAGCTGCAGATATCCCCACAGGTAGACACACGCACGCAGGTAATGTCTGGGGACTGAACATTTAGAGTACATTCTAGCGATGGTTAAAGTTGTACTGGAAACTGGAAGCTTCTCTTGGAAATCCTCCACTTTCCATAGCCCGCGGAGGCTGTTAAACACAAGGGGCAAGCTGGTGGTGGGCTTGGAGTGAGAGCCCGGGGGGGTCTTTGTAGCAACCCAGCTTCTGCACCTGGCTCAGCATTTACTGGATGGAAGAGAGGGGCCTGGGATGGGAAGCCAGAGCTGGGCAGGTGGGAGAGGAGGAAACACCTGTTTTTCTCCAGGCCCCTCACGGCTGGTAACAAGAGTCAAGGCAAGCTCCCAATATCCCTGACCCTCAGTTCTCGTCAGTAAAATGGGTATGAAAGAACATGACAGTTGCTTGCTCTTTGGGGTTGCTTGGAAGATGGAAGGAGAGCACGCTTTGTAAAAAGAAAATCTTCCCTAAAACGCTGGTGACTATTAATTAGTATGGGATGCGGTTTCCAGTTTCCAACTGAGGTCAGAGTAAAGAAAGCATCTTTTTTTAAAAATAAAAACTTAAAGTGCAATTTGTAAGTAAGCAAACATTTTCTTCCAATTATATGGCTCCACGATGAAGACGGTCCATGTGGCAGTGGTGAGGGGGATAGGAAAGAAGTGGTTAACAAATAAAAAATACAGATAAAGGAAAAGATGTTGGTTGCCCACTCGGAGAGGCGGCATGCGTGGTGCAGGGAGCACTGGTGTCAGCCACAGGCCTGGGCCTGAGTCAGAGCTCTAGTGCTTATTTAATTGGGGAAATTTAGGCAAGTTATTCAGCCTTGTTTATTTCCTATAAAATGGAAAGAAGAGTTGTGGTCTCACGAGGCTGATGCAGGGACTGAAGATAAGGCAGACACAGATGGCCCAGCACAGGGATGGCCTGGGGAAGGGTGCTGCCATACACAACAGGAGCTGTGACTGTCCGTTCCAGGAGGCTGCTGGGACCTTCTGGTGAGGCCCTGGTCACCAGTCACGCTGTTCTGAGCGGCTGAGCCAATGGGCACAAGAACTGAAGGGACCTACTCCTTTACTGAGAGAGAGGAGATGAAACACGAGACAGCTTTCTCTCCTAAAGGCAAGGAAAACTGCAGACCCAGCAAATAAATCCAGGCTTCTGAAATGACACACACCTTGCCAAATGTACACTCGAGAGAATGCCACCCACCATTTTGCTCACAGCAAGGGATGGGTTCTCAGACTGCAGGTGGAACGCTCTTTGCAAGTTGTCTAAGGCTCGATTCAGCGACAGCGACTAGCTCAGTGTGATTTTCCTTCAAGCAAAAATAAAGAGGGAACGAGTTGCAGAGAACATGAAAGCTCGGTCTCTTCTCCACGTGGCCCATTACTGCTCATATCTCCCTCTGTGCCTCATCATCTCACTGTGGTACAGGCCTGTGCCAGCCCCAGGGTGGAGCTGGGAGGGGGTGGGGGATGGTGGAGAGCCCTGGCAGGTGGAGCAGAGGCCCCTCCATCAGTGAGCACGCTCAGAAACAAGGGCGCCCCGACTCAGGGAGTCAGCGTGGACCTTCTCTGGGGAGAAACCAACCACCTGCCAAGATGCTCTCTGCCCCAGTTTTTATTGCATTTTTTTTTTCTTTTAAGTAGGGATGCTTCTCATGCACTTGTTCATGCGATTCTACCCTCTTCTAGAACCCTGCGTGACCTGATCATGGACTCGAGGCTGCTGGACCCAGAGCTGCCCTTATCTGGAGGAGGAATATGCCATCCCTTGTCAAGACGCAGTCCTCCCCTCTTTATGCTTCATTCTACTGCCAGGGTCACGTCTAACCCGACCACACTGGGGAGGATGTCTAAATTTGCACAATGGTAAGGCCTACAGGAGAAACATTTATTTATATCCCAGAGAAAATAAAGTTAAAAAAAACAATCAGGAAGCTCCTTAATCAGGGGCTGCTCAATTACCACCCCTTCCCCTCCCCCCCCCAAAGGCTTTGGGAGGCGCAGGAGGGAGCAGTTTTGCAAACCTCTGATGGCCCTCCTCCAACCACCCCCACACCCCCTCCAGACTCTGCGCCTGGAGCCAGGGTTCCTCCCTGCTCTGGCCCCGAAAGATCCTTCAGGAAACGGAGGAAGTATGGACACAGCCCAGGCATTTGGTTAAGTATTTTTAAAAAGCTTTCCAATTCTGCTATTTTTTTTCTCCTCACATTCAATATTCTTGGTTGCTAAGTGGGAGGAAATGTGGGGAGGTGGGAGAGGTGTGGAGAACTGAGGGAAAATTGGCAACATGAAGGCTGATGGGTTTATTTTCTCATTTCGAATGGGGGTACGGGCAAAGGAATGCTCCGGGACGGAAGCAAGCAGCCTGGGGAGGCTCTCCCGTTAGCGGTGCTTGGGGCCAAGGCTCTTCCCTAAAAACCCTGCTGCTGCTGAGAGGCCGGGAGTGGGGGGCTTTTCGGGAACATAACATGGGCCTTTTCTATTTCTGCTTATAGACTTAGAAAAGTAGAATTTTTTAAAAATGAAAATGATCTTTATTTTCAGAACATATCTGCAAAAGGGAAGAGGCCTGTTTCAGGATCATCTTTTCACCAAGAGGAAGATGGAGCATGGGGCAGTCACGTGCCACAGGCTGTGGCTATGGAGAGGATTCTTGGCTCATTCTCGAGACTCCGGCTTTGCAAGGGGTCTCAGGGCTGCCTGCCTGGCGTGGGGCTGGACAGTGTGAGCTCCCTCCCTTCCAGCTGCACTGCCCACAAGGCCCGTCTGTGGTCACAACTCTGTCGAATGTCAGTTCACAAGGACCCGTCCCCTAACACGGAGGGCCCTGATTTTGAATATGCTCTTTTAACTGCAGAAATAAAATCCCACATGGAACCCTTCCCGAACTCTGCTGCTTCCCTAAGGCCCTTCCCACCTTTCCTCTCCCTAGGCCCACAGCCTGCACATCAAGGCCACCAACTAGCCTGTCACCTCCTGGGGGCTGTACAGGGCAAGCGACATCCTTAGTACACATTTATGACTTGAGTTGAATATTTTTAGGCTCCTGACTTTTAAGATCCTAGTGTGGGCTGTCCATACATCTTGCTATGAGCTTGAAAAATGTTCCAAGTGTATGAGCAGTTGTCTGAATGCACTTGAATTATTAGGTCCCTTTTCATTAAATGACTTCCTTCCAAGGGCAGGACACACTTAGTAATTTAAACAGATACCAGGAAAAATTGCCCAAGACTTGAAAATGGGCACAACAGGTTACTGGGTATCTTTCAGTGGTGAGCTGGGGGTTGACTAGCGAGCCTTCCCCCAATTATCTGCCTTGGTCTGGCGGGTGCCCTTGACTGACTCCGACTGATTAAGGTCATTTTACTGTTCTGTAGGCAAATGAGATACAATTGATTTCCACCCTGTAAAAGACAACCCCAAACCATGTATTTCATTGTCCTATAGGATACTGTTTTTGCATTCCTTTGCAAATTCATTTCAGTGTATCTATCTTTCAAATTCTTCTCTGAACGAGTCTTAACATTTCACTGGTTCCCTCATTACTCATTAGTTAACGAGGCACATAAAGCCTCTGATACATGCTTATTTGTATTTGTTTACGTCATGATTTTACCTGTTTGAAAATTATACTTTATCATGCCCATAGCGATTTCTACTCTCCTTAGTAGGACGCGGCCTGCTGTCTCTGCAGGCCTTTTAAATACTACTCTAAGACCCCCACCTGGAGTATATAATTGACTAGTCTATCCATAAATTACCAGAAAGATGATAAGACTTGTCCAAGAATTTAAGTAAATGGCCGGTTGAGAGAAATCAGGTGGAGATCAGCTGTGCATTGGGCCTCGTGGGTCACCGTGGCAGCAACAGGAAAAGAAACCCCCGATCTGGGGGCTTCATCAGCCACTGGAAGAAAAGCCCCTTTTCTTACACAAATGGGGTGTGTACGGCTTCAACCCTACTGTCTGCTGCTCATGAGGGCCTAGAGGGGCACAGGGCGGCAGGGGTCATGCCTGCCTGCTAAGTGCCCATCGGAGACAGCACCGGGAGGCGGGTACCCATGCAAAAATCACGCAAAACAGGCACTGCTGGCCTCTTACCTGGGATTGGTCAGGTTGTAGCAGGATTTCCATATTTGTAACATGTGCTTACATGTGAGGAGCGCCTCATCCGGGCCCCGGCACAGTGACTCCAACTTCACTTTGGAAAACAGTAGTCTACGATGGAGAGACAAAGGGAGAGAAGAACACAGCTCAAGCCAGAGTCCCCACCAGAACCAAATCACGCGGCCTGGCCTAGAGCAGGAAGCAACAGCACTCATTCTAGAACAGGGTGGGCAAAGGCTTGATCCGAGGGAAGCTTAAGCGGTGGCAGCAAGGGCCAAGGGTTCCTGAACTCCCAGCTCAGTATCTGGCTTTGTAGATTGCAGGCAAATGCAGGTGCACCCAACGTGACCATTTGTGATCAGGTTAAAAGCATCAGAGTGGCTAATGTTATTGAGATCATGGGGATTTTATTAAAAGCCTGCTTTTTAAAACAAAACCAATTTATTTGCAAAACTTCAAAAATTCATTAAAAGCAAATCTTGATTTATTTACAGATTTACACAGGGGATGTGACGCAGTTGATATAAATGATCTACAACTCCCTTCCACAAAGACCCTCATCATGTGAAGGTGAATAAGTCTCGTAAGCTTCACAATGGCACATAAAGAAGGGGGGCATCTGGCGCAGGCTCTCTCCTCAGATCTTCCCAGCCCTGCTACTGAAGGGCTAGGACCTCACCAACTATCTTTTCCCTATTTTTGTTACCATCGATGGCTCTACCCTCTGTTCAGACCTTCTGTGAGCTAAGCTTAGACCCTTCTCTCTTTCTTGGCCTCTTGGTTATCCCATTCCCAAATTCTACTTAGGCCTTTCTGAAGACATCAGCTCCCCTGGTCCCCGAGCTCATTAGTACTATCCTTGCGAAGGCCCCAGCATGAGCCCAGATGCCTTCCTGGTGGTCCTCCTGTTCCCCAAGTTGCCCAGCTCTAAGAAACTGCATTATGAAGATCTCTAAAAATCATTTTCAGTCTCAGCTCAAGAAACTGCAGCGATTCCTTACTGTTTGTAATAATAAGTCAAAATTCCTATTGAGTCCTCGAAGGCACCCTGCCCACCGGCCACTCCTGTCTTACCACCCCATTCTGTGCCATGCATCCCTCTGGACCCTTTACTCCTACCAAAATAATTTATTGGCCAAAGGCCAGGTTTCTTTCCTAACTCTATGAATATACATGTCATGTCCTCAATTTTAATCTGTATGAATCTACTGCTCTCCTTAATTCTTCCTAAATTCTGAACTCAGCCACAACCCCACCTCATCAAACAATTCCACGCTTATATCTCTGTCTACTCTACTCTCTATCACCTTAGCCAGTGTCTGCTGTTAATGATAATACAGAGAAGAAAGGGATAGGGGAAGCTCTTGTCATTAAAAACCTCCTCTGTGCCAGGTCCTATGTTTGGCGCTTCACAAACACAACCAAGGTGATCTCTGTAACAACCCTTCTTGGTGGGTGGTATTTATCTCCTTCCACAAAAGAACACCAACCCCTCACTTCCACAGTGCCGAGGATTGTGCTGAGGCCAGCAGGCCTTAAATCCTCATTTGCTCATTAACCACTTTCTCTACAAACCACAGAAGACTAAGAAATGCATTTCCAGTGATTTAAGTTAGACATACAAGAGAATTCCTCAACCACGCATGATGTAATGGCCGCACTCGATGGCACTTTGGAGGACGAAAGTCTCTTTTTTCTCAGTGGGAGATGGAAAGAGGGTGGTCCTAATGCATCACTGCCCCAGCTCTGGAATGGGTTAGTACCCCCCACTCCCTCCAAATGGAACACAGGATGCCCAAGGGGCTGCTGGTGGCTCTCGGGGGGCTCAGGGCTGTGGCCTCTTCGAGCCTGGCTCTGCGGACACCTGGGAGGATGGCAACGGGCCAGGTGAGGACAGGGATGCAGCCTCTGATCTACAAGCAGGTGGGCATAAAGGGTGAGGCCAGACGTGAGATGGGGCTTGACTTCTGCTCAAGAACATCTCAAGAAGTGGAAGTTCCCTGAGGGGTTTCTAAGGACCCAGGTGCCACCTCCTGCTAATTTCTTCACCAGTCCAGAAAGTGGTGGAAGCCTTTTTCCACCAGAATCTCCCACCAAACTTGAGTCAACTGGGAGATGTGTTACAAAGGGAGGAGAAGCTGCCAAAAGGTCACCTTGCAGCATTTGGTAGAGACCTATTCAGAGGCCAGAGACCCCCCCCCCCCCCGGGTCTGGCTGCCAAGGAATTTTGGCCAACGGAGACACCACATAGGACTGTGGTGATGTTCTCCAGGAGGCGCACTGAGCTCTTCTGGCTTAGCCAAGCTTGGAGCTCGCCTGCCCCAGGGAGGGCCGTGAGGCCGTAGGGAAGGCTGCCCCGCATGCGGTGGTGGTGAGCTCCAATTGTCCTTTAACTGTTCCCAAAGTACAAAATGCCAGAGCTCGTCTCTAAGCCTCAACTTGGGGGAACGGTTGCACGCAAGGCTTCTTGGCTGGAAAAAGAACTTCTAATTAACATGAAATAACAGCTTTCAAACACTTGACTCAGGATATGGAGTTGAAAAGGTGTGGGCTGAATTTAAGAGAACCAGACAGGAAGAACAATAGTAGAACTGCTGAGCACAAATGATGGGAAAGGCACCTGGAAGTGAAGCAGGAGGAACAGCATGAGAGAGAGACTGGTAGAGAGGAGTCAGAAAACACGGGCTGGGGAGCAAAAACAAAGCCTCGCAGCTGCTGTCAGATGCCTCCCAGACGATAGGCAGAACACCCCGACAAGCTGAACCCTGGTATTCCCTTGGAGGCACACGTAAGAGCAGGAGACAGAGGCACCGCCTCCAGGAGACAACTCCTCCTCTCCACATCCCCAAACTTTGGCTTGGCTAAGGGCAGAGAACAATCCCGAAAAGAGGACAAGTGATGCTTGTCATCACATTTGTGGACCCTGCTCACACATTTCAAGACTGTTCGAAAACATCTGGCTGGGTGTGTGCTATATTAGCACAGAAATGATGAGAACACAAACAATGCTTGGCACTGGTTTGCTGCAGTTGATGTCCGAAGATATTACAGATTCAATCTACTGAGGAAACCCTGAGGACAAAACAAGAAGTCACGAAAAAGGGGGCACCTGGGTGGCTCAGTCGGTGAAGTGTCTAACTTCGGCTCAGGTCCTGATCCTGGGGTCCTGGGATGGAGCCCCATGTTGGGCTCCCTGCTGCTTGGCGGGGAGCCTGCTTTTCCCTCTGTCTCTGCTCCTCCCCTCCACTCCTGCTCTCTCTGTCTCTCCCAAAAAAATAAATAAAATCTTAAAAAAAAAAAAAAAAAGAAGTCATGAAAAAGCCTGGGACAAACCAACATCAACGACATTCCAGCATGTGGAACTGCCAACCCGGCAGAGCGGGCGGGGGGAGGGCTGCAGGCTGAGACGGTTTGCCGCCCACATCAGCCAAGTCCGACCATGAATTAAGTAAGGTGCTTCTCTTGGTAAGTCACGTGCTGGGAAAGTAGTCTGTTCCCACCCCCCTATACCTGGCTCAAAGTTCATCAACCTATTTACAACAATTTTGGTTCAAGACTCACTGAAACGTACAGGAAATTAATGAAGAATAGAAGAAGCTTGCTGACAGACGAATCTGACTACGTTACTGATAGCCCGAATCTAGCATCTCACACACAATGCTGTTCCTGATCTGGCTCCTGCCCAAATGCTTAGCCTCGGTCTGCCCACTGCCCGTCGTGCACGTCTCCCATTCTAGCCATGATCAACTTCCTCCATGTCACTCTCCTTCATGACCCTGGGCCTTTGCACATGCTATTATTCTTTCTGTCTGGAATGCCTTTTCCATCCATTTCTGCTTTTTAAGCATCTACTCATCTTTCAGGTCAAATAGCTCCTCCTCTCCGCCCCCCCACCTTAGTAAAGCCAACCTTAGGTACTAGGAGCTAAAGCTCCCAAATGGAAACGCAATTCCAGAAAATACGAGAGCTCTCAACTGTGGAGTAATAAGCAACAAGCCAGGAAACTTCTGCTTTCAAGACAAGCAAAATAGGAACAACAGCTTCTGCCAGACACTTTAAATATTTAATCACTGATTCTTACACCAACCCTGCAGGTTAGGTTGAGAGTAATTTACCCGAGTTCACGCTGCCAGTCATTGGTAGAACAGAACTGCAAACCCAGATCCACTGAACAAGAAACACAGGAGAGCGACTTAAAATATTCTAACCGCACTCCTGACATTAATGAAGATAGACAGCATTTTCTAATCCGTTGCCAAATACTTACAACCCTATGACGTGCAAAGACCTGTGTTACTGTGTAGATTAAAAGTGGGTACAAAATATAGTCCCTTGCCCTCAAAGAACTTAAGAGTCCAAGCAGAAGAAAGGACCTGGCCACAAATAAGGGGCAGGATTCCTGGTTTAGGGACAGACTCTGGCCCTGGAACTCAAGTGGGGCCGCAGGAAGATGAGGTTCGTGCTTCTGGGGAATTGTTCCTAGGATACATCATCCACGCTTCTTCAAAAAATGATCTCATTGGCCTGTGCTTTTTGTGACTTGCCTCTTTCACCCCAAAGTCCACTGTGTGTAAAATTCTACTCATTTGAAGGACTCAGTAAATCACTAAACCGAAGAGAAATAGTATTTAACCCTATTTTTGGAATTTCTTACGACTTCCAAGATACGTCTTGAAATAACAGCTGCGTTTGGCTTGGTGTAGAATTTAGAAAGAAGATACACCCCCCTGGTGAAACTCTGGGGCATGTGGCATTGTGACTTGTCCTAGGGCATCTTAGGGAATGTATCAAAGTGGCATTTTGTCAGGGCCAGGTTTAATGTCTAATGATCATCCCCAGGAAGACTTTCCTAACTCCCTGGAAACTGCCCCCTACCACGAGACCCTCCCCTCTAGAGTAATATTGGTTTAACTTTATCCTGCCAGACCTCAGGGGCCACTCCTTGAGCTCACTGTAGACCCTTACATCTCCATGCTGCGCTCACGGTGCTGCATCGACCTCCCAGAAGTCCTCTCCCCAGGGCCCCTCCCACGCCCAACTGTGACAACCCCACTGTCGGTCACCTTCCATGACCCCCAGCCTCAGGCAGAAAGCTATTTCCTTCCTCACCTCATACGTATAAAAGATTTTTTATTCTGTTAAAATTCTGTATTTGTACAGTTGTCCACCTATATGTCAGTGTACCTGATAATGGATTCAAATTTGGTCATCAGTTTATTATTTATTTATTTAAAGATTTTATTTATTCATTTGAGACAGTGAGATACAGAGAGAGAGCATGAGCAGGAGAGGCAGGGGGAGCAGGAAAGGCAGGGGGAGAGGGAGAGGCAGACTTCCTTCTGAGCCAGGAGCCTGACGTAGGGCTCGATCCCAGGACCCAGAGATCATAACCTGAGCCGAAGTTGGACGTTTCACTGACTGAGTCACCCAGGAGCCCCTTGTCAATAATTTTTTTTTTAAAGATTTTATTTATTTATTTGACAGAGATAGCGAGAGAGGGAACACAAGCACGGGGGAGCTGGAGAGGAAGAAGCAGGCTGGAGAGGGAGAAGCATGCTCCCTGCCCAGCAGGGAGCCCGATGCGGGCCTCGATCCCAGGATGCTAAGATCATCACTTGAGCTGAAGGCAGAGGCCCAACGACTGAGCCACCCAGGTGCCCCTGTTGTCAATAATTTTCAAAGTGCCCATTATACCCCTGAGGCTACATAGGGGAATCCGACATGGTATCTTTGCTCATGGTCTAGTGTTCTGTACACATGGTATGTGATGAATGGACACAGGGACAACGTTCTGCAGCAGTACAAAAGGGAGACTCTGTCTGAGAGTCATGGAAGACTGCAGACAAGAAGTGGGGCCCTCTCAAGGGGCGCTGGGGTGGGGCCTTTCAGGGAGGCAGATGGACAACATCTCTGGCGTAGGCAGGGAGGTGTGAGTGTCCACAATATGCTCGGGAGTGCTGTCTGGAATCTGGGATGCGAGACTGGGGCCTGAGATAAAGGTAGAAGGGCCTTTCTTTCTTCCTTCCTTCCTTTTTTTTTTTTTTTCCCAGAGAGGGAGGTGGGGAGAGGCAGAGGGAGGGGGAGAAAGAGAGAATCTTAAGCAGGCTCCACGCCCAGCACGGAGCTGACACAGAGCTTGATCTCATGACCCTGAGATCATGACCTGAGCCAAAATCAAGAGTCAGATGCTTAACCCACTGAGCCACCCAGGCGCCCAAGGGTAGATATTCCTAAATTCTGAAATTTCACATGCCTTACAAAGCCTTCTGGTGAAGAACTCTCAAGGACAGAAAATGTGAAAATTTTAGAGAAATATTAAATTAATGATTCCCTCCAACCTCATCTGGTATTTAAAAAAAAACTGCGCTCATTAAGTGCATCAAGGAGGAAATATGCATATTAATACACAAAACCCCACACTAATTAGCCGATCTGTCAATGCCGTGTTCAAGGCAGCTGATCCAGAATGAAAATCACAGGAACCTTGAACATTTGGTATTTTGTGCTGGCCTGTGTTTGAATGCTCTTGGGCTCAGCATGCTCTTCGTTTATCTGCTGAACGTAGGCAGGGATGCAAAACAGCTGTGAAGAAAAGCGCATGGTCTCCACCCAAGTGAGGCAATGGCCGTGGGGGCCTTGAATGCCATCCCCATCTCTCACTTCCGGGGAGTCTGACCCGGGAGCTGAGGTGGGTCTGGCTGCCATACACCTGAAAGAAAGTGAGAATCTGTCACCAGGTAAAAGAAACGGGTCGGGCCGAGTGGGGCTGGGGGGTGTAGGTATGTTGAAATGATATTTTACATCGAGAAGATGGTTGGCAGCCACGGATCAGAACGGTAAGAGAAATCAAAGGAGATGTGCCAAAAGCATGTGGTGACGAGGGGAAGATAGATGAGAATTTGAAGCCAGATGAGTCAGCTGGGAACAAAGTCTGAAAGGATCCAGAAGCAGCCCGTCGCTGGTCAGGCAGAGGAAATGTTATCCAATAAATCGAACCAAGCCGTCAGAGCAGAATGAGGGGTTTCTTCCAGGTTCCAGTGTGGCTTTCAAGAAGGGAATCTAACTCAATGTCATTGTCACCAACATTCCTGATGGCCTACTGTGTGCTGCTCTTGGAGCCTCTCCTGGCTGGGCTTCAAAGCAACCCAATCCCGGATGGTAGTTTTCTCGGCAAAAAAGCAGCCTCTGATCCTGGGCTGAGTCACTGCCGCTGAAAATCAATACCGTGCCTGGCCTGTGAGCTACTGGGCCTGACACACTTCAGTAGGGCCCCCTTCCCCACCAGAGGGGACAACGATGCTGGGTTTACAGCCAGGCCGGCCCCAGAGCCGTGCCCTCGAACCATCCTGAGGGTCCTCTGAAAATAGCTGGAAGGGAGGGGCAGTAAGGAACCAGTTCACGTGACATCAAATACTGCTCCGGGACTCGCTAATGGGGAATGTTCAGTAAACGTCACCGGAATGAATGGTCTATCTACTCAACTGTTACACAGGAAATAGACAATTTCTTTGACCATTTGGCTGACCTCATTGCTATATTGACACACTGTTCATTGGCTCATTAGAAAAAGAATATAGATCTTTCCAATTAATCCAAAGCTGGACAAGGCCTTGAGCGGTCCCCGTAATGCTCCATTACTCAAGAGTGTGGTCTGGGGCAGGCAGCCTCAGGGAGCCCCGGGAGCTTGTGAGAAATGCAGACTAGCCACCCACTCTAGATCCAATGCACCAGGATCTTCATGACGCCCGTGTGATTCGTGTGCAAATTTAAGTTCAGGAACCCCCACTCTGGTTCATAACTCTCCATCCTAACCTTCAATGGGCTGATTTTTTTAAAAGACCTCCAAAGGAAAGAGTTCCCATAGCCCCCACGTTTAGGAAATTCTGCCTGTGTTCATTTCACTCCACTAAGAATTTTGGGAGTATTTTATGCTTCAATTCAGTGGGAATTCTGATCAACCACTTCCATTAAGCTCACAAATGAAGGGGGCCACTACCCATGATCTTGCACAGAATGCTTCCATCCCTTCTGGAGGGATTCCTGGGATGGCTTTCTGATGGCTGCCCTAGAACCCCGTCCAGGTCCTCCCTGAGAGTCTCTCCAGGGAGGGTCAGCGTACCAACCCAGGGGGCACATTCACATTGCTACCCATGTACAGGGCACCCCCTGAGTGTACAGAGCACTGAATGGTCATCTACTGCCATTGGGAGTCCTCACCGGGGATGGAAAACTCAAATGTCTTCCACAACCAGGCAAGTAAATAGGAGCTGGGCTCAAGATGTCAGGGAGCGTTTGGAGTCATGCCTGCCTACCCAAGAGGTAATCAAATCCAAACATTTTTAAAATGTGTGCTGACCTAATGGGACTCGGCGAGCAAATGTCAAGTCGCAGGCCACCAGACAGAAACCCCTAGTTTACAAGCTTTTCAGGAGTCAAATCTGAGTACCTGGCTGTCTTTGCAAAACCCCAAGGCACACGCTGACTTCCGGCTGGTTTGCCAACAAAGCACCAAAGGGGGGGTCTGAAGACTATGACTCTTCTCTAGGGATAAAGTCCTGCCCAGGAACTGGCCCCAGTGGCTTAACCGTGAAGTTCTGTCTGGGAGTTTTTAACCACTGAGGAAGTTCTACAAATCTGACCACTTTGAAGGTCCCGAGTTGCTCAAGAAGGAGATACCGCCTGACGTGCCGGGCTTTCTGGGAGGTCATTCAGCATTTCCCCATACTGGCCTCGCTGTCACCCTGAGTGTCATCTCGGCCCAGGCTCCCAGGGCTGCTGGGTCCTGGGGAGATGGACCCCACACTTATTTAACAAACTCAAGTATCAGGAGCAGAAACCTCGCCCTGCAGAACTTTGCAGCCCCTCATCCTGGATGGGGCGGGCGCTGTGGACCAGCCCGCTGTCTGTGAGGCTTCGGCTGCACCTCCCGGTATCCTAATCCGGCCTCCTCTTTATGACAGGCAGGAACTCCTGTTAGATCCCCTATCAATTACATTTCGCTTCTCATTTCAGTCAAAGTGTCAACAATCTGGAATACTCCCCCATCCCTCTAGCGGTATTTTTAGAACAAACAACTGACATATTTAGCTAAAATAAATCACCTTAAGAAACCCCCGTTTGGCTCATTTTTTTGCTCCCAGTTCGGCTATAAATCTCAACTCAGACTAGTGACTAGAACCAGCACCCAAGCTGGAAATGACACTGACAGGGTGAATGAAAAACACGCCTGGAATCACACTGCCCGTGTCTCAAAGACCTCCTCCTGTGTCTGAGGTTGGCATTTTTTTGAAGGCGCCCTTTCACGTGGTGCTATCCACAGCAACAGAGTAGACATGGACGGTCAGGACTGTCTCGAGCGCTGTCTCACGGTGGTGTGAGGGGCCGAGGACTCCTTGACTCTGCTTAGCTCAGTAAGCTGGTGAGCAAGAGCCTTTGGCACAGTAGCCATCTAGTAAGTAAATGGGTGAACAGGAAATATTTGAAAGTAAGTCTTCCCATTAAATTATCTGGCTTGGAAAAAAAAAAACCCAAAAACCTATTCTCTCTGAACCACAAAGCCCTTGGTCATTTCCAAAATGTGGGAGGGACTGACCACAAGCAACTCTACTGACCAGCCCCTCCCCAAAGGCCATCTCTCTGGAGGATTTCCCTGTCTTTATTTCTTTTCTTTTCTTTTTTAAAGATTTTATTTATTTGACAGAGATAGAGACAGCCAGCGAGAGAGGGAACACAAGCAGGGGGAGTGGGAGAGGAAGAAGCAGGCTCACAGCAGAGGAGCCCGATGTGGGGCTTGATCCCATAACGCCGAGATCACGCCCTGAGCCGAAGGCAGATGCTTAACCGCTGTGCCACCCAGGCGCCCCTCCCTGTCTTTATTTCTGACATAGCTCCCATGGCCCCGATTTCCCCATATTCCCAAGTCTAAGGATGGGAGCTCAAGTGAAGAAAGGAGACGTCTGGGTCTATTTTGGTGGATGATGGCAGATGGGAAAAGAATGGGAATCCTCCAATCACCCGGGCCTAGAAGGGGCAGAGCCCAGAGCCAGATGTGACAAAGACAGAGGAATCCGTGAGGCTCTATAGGATCAAAATGGCAGCCTCCACTCAAAGTCAGGGTGGGAGCCAGGAAGGAGGAAACTGGGCAGGGTGTTGGGAAACTGAGCCAGCACTCTGGGACCAGAGGTGGACAATGCTTTTCTGGGATCGGATGCCAGATGGGACTTCGCGTCCTTGCACCAGGAACCTGCGCTGTGAATCCTGGCCTGTTTTACGTTTCCCACATTCCCTGACTTGACGTCCTGGTGTTCTTGTGGAGTACAGCACGAAGGGTTTGGTTGGGTTTTGCTTGGCTTTGTTTCAGCGGTGCGAAGGAGACCAAAAGCAGGACCCTTGTCCCTGGGGGCTGGAGCTTTCACAGGGAGCGCTGCTCTCCAGGGGCCAGGGTGGCGATCTCTGTTTCCTCTGAGGCACTCGGTACACTTCAGAGTAATTCTTAATGTGTCACCGTGAGCGGCACGAAGGCGGGGATGTTGCTTTCCTCGGCCTCGGCAGAAAGTGGGGGCTCTCTGACCTTTAACTAGGGAGGTGTTCAAAGGACAGTGAATCAGATCATCTGTGGGTGGGGTTATTGATCCCCACCAGCTGCTTCTGGCTCAAGATTCCCACGAGATACTCATGGGATAAATGTGGAGATTGTCTTATCTTCTTTCCTCTCAGATGTTTTTGTTTGGTTTTGTTTTTGTTTTTTTTTAAAGATTTTATTATTTATTCGACAGAGATAGAGACAGCCAGCGAGAGAGGGAGCACAAGCAGGGGGAGTGGGAGAGGAAGAAGCAGGCTCATAGCAGAGGAGCCTGACGTGGGGCTCGAATCCCATAACGCCGGGATCACGCCCTGAGCCGAAGGCAGACGCTTAACCGCTGTGCCACCCAGGCGCCCCTGTTTGGTTTTGTTTTTAAACAAATACTAAGCAATAAACTTTCACGACCTTAAAATGCAAAAAGACCATTACGAATGCACTGACATTCAACTGTATTTGGACTGTCGGACGTGTTCTGCACAGTTGGCTGGGTAACTAACAGGGGATCTCCATGACCCACATTTCTGCAGTAAGCAGAAATCATTATTTTATATAGCAAACTTGGCAGATTCAGACCAAAATGGACCATCGGAGAAACACAGGTAGACACAAGCTTAGCTGTGAACTAAGGCTCCCAGACTGCTCAGCAGGGTCATTCTTTTCAACCATTCATTGCGCAAACATGTATTAATGTGTGCGGCATGGCAACTGCTGGGCTAGGTGTTGGGGATCCAGAGTTTGCAGGAAACACCTTGCATTAAGTCTGATGAGATACTCCATACTTTGACTTGTTGAATGAGACACTTAGAAGAACTTGAGATCTTGGACAGAAAAGCGCCAAAATAAATAAACCTGCAGGCCACCATCAGGCATAGAGAACTCTGGTGTGGCTGCCCTGGCCTCTCCCAGCTGCCAGGCCGCCCAAAGAGCTCTCTCTCCTGTGATGGGAGAGTGGGATGTCCTGCTTTCTCTCCAGCATACTCTGAAATAACCAGGAAAAGGGGAACTCTCTGGAGAGGAAGCAGGATACCCCGTGAGGACCTTAGACTGGGGGCCAAACAGCCGCAAGCACATGGACTTGGGGAGCAGAGACTGGGCCAGTACAACTCCCAGTCTGAGGACAAGGCCATCCCTAGTCCTGGAGAAGGAAGGGTCTTCTCATACACCAATAGGGCCTCAAATACGTTTCTCTGCCATTTCTTCTTTTCCAGTTCTTCTACCCTTGCCTCACAAACCCAATTTTCAGTTTCTAAGCCATTTTTCATTGCCTTTTCGGTATGCTGTCTCTTAACAAGCACCTCCATTCACTGAAGGCAACACCAGAGACCCAGAACCTCCCAGAAAGATTGCATAAGTGGGCTGGCACAGGGGGAGGAGGCTGCCACTCTGCTTCAGCCACCCCCTCCCAGAAGAGCGGTGGCTTCATGACCCAGAGCCAGAGAATCCCAGAGCAGAAGGGGCCCCAGCCTTCTTATCGCAACCTCCCAAGAATGCTGAAAACCCTCCCATCACTACACAGGTTGAAAAGGAGAGGCTGGAAAGCTGATTTTTGTTTTAAACTCTAGCAAAATATACATAACATAAAATTTACCATTTTAACATGTACAGTTCATTAAGTACTTTCATATCACTGAGCCACCACCAATACCATCCGTCTCCAGAATGTTCTTCCTCTTGCAAAACTGAAACTCCAAACCCATTGAATGATAACTCCGCATTCTCCCCTTACCCTAGCCCCTGGCAACCCCTGATCTACTTTCTGCCTCTGGGATTTTGACTGCTCTAGGAACCTCATATAAGAGTAACCACACTGTATTTGTCTTTTGGTGACTGGCTTATTTCACTTGGCGTAATGTCCTCAAGGTTCATCCATGTGGTAGCTTGTGTCAGAATCTCCTTCCCGTTTAAGGCTGAATAATATTCCACTGTACACATATATCACATTTTGTGTATCCATTCATTCATCAGTGGGCATGTGGGATGCGTCTACCTTCTTAGCTACTGTGAATAATGCTGCTGTGAACACGGGTGTGCGATATCTATTTGAGTTCCTGCTTTCAATGTTTTTGAGTACTTACCCAGATGTGGAATTGCTGGGTCATATGGCAATTCTATTTTTAATTTTTTGAGGAACTGTCGTACTATTTTCCACAGTGGCTGCACCATTTTACATTCCCACCAGCGGAACAGAAAGGTTCCAGTTTCTCCACATCCTCGCCAATACTTGTGACTTTCTGTCGTGTGTGTGTGTGTGTGTGTGTGTGTGTTTGTGTGTAAAACAGCCATCCTAAGGGCTATGAAGTGGTATCTCACTGGGGTTTTGATTTGCATTTTCCTAATGATTAGTGATGCTAAGAATATTTTCATGTGCTTATTGACCAGCTGAATATCTACTCTGGAGAAAAGTTTCTTTGCCCAATTGTTGTTTGGGTTTTTTTTTTTGTTGTGGAAAGTTGACTTTTTTTTTTCGTTTTTATTTATTTTTTTAAATTATATGACGTTGGTCACCATACAGGACATCATTAGTTTTTGATGTAGTGTTCCATGGAAAGTTGATTTTCAATAAGCTATTGCACCACTGAATTTGCTCCACTTTGATCCATGGTGTCTTTGAGGCTGCTCCCCACCCTCCTTTGCCCCAAGATCCTCCTCTCCAACTTGTATCCGAGAGGTGGGCATCCCTGGGTTGGTAACCTTGCACTCATCCCTCCCAGACCCCCTTCAGGTATCCACAGATTACTTCTCTTGAGTTAATGAGAACAATCTTTCTTTGTGGCCCAACTTTCTATCAAGTGCAAATGTAATGGGCGTGTTCGTTACTCTTATCACTCAGCTCAGGCTTAACAATAGCCCACAGCACCAGGCTTCTCAGTGATCACTACGTCAAAACATTACTTAATATCATTTTTCAACTTAAATAGAGTGTAAGACAGAGTGAGAAAGAGACAGTCTTACTTGCCAAGTAATGATTTTTTTAAAAAAACAGATACATGCTCCACTTGGGTCAAGAATGATCCTAACCATGTTTTCCAGTTTATTGACAAGATTGACAGGGGAAACAGCATAAACATCCTGTTCATGTGGACTGCTAGCTCTAAGAAAGCGTAAACTGTCTTTCTCTTATTCATGGCAGCATTCCTGATACCTAGCATGGCACGTGGAATGTGGTAGGAACTCAGTGCTTCAAAAGCAGTGGTTAAGAGCACAGATGTTGAGGCCAGACCACCTGGGTTCAAATCATGACTCCACCACTGACAAGGCGGGTAATTTTGGACAAATTAGTTTACTTTTCTGTGCCTCCATTTCCTTATCTGTAAAATAGGCATGATAATATAATCTACCATGGTTCTTACGATGATTAAATTAGTTTAAAATGTGTTAATTGCTGGGGCGCCTGGGTGGCTCAGTCGGTTAAGCATCTGACTCTTGATCTCAGAGTCATGAGTTCAAGCCCTAATTGGGGCCAGCATGGAGCCCACTTAAAAAAAAACGTGTTAAGTGCTGATGAGAGTTGTCTATACCAAGGTGTATATATACGCCAGTGGTTATTAATGCTAAATAACTGAATGAATAAACGTTGCGTATGTTCACTTCTTTCCCTAGTTAGTTCCCGTTGGTGTAAAAAGAAACGTGATCATGTGACAGAATCTGCTCTCGCAGGTACGAGAGTAGAAGATCATACACGGAAGTGTTTAGAGAAGCTGGTGGTCTTCTGGCCAGGTGACTGAGGACTTGTTTCAGGATCTCCTCATGTATCAAAGTTATGGGTCAGAAAACATACTTAAAAGAGTTGTCAAAACACCTCAATGATGCCACTTGGGATTTGTATCTTGAGAAGTTCCAAAAATCACATTCTTGTGCTTCGTGTAACATTTGATGGTTTAAATAAGAAAGATTAAAATTCAAATCAATTAAAAATCTATAATTAGCAAAGCTGCGCAACCACAATTTGTCTCAGGGCAAGAGACTATACCTAGCTGTGGTTGCCCTTCGCGGCCACTGTAAGTCTTGCTGAATTAGAATAAAACATTCTAACAGACACATGAAAAAATGTTCAATATCATTAGCCATCAGGGAAATTCAGATCAAAACCACATTGAGATACCACCTTACACCAGTTAGAATGGCAAAAATGGACAAGGCAAGAAAACAAATGTTGGAGAGGATGTGGAGAAAGGGGATCCCTCCTACACTGTTGGTGGGAATGCAAGTTGGTACAGCCACTTTGGAAAACAATGTGGAGGTTCCTCAAAAAGTTAAAAATAGAGCTACCTTATGATCCAGCCATTGCACTACTGGGTATTTACCCCAAAGATACAGATGTAGTGAAAAGAAGGGCCATATGCACCCCAATGTTCATAGAAGCATTGTCCACAATAGCTAAATTGTGGAAGGAGCCGAGATGCCCTTCAACAGACAAATAGATAAAGAAGATGTGGTCCCTATATGCAATGGGATATTACTCAGCCATCAGAAAGGATGATTACCCAACATTTGCAGCACCATGGACGGACTGGAGGAGATTATGCTAAGTGAAATAAATCAAGCAGAGAAAGACAATTATCATATGGTTTCATTCATTTGTGGAACATAAGGAATAACAGGGAGATCATTAGGAGAAGGAAGGGAAAAATGAAAGGGGGGTAAACCAGAGGGGGAAATGAACCACAAGAGACTATGGACTCCAGGAAACAAACAGGGTTTTAGAGGGGAGGGGGGTGGGGGGATGGGCTAGCCTGGTGAAGGTTATTAAAGAGGGCACGTATTGCATGGAGGACTGGATGTTATATGCAAACAATGAATCATGGAACACTAAATCAAAAACTAACGATGTACTGTATGGTGACTAACATCACAATTAAAAAAAAAAAAGAATGAAACATTTTAGTCACACTACCGTTCTCAGATGCCACTGTTAAGTATGATACTATCTGATATATTTTCCCAAGACCAAAAGCAACAAATTGTTGGCTCTCGTCCCAATATTTTGTCTAAAAGTGAATCCCCATGGCAGAAACACAAAGTCTGTGAGGGGCTGATCAAAGCGTTGGCTGACAGACTGCCGCACTGTCCTCGGGAAAGACAACTGTTCCAAACCTCACCTGGCACCTACTTCTATCTTCTTGGGCCAATGAGGAAAACTACTAAGTAAAACGTAGTCATCAATTTGGAAATTTTGGCAAAGCTGCATTTCAAAAGAAGAAATATCACAGCTCCTCTACCACGTACAGTAGATAGTGAATCTACCTGAATTTACAAACACTCTTCAACATAAAAATGGATTCTTTGTTCGATTTTATTTTGGAGAACACTTGCAATGCATTAAAGACATTCACTACATCATCAGCAAGTGATTTCTCATTCCTTTGTTTAGGTATTTAATAGTTAAAGGGTTTACAAAAATAATTTTTCAACAGAAAAAGAAGGTAGTTCAGGAGGAACAAAATAAGAATGACACATAGAGAAATTGTAGAAATAAATCCAACCATACCATGACTTACATTAAATGTGAATGGATGAAACACTGAAGACAAAAGGCAGGAATTATCAGACTAAATAAAAAAGCAAGACCGTGGTGGCTCAGTAGGTTAAGCGTCTTGATCTCAGCTCAGGTCTTGATCTCAGGGTCATAAGTTCAAACCCTGCACTGGGCTCCATGCTGGGCATGGAGTGTACTTAAAAAAAAAAAAAAAAAAAGCAGGGTCCAACTCTATGCTATCTGTTAAGAGAAGAAGTATTTGAAGAAATAATGGTTAAGAATTTTCTAGAAATGAATAAACAATACCAACGCACAGTTTAAGATGGCCTCGTGACTCCGATGGAGCAGAAGCCACTCTGAGCTGTTTCACAGTGAGAATGTACAGTGCCGGCAACAGCAGCAATTGGTAGAGGCCCGGGAGAAAAGACAGATGACATTAAAATGATCTAAAATTAAACAAACAGTTGACTTCTCAACAGCTACAAGAGGAGCAAGATCATTTGTGCTGTGAGAAAATGCGAGCCTAGAATTATATATCCAGTTGGAAAAGCTCTTTTGAGAGTAAAGCCAATATATTTTCAGATACAAACTGAGAAAGTGTGCCAGCAACAGACCCTCACTAAAATTTCTAGGATAATCACTAAACAACAACCAAAACAGAATGCTTCTTTTCCAAATCAGTAAGAAAAAAAGACATGTAACAAAAACATAATTAACCTAAAAGAAGGTAGGAAGAGAGAGGATAGCCTATGAAAGAAAGGGCATGACAAAGAGAAAGCACAGAAGAAGCAGGAGATACTAACACAAATGTACCAGTATTTACAGTAAATGGAAATGAACTAAATGTTCCAGATAAGTGTCAGTCTGAGTTAAAAAAAAAAATCAGCTGTATATAATGAGCACAAGAGTGACCCTAAAACATAAAAATATAAAAAGCTGAAAGTAGGAGAATGAAGAAAGGTACTCCAGTATACACACACAAACGTGTGCACACACATACACACACTGCATATGTGTACCTGTATATGGACACACAAATGTAGATAAGTATTGTGGATAGCATCCAAACTAGATTCTGAGGCAAAATGAATTATGTAACTTCTTACATAATGATACAGGGTTGAATCTACCAGGAAGACATAGCAATTCTAAATTTATATGCACCTAAGAGCACAGCTTTAAACTATATAAAGCAAACACCGCTATGACTGTGTGGTGAAATAGGACAATCTACCATCTCAGTGGCAGATTTCAACGTATCTCTGCTCAATAATTGACCAGCATGAGAGACTATGGACTCTGAGAAACAAACTGAGGGCTTCAGACGGGAGAGGGGTGGAGGAATGGGATAGGTTGGTGATGGGTAGTAAGGAGGGCATGTATTGCATGGTGCACTGGGTGTTATATGCAACCAATGAATCATCGAACTTTACATCAGAAACCAGGGATGTACTGTATGGTGACTAACAAAATATAATAAAAAAAAATTAAAAAAAAATTGACCAGTAAACAAAAACCATTAGTAAGAATAAGGAAGATCTGAATAGCGGTATTAAAAGCTTAATCTAATACAACGTATAAAAATGTACTCCCAAATGCGGAGAGCATTCTTTTCAAGCACACTTGGAGGATTCATAAGACGTGACCACATGCTGGGCCACAAAACAAGCCTCAACCCATTTCAAGTTCATATAGATGACAGTCTCTGAGCACAATTCAGTGAAGTTGTTAAAAGTCCATTAGCAAAAGGTAAGTGGATAAAACCCATATATTTGACAATTAGAAAACAGTTCTAAAATAACTAAGGAATTAAAGAAGAAGAATGGAAATTTAAAATGATTTAGAATGAAAGGATGATAAAAATTTCAGATGTTGAAACTGTGGTCTACAACTAAAGCAGCACTTGGCGGGAAATTTTTAGTCTTAAATGTTTATGTCGGAAAATAAGAAAGACAAAAATTAATGAACAAAACACCTAATTTGAGAGATTAAGAAGGAAAACCAGATAAAACAGAACAAACTCAAAGAAAAAAGAAAAAAGGAACTGTTAGAAATAAGAACAGAAATTCATGCAAGAGAAAGTAAATATATAGTTGACACCATAAAAAAGCTGGTTCTCTGAACAGATCAATGTAACAGACAAATTTCTGGCAAGACTGTTCAAGAACATCAAAAAGAAAGCATATTAAGCAATATTAGGAATGAAAAAAGACTTAACCGCAGGTGCTGTATGACAAACAGATAATTAAAAAACATGAACAGCTCCATGACAATAAAATTTAACATTTAGATGAAATGGATGAAACCCTTAAAAAATATATATGTTATATATATTTTAGCTTCTATGTTATACGTAGCTTGATAAAAGAAGCAGCAGAAAACCTGAATATCCTATAATCACTTTTATAAAAGCATCAGAAGTCTTTCCATAGGAAAAAAACCAGCCCCAGATGGTTTTACAGGCAAATTCTACCGAAACTTATTATTCTAGAAGCAGATCATTCCAATCTTACACAAATGATTCTAAAACACACACAAAAGAACCACTCCAACTCATTTTATATGAGGCTAGCCCAACCTTGATGCCAAAACCTGACAAATATACAATGAGAAAGGAAAATTACAAGCTATTTCACACATGAACAAATATAAATGTTCCTTAAAAAATTAGTAAACTGGATCCACTAAAAAAAGCTAATATGTCATGATTAGGTTGGGCTTATTCCAGGAATGTAAGGTTAATTTAACATTTAAAAATATCAATATAACATTCACAGGTTAAAGAAAACCATACAATCATCTCAACAAATATAGAAAAAGCATTTGATAAAATTCATTATCAGTTCATGATTTAAAAAGATCAACTCTTAGCAAACCAGAAAGAAGGAAATTTCCTTAACCTCTTAAATAGTATCTATAAACAAACTTGTAACAAACATAATTCTTAATGGTAAAACACTGAAAGGATTTTATTCAACTATATTGAAGGTTCTAGCAAGTCCAGTAAGGCCAGTTTTAAAGAGTCAAAGGATTAGAGATAAAGAAACTAAATTTTAATTATTTCAGATAAAAGTCATTGTCTGTATAGAAAATCCAAAGTAATCTATATATAAATTGTTAGAATTAACAAGAGTTTAGCTGAGTTGTTGGGTCAAGGAGAATATACAAAAATCAGCTGCCTTTCTATACACTAGCAACAAGTACATAGTGAATTTGATAAAGAAAAAAAGACGGCATCCATATAGTGTATACAAATGGAAATTTTTTCAGGTAACTAGGAATAGATCTAGGGAAAAAAATGGGCAAAATATTTATAAGAAAAATTGTAAAACTTCATTAAAAAGTATTTTTTAAAGACCTAACTAATTAGGTACAATGGCCATGGATTAGAAAACCCACTGTCACGAATATAGAATTCTCCCCAAGCTGAGCTATTAGATTGTTACTCCAATACAATTCCAATATCGTAATTCCAATATTGTTGTTGTTGAACTTGACAAACTTGATTCAAAAATTTATATGCAAACTCAAAGGCCTGAAATAGCCACAAAACTCTTGAAGAGCAAGATACAGGGATGGACCTACCTCACATATAATAAAGCTGTAGGAATGCAGAAAGTGGCAATCACACAGAGATGGGCACACTGACTGAAAGAACCAAGTAGAAAGGTCAGAAATAGTCCCCCACCGGCCCCCCCCACCCACATATGGGCATCTGATTTAAGACAGAAGTAGCACGTGGAGCAACAGGGAAAGGGATCTTTTCAGTACGTGATGCTGGGACAACTGGGTATCCACAGGAGGGGACACTACAACGAATCCTTCACACCATACAGACACCCATCATTTCCAGACGGACCCTCAGATTTAAGTGTGAAAGGTAACACAAGAGAGCTCTTAGAATATAACTTAGGAGACTATCTTCGTGACCCCGGAGAAGGGAAGGGAAGGTTTCTTGAACTAAACGTGGAAAGTACAAACCATGAAGGAAATGGGTGATATATTCAACTGCTTTAAAAAGAACTTCTGTTCATCAGAAAACAAGTCACAGATGAGATTTCTGCAACACATGTAACCAACAAAAGGCCTTGTAACCATAATACATGAAGAAATTTACGAATTGGCAAGAAAAAGTCAACCCAATTAGCAAAGGGGAAAGACTTCTCCCCGTGCTTCACAAAACAGGAAAGCTGAATGGCCAATAAACAGAGACAAAGGTATTCAACCTCATGCCACTTAAACTCACAACGTGACACCATTAACCAGCAATCACTCAGCCAGAAATAAGTCTGAAACATGGCAGGTTGGGGGGGGGGAGTGTTGGTGCGTGCAGCCCCACGGACTCGGCCGGTGGCAATATAAACGGGCACAGCTCCTTTGGAAAACAGTCTGGAATTATCTGCTAAAACGGAAGAGGCACATACATATCCTATGACCCAACAATCTCACTCCCAGGTAATACCCAGAGAAGTACGTGCACCTGTGCGCCAGGAGACCTGTACAGGAATATCTACAGCAGCTCTGTTCCTAACAGCTGAAAACTGCTGCAAACAACCTGTATATCCATTTCCACAGCCTGGAAAAATACATCATGGTATATTTATATAATAAAATACTACGTATCAGTGTAAAGGAGTAAATGGCTGCGTGTGCAATAAGGATGCGCCTCAGGAACGTAATGTTAAGCAGTATAAGGATATATATTCAGTACAATTCCATTACAATGTTTTTAAATATGCAAAATTAGAAATTTTTATTATTTGGGAGTATGAACATATATGGTATAGAAACACAAGGGAAGGCTCTGCCTAGAATTCAGGATGGGGTTAACATCCGGAGATGTTAGAGAGATAAGGGGATAGGACAGACAGGGGCACACAGGAAATTCATAGGCCATATTAATTTTCTTTTTCTTAAACTAAGAAGTGGGTATACGTGTCAGTCATATTATTATTTTAAATATATTTAGTAAGTATCCTTTGGCTTCTACTCAATATTTAATAACAATTTTAAAGGATTCTAAAATATCGTATTTGAGAACACTGGAGAAGTACTAGTCATCCTGATAATATGAATTCCTACCAACTACTGAGTGATTCCCATTACAAATGCCTTAAATGCACTAGCTTAGTGCAATGTCCTTGGAGGGGCAGCCGGTCTCTCAAGTATTACTTATCCTCGCTGTCACCAGGAAATGATGAAAGTTGGTGTTTGAGTACCTCGAGGGAGCCTAACAGGGACTAATAGGTCTATGATTCTCGGCTTCAGGCTAAGGGGCCGGCTAAAACAATTCTCCAGGCAACATTAAACTACCCAACAGTTAAACAGGCCTCAGCCTGACTGTGGCAAGGGCTTTCACCTCCATCTGGCAGGTACCGAGGAAACATCAGCCATGTCCTCAGCCTGCGTCTGGCTGATGGGACGCAAGAAACGTGAGGTATTCTCAGGCTTCCGAGAGTCTATGGTTCTGCGGGAGACAAGCCTGTCACAAACAAACAGATCCTACTGCGAGGCATTCGGGACAGGTGCCCACAGAATCTTGTTTAGGTTGGTGTTGAAATGTTTTACCCTGGGTTTGGAAAGCAACCACGGGATCCACCAACTACATCTGGCTCCAACTTTTAATAAAGTATTCTTGGGAAGAAGTTTCCCATCACATAGGAAGAAATACAAATATTTAAAAAGCAAACAAGTCATCGGCTGCTCTCAGACCTGCTGCCATATGCTTTGCTTTTTTGAGCTTACAGCTTAACATTAAAATAACAGGCTCGCATTCCTCAAATATCTCTACTGCTGTTCCTTACTTATTCTACTTGAAAAGGCTGTCAGCTGCTGTCACTTGGAAGCATTACCATATTAGCCACCACTGTTTACTGCTCACTGCCTGGTGTGGCTATTAGTTTAATAACCCTCCTCTCGGATGACACCCCAGGCTGTCTACACAGGGAGACACATGCTGGAGTCTAATGTCTAATGAAGGTGTTAGGGGTGGGAGGCAGGGAAACGCTGCTTTATAAATATTGATGAGACAAACTGAATTCAATTGCATCAGGTCGTACTTTACTGATGGGTAAAGGACCGAGCCCTCTTTCAAGTGCTCTGACCACCTGAAGATTCCATGGGCTAACCAGCTTTGGATGAAACCCAGAAATACACTCGGTGTGTGCAACGGAGCAAGTGTGAGGCCTGTGCGAAGTAAAACACTGCATTAAAGCCCTTTAATGCACTCAGCACAAACAGCCGAACGCACAAAAGAAATCTCTAATCAGAGGTTTCCTGGATTATAATGAGAGTTTTCTCGATGGGGAGAAGAGAAGTGCCCTTTTCACTTGAAGACAAAGAAATGTTTGTAATGGAAATGTGTGAACCAATTTTCCAAGGAGAGCTGCTGAAACGCACTGATTAAAAACAGGGAGGTGATGAGGCAGAGAAATGAAGCCACAGCGGATCCCACTTCACATTCGCCACGGCGCTGATTTCCCAAAGTGAAGAGAGCTGCCCCAAGCCCCTGCCCACATTCCTTCCCTCCCCACCGCCCCCGCGCCACGACTGACACTGCCACTTAGACAATTAGAACCTGCCAGCGTGCGCAGTGTTTACTGTTTCTGGCCTCTGTGTCCTGGTTACCAGGCTACTCCACTGAGGATAAAATGGGAACTGAGGCGGCCACACGACAATGTCCTTCTCCACCAAGCCTCCCCGACAGGCCTGGATTCAGGGGTTTGGAAGAATGTTGGGGAGATAAGCAGACAGTCATGCCTATGGCAGTTTATAATGGCAATTCTTAGGTTAGGTACGGAGATGAACTGATTTATTTAAGGAATTCTGGTTCCTGAGAACAAACCAAGGCACAAAGAGGTCAGGCACCTTGGTGGAACTTGCCTAAAATATGACAGCCACCTGGAATTAATGGAAGCTACTGGTAACGAGGACAAACAAACAGTGAAGCACCTTCCCCAGGCTTCGGTCATTGCAGCCCAGTCAGTCTAACTGCTGCCATATCCGTGCATACCTGCATTAGCATTTACTCAATATTTTTCTTCAAATTGACTTTAAGACAACTCATTTCAAAAAAAATCTGTCGTCTCCCTCTGACCAACAGTTCCCATGAAATCACACTTCGATATGCAGGTATATATATTTTTTAATGTACATTTAAAAATGTAAAACTATTAACGGTAAAAATGTTCGTCCACCACCCATCTGAAATTATCTAGTATGCACCAATGGTACACACTGGGAAAGACTCAATAAGGTATTTTTAACTTAATAAGGGTGACCTAACAGGCTACGTTTGTTTCCAATATCATGGAAAAACAAGAATAAGGGAAGTTTGTCCTATTTATCCTCAAGATATCCATGAAGGACTTAAATTAGATAGAATGAAGGAAGGGGGAGGAGTAAAAGTGAGTAACTTTCTGAGTACGGGAAAACAAAAGGCCAGGAGCACTTACATAAAATTCTCTGGATATTCACTCAGGGCCATGTCAATGATATTCAGAGCATCGTGGTAATGCTTCTGTGCAGACAGTAAGAGGGCAAGGAGGTGCAGGGAGTTGGCGTCATCACCTTGAAGTTGAAGAGCTTGGCGGACGTACCCCAGAGCCTCTGGGATCTGGTTTAAAACAAAATCAGGAAGAATTTTAAGACACGTGTGTGCGTGCACGTGCGCACACACGAAAGAAGCTACCACTTCAATATCTGAGTCTCTGTAAACATCAAAAGTCGTTTCACCCTGTGCCACATTCAGATTCTAATCTTCCTGATAGCCCAGGATATTAACCACAGACATGCAAACAGATGTCCTCTTCAAGCGATCGTGTGACCCACGGAGTGATGCAAGGGACTCTGTTTCTCTGTAAGACTGCCAATACCAAATCTTTTGTTTCTCCCTAAAACACAACTTCTCTTTTCCACAAAACTGATGCACTCTTGATTGTGCCCAAGATAATTTCACTCTCAATGGAGACACATACAGGTTGCCAGAGGTTCTTAGTGGAATTAAACTGCCTTAGCTGAACGGTTCTCATTTTTTAAGGTATTACCAAACTAAAGTACATAATAAGTTACAAAACTTTAAACAGAGCTTTCCAAACGATCAGACACCTGTGAGTCTTTCCAAGTTCCTTTGCCCTGGACACCTCCATTAGACATCAAGGAAATATGCAAACAAACAAACAAACCCCCACACCTTTCCAAACTACAACCCAAAATAACTCCATCCAAGAAACAAATTGCAATGCCACATACAAAGCAGATGTATCCAAATTCAAATAGGACCAGAGACAACCTTAACCTTTAAAATGCAAGAGCTGTTCAAGACTTTCTTCAAAATCATCCAAGCACCAGGGTTGATAAAATGCATACATAATGGATATTTGAACACCCGAGATTCCTTGCAGGTTTAACAGTGACCAGGGAGAATTAGAACCTGACACACTGGATTTCGAAATAGAGCTTGGGACTGAAGCATTCTTACACAACCGTCGCAGGGACTCCTTCCGGTCCCCCACCCCCCTAACTCCAGTCCCTATGTCGGACCTCTTAGCTCTCCTGCCTCTTCTCAGCCCTCAGTAACCTCACTCTGTTAGGAAGAAGCCACAACTTCCCAAACCTATCCGTTTTCCTCTCTGAAATCCTATTTTTGATGGATTTAAGTTGTAAATGTTGGCTGAAGAGGCTTTCTGCCACTGGGCCACAGCATCAGGGCTGTCACAGCCGGGAGAGGGCTCCTGCAGCCCAGCCCTTCATTGGTAGGGAGGGAGCCAAGTCCAGGGAGGTGACAAGGCTTGAGCATTGCCATCTAGCTATTGAGTGACTGAGACAAGAGTAGCTCTAGATTTTGATCCCCTCCTGTCCTCTCCTCCTGCTCAAATGGCATTGGCTCCAAAGGTAAGAGGGCCCCAGGCCCCTGCTCAGCAGGGATGCAGTTCTACGGAGTGTAGGCCTTCTGCTCTGGGCCCACAAAGGTGGTAGCTGCACCCATGAGGCCCCATCCACTTATCCTCTCCTCAAGGCGACCACCCACTGTGTGAACGGCACTCGGCCTGTTGTTACAAGGAGGGCCGAAAGGCAGATACACTCATGGTGTCGATTTGCAGGGGTGACCAGAGCAATCAGGGACAGACTGATACAGCGTGCAACATGACGTCCTTAAGGGCTAGCTGACTTGAAAGAATTCCAAGATGGTTCCTTCATTGAACGAGCATTACTGGGTGCCTGACACATGTCGGGCAGTGTTCCAGCTGCCAGGGTTAAGCGATGAGGATGACGGACAAGGGCCCCTGCCCTCATGGAATCTAAAGTCTAGGGAGGAAGACAGATCCTGAACAGGAGAGCTGAGCAGGAGGAGGGAGAAGGGCAGGCCACCACAGGAAGGAGGCTTCGCGTGGAAGGCGAGAGAAGCTCCGGTGGAGGGGGGGACCGGTGCAGAGCTGTTGCAGGAGCAGCTCCCCATCGGTCCAGCTGTGAGCCCCACTACACCAGGCGAAAGGGCCCATACAGAGGAGGCATCTTGGCTTTCTCGGTCCCCGGGTCACCACTGGAAGCCAGTCCTCCACACCATTCCCAGGCCTGCGGGGAGTCCGAGGCATGCCTACAGCCCAGGGCTGCCCGGGGAATGGCATGTCTGGGGAACTGACCTTTGCTTCACCCTCCAGTCAGCACTCAGGAATGTGCTGGGGTTACCACCAGTGTCTTGCACCTGGTGGGCAGGCAGGCATGTGGCCAGAGCCTCAAGAGCAGCTGGGAGGGGATGGGAGGGGATGAGAATGGCAAAGGCAGCTTCTGGAAGCTGCCACTGGGAAGATGAAGGCCAGCAGAGCTGGCCTCTCCAGCAAGGAGAATGTTGCTGAGTCCTGTATTCGGAGGAGGGAGCCACTGTGATTGTCCCGATCTACTACATGTTATAAAGGAAGCTGCTACCTCTCACCCCTACCTGCTGGCATCTTCCTTACGACAACCAGTGGCTCATTCCCCACCATGCAGCACAGCACTGGGCCTGCCAGCAAGGGACAAAGGCTCTTTGGTGACTCTGGGCTCGGGGCACCATCTCATGCTGCCCTCTGAACCCTCCAGATCTGTGGGCTTAATCTCCCGGAGCAGAGCCTGGGACACCTGTGTCTTCCCAGCAGGGGCTCAGACTGATACAAACACTGGTGGCCGTGCTGTGAGGAGTCAGCATCCTCTCAGAAGAGACCCCAGCTCCAGGTCCGTCTCAGGTGAACGAGAGAAGACCAGCTGCCGCCTCAGATGGAGGCGCTGAAGGAGCTCCGCACCAAGTTTAGGGAACATGCGAGAAACTGACCTGTCTGGAGATGGCAAGCTGCAGAGCCAGGTAGAAAGCTGCTTGGTGATCTGTAGGTGACAGGCTGTGGGCCCTGAAAAAGTATTGGCGGCCATTAGTACACGGGTTACTTTTCCTAACCAACGAGCATTCACATTTGCAGTTTTACACCAAAGCCACGTATTTAACTACGTAATGTTTCATTTAAACTCTTCTCTTTTGTCCACTAACAAAGGTAATCCCTCTCATGACTGTGTGTAGGTATGACACAGGAGCATGCTTCCGTATTATTCCGGCATCTGAAATGGCAGCCCATGGTCCTTGGCTTTGAGGAGGAGCCTGGAGGTGAGGAACCCACAGGCGCTGCGGTCTGACCCCCCACCCCCAGCAGACGCCTCCCCTGGAATGAGCAGGAGAGGCCCACCGTGTCATGCTGGGACGCAGGGAGGTTACGAGTGTCCTTGGCAAGGCAACGGCTGCTTTGGTTAAGTTTTGGCTTGGCCTTAACGCTACTTCATCCAAATTTCTGGATTTCAGAGAAACCATATGAAAATCAAAGACCTGGCTTTGCTTGTAAAATGAGGTTTTGGTTTTTGATGAACCATGGGAAGAAAAGAAGTGTTCTCGTTCAGTCTTTTGAAGCTTTTACTAAGTTCCATGCAGTTTACTAACGTAGCCTGTGTAACTGTGACATGCAGGGCTCTGTGGCCGGACGCTAGGTTTGATTAACTGGCCTCCGACTGTGGATGGGAAGAGGCTGTACTGGCCTACTTGATGGCAAACAGAGTCATTCTTGCTTTTATGTGGAAGTCAACTGTACTTCACCAAGAGTAACTCAAAATGTGACTATGCATGAGGCATAATTCTGTGTTGAAAAATCAGGAAGGAAGAGAAAAACCAACTTTTACTCTCTTTAAAAGGCACTATGAGGCAGACTAATTACAAATTGGGGGGCAGATGGTAAACAACCCTTCATGTTCTTCTGTCAACACTCGGTGATTAAAGGAGGATCTTCTACCAGCAGAAAACAAATTCAAGATAAAAAAGGAAGTCAAATCATTATGGATTTGACTGCATCGAACATGCCAAGGATGGTTTTCTGTAGTAACAAGGCCTTTTACTGAATCCGTCCGTCCCACTGTGGAGAAAAAGGCTCAAAAGTCTTCCAGGTATTTGGCATCCAGAAAATATGCAAAGTCCAACAATCAGGGCATTGTTTAGGCAAATGTGGTAGCTTCAGGGTGGGCGTGGGGAAAACCATGGTGGTGGTGGTGGC